>NC_090816.1:83053387-83423387 GCF_000390325.3 Nicotiana tomentosiformis | reverse complement strand
CGATGGTGGTTCATAAGGCTCCACCACGAACTGAGGATATATCAGAGAGAGATTCGGGTAGAGTTTCCGAGTTGCTGAAGATCGAAGATATTTCCCATCAAAGCCGACGAATGGGGGATATGTCTGAAGAGGCTCTTCCCTAATCTTTTCAAACCGAAGAGAATGCCCCAGATAACTCATTTGGGGCAGTAGCAATAGAAGGCTCGCCCACCTTCCTTGCCTTTTCCGCAGGGGCGATTCGGGAAGCCCAAGCTTTGGTGTCTCTCGAATTAGATAGGCCTCATTATGGAGAGGATCCTTTTCGTGACCTGTTTATCAGCGTCGAAAACACTGCCGGTTTAAGTAACGCATCTGATATTTTTCATGGAGTGCAGCAGGCTTTGAATCAAGTAGGCCCTAAATCATATGGCGTTACCTTTAAGTTTGCTTTTCTTTTCTGACTTCGTTTCTTCTTTTTTTGCAGGCCGTAGGAGTTCATCGAGAATCATGTTCTCGATCCTGAACCGAGCTGTGTCGATACGAGGCCGAGCTTTGATGGGTTACGGAGGAGAGGAACTCCTTAAAGCTCCTTTTGGGCCAAAGGGTAGAGGAAATAAAAGACCTTCAAGCTGAGTTGGCCAGGGCTCACCAAGATCAGATCGATCTATACGAACAAGTAATAATGCTTTTAAAAGCCTATGGGCTTGGTACCGGAACGATGGCTAATCTTTCGGTTTCACATCTGCAGCAAAAAATCGAGATGATCGGAAAACTCCGTGAAGAAGTTGATGTGATAAGAGTGGAGTCTTTGAAGTGGAAAGAAGGAATGGATCGCTTCGCTGCAGAGAAAGAAACTGCTCGAGCCCAATTGTCATCGGCCGACAACCAACTTCATAAAATGAAGGAGAAAAGCTCGGTCCAAGCAATAGGAATAGAGGAGCTCGAGGATCAGTTGGGCTCTATACTTGCCAAGGTCGAATATGACGCTGAAAAGGCAAAGTCTGATGCGGATACACTCGTGGCCGTATATCGGGCCGATGCTGAAGCTGCCCAGGTCCAAGCAAGAGAGGCAGCCGAGACCATCGATACTCGAGCACATTGGGTCGCTGAACATGCTAAGTGCCGATCTCGAAGGGAGACCCTCGAGGAGATCCATGCTCGAGGTTTCGACTTCGCTGAAGAGATAAAAAGGTCCAAAGAATTCCAAGCCGATGCTGAAACCTTGGTTTCCGATGACGATGATGATGACAATGATGATGACGATGCGAGTAAGAGTGGATCCGAGAAGGGGGGGAGCCCTATAAAGAAGAGACCGCTTCTGGGGATGACCAGGAAGCTTAGTCCTTAATTTTTAAGTTGTAATCAATCATGTAAACAATTTTGTATATAAAAATATCCCTTTTTTTGCCGACTTACTTCTTCTTTGTTTCCTATCTTGTGAAGACTTTATTCACGTCTTAATCAAATTTGGATTTCGTAGCATCCATAATCGAGCAAGTGCTTACTCAAACTTGAAGCGACTAAGTCCTCAAGCATAATGGTCGAGTGAGTGCTTGCTCAAACGCGAATTAAAAGTAGCCTATAGGCTTAGTAGTCGAGTGAATGATTCGTACTCAAAATAATGTAGCCCGTAGGTGTAATGGTCGAGTGAGTGCTTGCTCGAACTCGAATTAAAAGTAGCCCGTAGGCTTAGTAGTCGAGTGAATGATTCGAACTAAAAATAATATAGCCCATAGGCATAATAGTCGAGTGAGTGCTTGCTCGAACTCGAATTAAAAGTAGTCTGTAGGCTTAGTAGTCGAGTGAATGATTCGAACTCGAAATAATGTAGCCCGTAGGCGTAATGGAGAGTGAATGCTTGCTAGAACTCGAATTAAAAGTAGCCCGTAGGCTTCGTAGTCGAGTGAATGATTCGAACTCGAAATAATGTAGCCCGTAGGCGTAATGGCGAGTGAGTGCTTGCTAGAACTCGAATTAAAAGTAGCCTGTAGGCTTAGTAGTCGAGTGAATGATTCGAACTCGAAATAATGTAGCCCGTAGGCATAATGGCCGAGTGAGTGCTTGCTCGTACTCGAATTAAAAGTAGCCTGTAGGCTTAGTAGTCGAGTGAATGATTCAAACTCGAAATAATATAGCCCGTAGGCATAATGGTCGAGTGAGTGCTTGCTAGAACCCAAATTAAAAGTAGCCCGTAGGCTTAGTAGTCAAGTGAATGATTCGAACTCGAAATAATGTAGCCCGTAGGCGTAATGGCGAGTGAGTGCGTGATAGAACTCGAATTAGAAGTAGCCTGTAGGCTTCGTAGTCGAGTGAATGATTCCAACTCGAAATAATGTAGCCCGTAGGTGTAATGGTCGAGTGAGTGCTTGTTCAAACTCGAATTAAAAGTAGCCCATAGTCTTAGTAGTCGAGTGAATTATTCGAACTCGAAATAATGTAGCCCGTAGGCGTAATGGCGAGTGAGTTCTTGCTAGAACTCGAATTAAAAGTAGCCCGTAGGCTTAGAAGTCGAGTGAATGATTCGAACTCGAAAAAATGTAGCCCGTAGGCTTAATGGTCGAGTGAGTGCTTGCTAGAACTCGAATTAAAAGTAGCCTGTAGGCTTAGTAGTCGAGTAAATGATTCGAACTCGAAAAAATGTAGCCCGTAGGTGCAATGGCGAGTGAGTGCTTGCCAGAACTCGAATTAAAAGTAGCCCATAGGATTAGTAGTCGAGTGAATGATTTGAACTAAATATAATATAACCCATAGGCGTAATGGTCGAGTGAGTGCTTGCTTGAACTCGAATTAGAAGTAGCCCGTAGGCTTAGTAGTAGAGTGAATGATTCGTACTCGAAATAATGTATCCCGTAGGTGTAATTGTCGAGTGAGTGCTTGCTCGAACTCAAATGAAAAGTAGCCCATAGGCTTAGTAGTCGAGTGAATGATTCAAACTCGAAATAATGTAGCCCGTAGGCGTAATGGCGAGTGAGTGCTTGCTAGAACTCGAATTAAAAGTAGCCCGTAGGCTTAGAAGTCGAGTGAATGATTCGAACTCGAAAAAATGTAGCCCGTAGGCTTAATGGTCGAGTGAGTGCTTGCTAGAACTCGAATTAAAAGTAGCCCGTAGGCTTAGTAGTCGAGTAAATGATTCGAACTCGAAAAAATGTAGCCCGTAGGTGCAATGGCGAGTGAGTGCTTGCCAGAACTCGAATTAAAAGTAGCCCATAGGATTAGTAGTCGAGTGAATGATTTGAACTAAAAATAATATAACCCATAGGCGTAATGGTCGAGTGAGTGCTTGCTTGAACTCGAATTAGAAGTAGCCCGTAGGCTTAGTAGTAGAGTGAATGATTCGTACTCGAAATAATGTAGCCCGTAGGTGTAATGGTCGAGTGAGTGCTTGCTCGAACTCGAATTAAAAGTAGCCCGTAGGCTTAGTAGTCGAGTGAATGATTTGAACTAAAAATAATATAGCCCGTAGGCGTAATGGTCGAGTGAGTGCTTGCTCAAACTCAAATTAAAAGTAGCCTGTAGGCTTAGTAGTCGAGTGAATGATTCGAACTCGAAATAATGTAGCCCGTAGGCGTAATGGCGAGTGAGTGCTTGCTAGAACTCGAATTAAAAGTATCCCGTAGGCTTCGTAGTCGAGTGAATGATTCAAACTCGAAATAATGTAGCCCGTAGGCTTAATGGTCGAGTGAGTGCTTGCTCGAACTCGAATTAAAAGTAGCCCGTAGGCTTAGTAGTCGAGTGAATGATTCCAACTCGAAATAATGTAGCCCGTAGGTGTAATGGTCGAGTGAGTGCTTGTTCGAACTCGAATTAAAAGTAGCCCATAGTCTTAGTAGTCGAGTGAATGATTCGAACTCGAAATAATGTAGCCCGTAGGCGTAATGGCGAGTGAGTTCTTGCTAGAACTCGAATTAAAAGTAGCCCGTAGGCTTCGTAGTCGAGTGAATGATTCGAACTCGAAATAATGTAGCCCGTAGGTGTAATGGTTGAGTGAGTGCTTGATCGAATTCGAATTAAAAGTAGCCCGTAGGTTTCGTAGTCGAGTGAATGATTCGAACTAAAAATAAAATAGCCCATAGGCGTAATGGTCGGGTGACAGCTTGCTCGAACTCGAATTAAAATTAGCCTGTAGTCTTAGTAGTCGAGTGAATGATTCGAACTCGAAATAATGTAGCCCGTAGGCATAATGGCGAGTGAGTGCTTGCTAGAACTCGAATTAAAAGTAGCCCGTAGGCTTCGTAGTCGAGTGAATGATTCGAACTCGAAATAATGTAGCCCGTAGGTGTAATGGTCGAGTGAGTACTTGCTAGAACTCGAATTAAAAGTAGCCCGTAGGCTTAGTTGTCGAGTGAATGATTCGAACTCGAAATAATGTAGCCCGTAGGCATAATGGCGAGTGAGTGCTTGCTAGAACTTGAATTAAAAGTAGCCCGTAGGCTTAGTAGTTGAGTGAATGATTCGAACTCGAAATAATGTAGGCCGTAGGCGTAATGGTCGAGTAAGTGCTTGCTCGAACTGGAATTAAAAGTAGCCCGAAGGCTTAGTAGTCGAGTGAATGATTCGAACTAAAAAAAAGGTAGCCCGTAGGCGTAATGGCAAGTGAGTGCTTGTTAGAACTCGAATTAAAAGTAGCCCGTAGGCTTCGTAGTCGAGTGAATGATTCGAACTCGAAATAATGTAGCCCGTAGGCGTAATGGTCGAGTGAGTGCTTGCTCGAACTCGAATTAAAAGTAGCCCGTAGGCTTAGTAGTCGAGTGAATGATTCCAACTCAAAATAATGTAGCCCGTAGGTTTAATGGTCGAGTGAGTGCTTGCTCGAACTCAAATTAAAAGTAGCCCGTAGGCATAGTAGTCGAGTGAATGATTCGAACTCGAAATAATGTAGCCCGTAGGTGTAATGGACGAGTGAGTGCTTGCTCGAACTCGAATTAAAAGTAGCCCATAGGCTAAGTAGTCGATTGAATGATTTGAACTCAAAATAATGTAGCCCGTAGGCGTAATGGCGAGTGAGTGCTTGCTAGAACTCGAATTAAAAGTAGCCTATAGGCTTAGTAGTCGAGTGAATGATTCGAACTCGAAATAATGTAGCCCGTAGGAGTAATGGCGAGTGAGTGCTTGCTAGAACTCGAATTAAAAGTAGCCTGTAGGCTTAGTAGTCGAGTGAATGATTCGAACTCGAAATAATGTAGCCCGTAGGCGTAATGGTCGAGTGAGTGCTTGCTCGAACTCGAATTAAAAGTAGCCCATAGGCTTAGTAGTCGATTGAATGATTTGAACTCAAAATAATGTAGCCCGTAGGCGTAATGGCGAGTGAGTGCTTGCTAGAACTCGAATTAAAAGTAGCCTGTAGGCTTAGTAGTCGAGTGAATGATTCGAACTCGAAATAATGTAGCCCGTAGGCATAATGGTCGAGTGAGTGCTTGCTCGTACTCGAATTAAAAGTAGCCTGTAGGCTTAGTAGTCGAGTGAATGATTCAAACTCGAAATAATATAGCCCGTAGGCGTAATGGTCGAGTGAGTGCTTGCTAGAACCCAAATTAAAAGTAGCCCGTAGGCTTAGTAGTCGAGTGAATGATTCGAACACGAAATAATGTAGCCCGTAGGCGTAATGGCGAGTGAGTGCGTGATAGAACTCGAATTAGAAGTAGCCTGTAGGCTTCGTAGTCGAGTGAATGATTCAAACTCGAAATAATGTAGCCCGTAGGCGTAATGGTCGAGTGAGTGCTTGCTCGAACTCAAATTAAAAGTATCCCGTAGGCTTAGTAGTCGAGTGAATGATTCGAACTCGAAATAATGTAGCCCGTAGGCGTAATGGGGAGTGAGTGCTTGCTAGAACTCGAATTAAAAGTATCCCGTAGGCTTCGTAGTCGAGAGAATGATTCGAACTCGAAATAATGTACCCCGTAGGCATAATGGTCAAGTGAGTGCTTGCTCGAACTCGAATTAAAAGTAGCCCGTAGGCTTATTAGTCGAGTGAATGATTCCAACTCGAAATAATGTAGCCCATAGGCTTAATGGTCGAGTGAGGGCTTGCTCGAACTCAAATTAAAAGTAGGCCGTAGGCATAGTAGTCGAGTGAATGATTTGAACTCGAAATATAGCCCGTAGGTGTAATGGTCGAGTGAGTTCTTGCTCGAACACGAATTAAAAGTAGCCCATAGGCTTAGTAGTCGAGTGAATGACTCGAACTCGAATAATATAGCCCGTAGGCGTAATCGTGAGTGAGTGCTTGCTAGAACTCGAATTAAAAGTAGCCCGTAGGCTTCGTAGTCGAGTGAATGATTCGAACTCGAAATAATATAGCCCGTATGTTACAACCCAGAATTTGGGGTTGTAATTTCGGCCAAGAACTGGTGCGAAAGGAGCCTTCTGATGGTCTGACGTAGAGCAGTCTACTCGGGCAACTTGGGCTTTTTAATTTTAAGCATATATAAGGGGGTATAGGTGATGAAAGCTCCGACCTGCCTCCCCATGCGTGCTGCCACCGAGCCGCATAGAACGAGCTGCCTTGGGGGAGAACCCCAAGGGCCTGCCTAGATGACTCAAGGGAGTGTCAAAGGTATCCATACGAGTTTAGGAACTCGTATGGGCTGCGCAATGCCTTAGGGCCTGCGTTGGGCATCAAAAGGGCAGTGGAGGCTGCTATTGTGGAACGGCCAGCCCCGCGGGCTACCGAGTGTTGGAAAGAGACCTCCACGCCGATTGGATACTTGACGCACCTGTCATAGGGGCATCATGTGTCGACTTGTGAGCATGGCTTTGGTTCAGCCATGCAAGCAAGGGTCCGTTGGCCTAAAGGTGCAGGTGTGGGCGACACTGCACTACTACGGAATGGAAGCGTGCTGCAAGAGGGCTATGTATGGGCATGGCACGAAAGAGGCGCATGACAATGGCCAAGGGCTAAAGATTGCCTTACTCGGGCGAGGCACGAGCTAGTCGCGGATGCACTAGACGAGTGTAAGCTTGAGGATTGGGCTGTGCACGCGGGAGCGATGCTCAGTCTTGGGCTAAGGACAAGACATGTCCAAAGCCAAGTCCCCAGGGCGCGCATGGATTGTGATCCTAAGATGGAGCGCCACGACATGCCTAGGGCCAAGGGCCTAGGCATCTTACGGGCGGCACAGGTTGGAGCGAGCCTGAGGGCGGGCCCAACCGACAGGCACAGGATCGTGCTTGGGAAATCCTGGGACGGATTGGAAGGCTGGCCTGCAGCGAGGGGAACTGCAGGCGCCGCATGGGCGAACAGGTGCCGCTACCCAATGTAAGAAAATGGGCCCGTGACACTTGGTATCAGAGCTGATTAAGGCCATACTATGCCATGGCACAACGTCAAGGCAAAAGGGTGGATATGGCTAGTGCATTTTGGATGTCAGTGCCGAGATCACGTCAAAGCAGAGATTGATGTTCATATGCCAACAAAGATCGAGAACCAGATACTAATGGTCGACGAAGGAAATGGGTGATTCCATTGTCTTTCGTCAGTCTAAGGTGCTACTGAATGAGGTGATATGCCGATGAGTCGGATGGCCAAGAGAATGCCATGTTTGCCAGGTCGTGCAACCATATTACGAAAGAGTAGGCCATGGACTATAAACTTAGGCATGATCATAGCGGAGATCTTGCCAAGGATGCGTGCAACGCATCAAGCTGAGTGTCTTTCCTTCGGGAAAAGACTTTGGGTTGCCTGAGGGCATTGCCAAGGTGAGGAAAAGAATTTGAGGGTATAGCGAAGTTGCGGAATGGGATGAGTTCCCAAGTTTGGAAGGTGTCATCATTCTGGAAAGGGGTATGTCGAATGATCGGGGACCGAGAGTGTCCAAGTGCGTGGCACACCGAACCGGGAAGCCGTGCTAGCAGGACCAAGAGAGTACCTGTCTATAGGGCGAGTATTGAAGTACTACCGGGAGCATTGGCTACTTGCTGAGGAAGTGACGGCCGGAGAACAAAGAACTCTGTTCGGAAAGGCGGCGATGCTATGACTTTGGGAATGTAGTACTCACCGAAGGTCGTCTCAAGAGCTGGCCGAATGCCAAGTGAGACGACAGTGCTAAAATGTATCCTCCACATTGAGTGTGGGAGGATCCCGCCTATGCAAGAGGCATATGGGCAAAGTCGTGGGTCTGGAAGCGAACACATCTTCAAGGTAGTGGGCAAAGAGGGCTACGGGAGCGGAATGCTACGTGAGCTATGCCATAGGCGTTTGAAGGCCAAGTGAGCGAGTGAGCTACTAGGGCCGCGCCAAAGAGGGCATCTTAATGCTACGGGAGCGAAAGGCTACGGGAGCCATGCCAAAGGCATCTTAGGGCTACGCGAGCGAAAGGCTGCGGGAGCTATGCCAAAGAGGGCATCTTGAGGCTACGGAAGCGGATGGCTACGGGAGCGATGTCAAAAGAGCACATTGATGTGCTAACCTGTGAAGGAAAGCTTCAGACGGATATGAAGACCGTGAGGGTCATGGTGTGATTTGACTAGTGTGGGTCAATCACAAAGTTAGACACCAGAGGGTGCAAGTGCGGAGGCACTTTCCAAGTGAACACCGAATAGAGGTGAAGTGCAAGAGGCACGCTTGGAAGATACTTGGGAGGAGGAGTGCATGGGGCACGACTCCTTTTGAGAAAGGACTTCGAGGAAGTCCAACCCACAGGACAAAGGGAGCTTGAATGGGCATACCTGAGGGGGCAGACTCCGGGATGTCTTAAGCCATGATGTGTCATCGGGGCGATGACATTATGAGTGTGGGAGGATGTTACAACCCAGAATTTGGGGTTGTAATTTCGGCCAAGAACTGGTGAGAAAGGAGCCTTCTGATGGTCTGACGTAGAGCAGTCTACTCGGGCAACTTGGGCTTTTTAATTTTAAGCATATATAAGGGGGGTATAGGTGATGAAAGCTCCGACCTGCCTCCCCCATGCGTGCTGCCACCGAGCCGCATAGAACGAGCTGCCTTGGGGGAGAACCCCAAGGGCCTGCCTAGATGACTCAAGGGAGTGTCAAAGGTATCCATACGAGTTTGGGAACTCGTATGGGCTGCGCAACGCCTTAGGGCCTGCGTTGGGCATCAATAGGGCAGTGGAGGCTGCTATTGTGGAACGGCCAGCCCCGCGGGCTGCCGAGTGTTGGAAAGAGACCTCCACGCCGATTGGATACTTGACGCGCCTGTCATAGGGGCATCATGTGTCGACTTGTGAGCATGGCTTTGGTTCAGCCATGCAAGCAAGGGTCCGTTGGCCTAAAGGTGCAGGTGTGGGCGACACTGCACTACTACGAAATGGAAGCGTGCTGCAAGAGGGCTATGTATGGGCATGGCACGAAAGAGGCGCATGACAATGGCCAAGGGCTAAAGATTGCCTTACTCGGGCGAGGCACGAGCTAGTCGCGGATGCACTAGACGAGTGTAAGCTTGAGGATTGGGCTGTGCACGCGGGAGCGATGCTCAGTCTTGGGCTAAGGACAAGACATGTCCAAAGCCAAGTCCCCAGGGCGCGCATGGATTGTGATCCTAAGATGGAGCGCCACGACATGCCTAGGGCCAAGGGCCTAGGCATCTTACGGGCGGCACAGGTTGGAGCGAGCCTGAGGGCGAGCCCAACCGACAGGCACAGGATCGTGCTTGGGAAATCCTGGGACGGATTGGAAGGCTGGCCTGCAGCGAGGGGAACTGCAGGCGCCGCACGGGCGAGCAGGTGCCGCTACCCAATGTAAGAAAATGGGCCCGTGACACTTGGTATCAGAGCTGATTAAGGCCATACTATGCCGTGGCACAACATCAAGGCAAAAGGGTGGATATGGCTAGTGCATTTTGGATGTCAGTGCCGAGATCACGTCAAAGCAGAGATTGATGTTCATATGCCAACAAAGATCGAGAACCAGATACTAATGGTCGACGAAGGAAATTGGTGATTCCATTGTCTTTCGTCAGTCTAAGGTGCTACTGAATGAGGTGATATGCCGATGAGTCGGATGGCCAAGAGAATGCCATGTTTGCCAGGTCTTGCAACCATATTACGAAAGAGTAGGCCATGGACTATAAACTTAGGCATGATCATAGCGGAGATCTTGCCAAGGATGCGTGCAACGCATCAAGCTGAGTGTCTTTCCTTCGGGAAAAGACTTTGGGTTGCCTGAGGGCATTGCCAAGGTGAGGAAAAGAATTTGAGGGTATAGCGAAGTTGCGGAATGGGACGAGTTCCCAAGTTTGGAAGGTGTCATCATTCTGGAAAGGGGTATGTCGAATGATCGGGGACCGAGAGTGTCCAAGTGCGTGGCACACCGAACCGGGAAGCCGTGCTAGCAGGACCAAGAGAGTACCTGTCTATAGGGCGAGTATTGAAGTACTACCGGGAGCATTGGCTACTTGCTGAGGAAGTGACGGCCGGAGAACAAAGAACTCTGTTCGGAAAGGCGGCGATGCTATGACTTTGGGAATGTAGTACTCACCGAAGGTCGTCTCAAGAGCTGGCCGAATGCCAAGTGAGACGACAGTGCTAAAATGTATCCTCCACATTGAGTGTGGGAGGATCCCGCCTATGCAAGAGGCATATGGGCAAAGTCGTGGGTCTGGAAGCGAACACATCTTCAAGGTAGTGGGCAAAGAGGGCTACGGGAGCGGAATGCTACGTGAGCTATGCCATAGGCGTTTGAAGGCCAAGTGAGCGAGTGAGCTACTAGGGCCGCGCCAAAGAGGGCATCTTAATGCTACGGGAGCGAAAGGCTACGGGAGCCATGCCAAAGGCATCTTAGGGCTACGCGAGCGAAAGGCTGCGGGAGCTATGCCAAAGAGGGCATCTTGAGGCTACGGAAGCGGATGGCTACGGGAGCGATGTCAAAAGAGCACATTGATGTGCTAACCTGTGAAGGAAAGCTTCAGACGGACATGAAGACCGTGAGGGTCATGGTGTGATTTGACTAGTGTGGGTCAATCACAAAGTTAGACACCAGAGGGTGCAAGTGCGGAGGCACTTTCCAAGTGAACACCGAATAGAGGTGAAGTGCAAGAGGCACGCTTGGAAGATACTTGGGAGGAGGAGTGCATGGGGCACGACTCCTTTTTGAGAAAGGACTTCGAGGAAGTCCAACCCACAGGACAAAGGGAGCTTGAATGGGCATACCTGAGGGGGCAGACTCCGGAATGTCTTAAGCCATGATGTGTCATCGGGGCGATGACATTATGAGTGTGGGAGGATGTTACAACCCAGAATTTGGGGTTGTAATTTCGGCCAAGAACTGGTGAGAAAGGAGCCTTCTGATGGTCTGACGTAGAGCAGTCTACTCGGGCAACTTGGGCTTTTTAATTTTAAGCATATATAAGGGGGGTATAGGTGATGAAAGCTCCGACCTGCCTCCCCCATGCGTGCTGCCACCGAGCCGCATAGAACGAGCTGCCTTGGGGGAGAACCCCAAGGGCCTGCCTAGATGACTCAAGGGAGTGTCAAAGGTATCCATACGAGTTTGGGAACTCGTATGGGCTGCGCAACGCCTTAGGGCCTGCGTTGGGCATCAAAAGGGCAGTGGAGGCTGCTATTGTGGAACGGCCAGCCCCGCGGGCTACCGAGTGTTGGAAAGAGACCTCCACGCCGATTGGATACTTGACGCACCTGTCATAGGGGCATCATGTGTCGACTTGTGAGCATGGCTTTGGTTCAGCCATGCAAGCAAGGGTCCGTTGGCCTAAAGGTGCAGGTGTGGGCGACACTGCACTACTACGGAATGGAAGCGTGCTGCAAGAGGGCTATGTATGGGCATGGCACGAAAGAGGCGCATGACAATGGCCAAGGGCTAAAGATTGCCTTACTCGGGCGAGGCACGAGCTAGTCGCGGATGCACTAGACGAGTGTAAGCTTGAGGATTGGGCTGTGCACGCGGGAGCGATGCTCAGTCTTGGGCTAAGGACAAGACATGTCCAAAGCCAAGTCCCCAGGGCGCGCATGGATTGTGATCCTAAGATGGAGCGCCACGACATGCCTAGGGCCAAGGGCCTAGGCATCTTACGGGCGGCACAGGTTGGAGCGAGCCTGAGGGCGGGCCCAACCGACAGGCACAGGATCGTGCTTGGGAAATCCTGGGACGGATTGGAAGGCTGGCCTGCAGCGAGGGGAACTGCAGGCGCCGCACGGGCGAACAGGTGCCGCTACCCAATGTAAGAAAATGGGCCCGTGACACCGTAGGCATAATGGTTGAGTGACTGCTTGCTAGAACTCGAATTAAAAGTAGCCCATAGGCTTAGTAGTCGATTGAATGATTTGAACTCGAAATAATGTAGCCCGTAGGCGTAATGGCGAGTGAGTGCTTGCTAGAACTCGAATTAAAAGTAGCCTGTAGGCTTAGTAGTCGAGTGAATGATTCGAACTCGAAATAATGTAGCCCGTAGGCATAATGGTCGAGTGAGTGCTTGCTCGTACTCGAATTAAAAGTAGCCTGTAGGCTTAGTAGTCGAGTGAATGATTTAAACTCGAAATAATATAGCCCGTAGGCATAATGGTCGAGTGAGTGCTTGCTAGAACCCAAATTAAAAGTAGCCCGTAGGCTTAGTAGTCGAGTGAATGATTCGAACTCGAAATAATGTAGCCCGTAGGCGTAATGGCGAGTGAGTGCTTGCTAGAACTCGAATTAAAAGTATCCCGTAGGCTTCGTAGTCGAGTGAATGATTCAAACTCGAAATAATGTACCCCGTAGGCATAATGGTCAAGTGAGTGCTTGCTCGAACTCGAATTAAAAGTAGCCCGTAGGCTTATTAGACGAGTGAATGATTCCAACTCGAAGTAATGTAGCCCGTAGGCTTAATGGTCGAGTGAGGGCTTGCTCGAACTCAAATTAAAAGTAGCCCGTAGGCATAGTAGTCGAGTGAATGATTTGAACTCGAAATATAGCCCGTAGGTGTAATGGTCGAGTGAGTTCTTGCTCGAACACGAATTAAAAGTAGCCCATAGGCTTAGTAGTCGAGTGAATGACTCGAACTCGAATAATATAGCCCGTAGGCGTAATCGTGAGTGAGTGCTTGCTAGAACTCGAATTAAAAGTAGCCCGTAGGCTTCGTAGTCGAGTGAATGATTCGAACTCGAAATAATATAGCCCGTAGGCGTAATGGTTGAGTGACTGCTTGCTAGAACTCGAATTAAAAGTAGCCCATAGGCTTAGTAGTCGATTGAATGATTTGAACTCGAAATAATGTAGCCCGTAGGCGTAATGGCGAGTGAGTGCTTGCTAGAACTCGAATTAAAAGTAGCCTGTAGGCTTAGTAGTCGAGTGAATGATTCGAACTCGAAATAATGTAGCCCGTAGGCATAATGGTCGAGTGAGTGCTTGCTCGTACTCGAATTAAAAGTAGGCTGTAGGCTTAGTAGTCGAGTGAATGATTTAAACTCGAAATAATATAGCCCGTAGGCATAATGGTCGAGTGAGTGCTTGCTAGAACCCAAATTAAAAGTAGCCCGTAGGCTTAGTAGTCGAGTGAATGATTCGAACTCGAAATAATGTAGCCCGTAGGCGTAATGGCGAGTGAGTGCTTGCTAGAACTCGAATTAAAAGTATCCCGTAGGCTTCGTAGTCGAGTGAATGATTCAAACTCGAAATAATGTACCCCGTAGGCATAATGGTCAAGTGAGTGCTTGCTCGAACTCGAATTAAAAGTAGCCCGTAGGCTTATTAGACGAGTGAATGATTCCAACTCGAAGTAATGTAGCCCGTAGGCTTAATGGTCGAGTGAGGGCTTGCTCGAACTCAAATTAAAAGTAGCCCGTAGGCATAGTAGTCGAGTGAATGATTTGAACTCGAAATATAGCCCGTAGGTGTAATGGTCGAGTGAGTTCTTGCTCGAACACGAATTAAAAGTAGCCCATAGGCTTAGTAGTCGAGTGAATGACTCGAACTCGAATAATATAGCCCGTAGGCGTAATCGTGAGTGAGTGCTTGCTAGAACTCGAATTAAAAGTAGCCCGTAGGCTTCGTAGTCGAGTGAATGATTCGAACTCGAAATAATATAGTCCGTAGGCGTAATGGTTGAGTGACTGCTTGCTAGAACTCGAATTAAAAGTAGCCCATAGGCTTAGTAGTCGATTGAATGATTTGAACTCGAAATAATGTAGCCCGTAGGCGTAATGGCGAGTGAGTGCTTGCTAGAACTCGAATTAAAAGTAGCCTGTAGGCTTAGTAGTCGAGTGAATGATTCGAACTCGAAAAAATGTAGCCCGTAGGCTTAATGGTCGAGTGAGTGCTTGCTAGAACTCGAATTAAAAGTAGCCCGTAGGCTTAGTAGTCGAGTAAATGATTCGAACTCGAAAAAATGTAGCCCGTAGGTGCAATGGCGAGTGAGTGCTTGCCAGAACTCGAATTAAAAGTAGCCCATAGGATTAGTAGTCGAGTGAATGATTTGAACTAAAAATAATATAACCCATAGGCGTAATGGTCGAGTGAGTGCTTGCTTGAACTCGAATTAGAAGTAGCCCGTAGGCTTAGTAGTAGAGTGAATGATTCCTACTCGAAATAATTTAGCCCGTAGGTGTAATGGTCGAGTGAGTGCTTGCTCGAACTCGAATTAAAAGTAGCCCGTAGGCTTAGTAGTCGAGTGAATGATTTGAAATAAAAATAATATAGCCCGTAGGCGTAATGGTCGAGTGAGTGCTTGCTCAAACTCGAATTAAAAGTAGCCTGTAGGCTTAGTAGTCGAGTGAATGATTCGAACTCGAAATAATGTAGCCCGTAGGCGTAATGGCAAGTGAGTGCTTGCTAGAACTCGAATTAAAAGTAGCCGGTAGGCTTCGTAGTCGAGTAAATGATTCAAACTCGAAATAATGTAGCCCGTAGGCTTAATGGTCGAGTGAGTGCTTGCTCGAACTCGAATTAAAAGTAGCCCGTAGGCTTAGTAGTCGAGTGAATGATTCCAACTCGAAATAATGTAGCCCGTAGGTGTAATGGTCGAGTGAGTGCTTGTTCGAACTCGAATTAAAAGTAGCCCATAGTCTTAGTAGTCGAGTGAATGATTCGAACTCGAAATAATGTAGCCCGTAGGCGTAATGGCGAGTGAGTTCTTGCTAGAACTCGAATTAAAAGTAGCCCGTAGGCTTCGTAGTCGAGTGAATGATTCGAACTCGAAATAATGTAGCCCGTAGGTGTAATGGTTGAGTGAGTGCTTGATCGAATTCGAATTAAAAGTAGCCCGTAGGTTTCGTAGTCGAGTGAATGATTCGAACTAAAAATAAAATAGCCCATAGGCGTAATGGTCGGGTGACTGCTTGCTCGAACTCGAATTAAAATTAGCCTGTAGTCTTAGTAGTCGAGTGAATGATTCGAACTCGAAATAATGTAGCCCGTAGGCATAATGGCGAGTGAGTGCTTGCTAGAACTCGAATTAAAAGTAGCCCGTAGGCTTAGAAGTCGAGTGAATGATTCGAACTCGAAAAAATGTAGCCCGTAGGCTTAATGGTCGAGTGAGTGCTTGCTCGCACTCAAATTAAAAGTAGCCCGTAGGCTTAGTAGTCGAGTGAATGATTCGAACTCGAAATAATGTAGCCCGTAGGAGTAATGGCTAGTGAGTGCTTGCTAGAACTCGAATTAAAATTAGCCCGTAGGCTTAGTAGTCGAGTGAATGATTCGAACTCGAAATAATGTAGCTCGTACGTGTAATTGTCGAGTGAGTGCTTGGTCGAACTCAAATTAAAAGTAGCCCGTAGGCTTAGTAGTCGAGTGAATGATTCAAACTCGAAATAATGTAGCCCGTAGGCATAACGGCTAGTGAGTGCTTGCTAGAACTCGAATTAAAAGTAGCATGTAGGCTTAGTAGTCGAGTGAATGATTCAAACTCGAAATAATGTAGACTGTAGGTGTAATGGTCGAGTGAGTGCTTGCTCGAACTCGAATTAAAAGTAGCCCGTAGGCTTAGTAGTCGAGTGAATGATTCGAACTCGAAATAATGTAGCCCGTAGGAGTAATGGCTAGAGAGTGCTTGGTAGAACTCGAATAAAAAGTAGCCCGTAGGCTTAGTAGTCGAGTGAATGATTCGAACTCGAAATAATGTAGCCCGTAGGTGTAATTGTCGAGTGAGTGCTTGCTCGAACTCAAATTAAAAGTATCCCGTAGGCTTAGTAGTCGAGTGAATGATTCAAACTCGAAATAATGTAGCCCGTAGGCGTAACGGCTAGTGAGTGCTTGCTAGAACTCGAATTAAAAGTAGCATGTAGGATTAGTAGTCGAGTGAATGATTCAAACTCGAAATAATGTAGACTGTAGGTGTAATGGTCGAGTGAGTGCTTGCTCGAACTCGAATTAAAAGTAGCCCATAGGCTTAGTAGTCGAGTGAATGATTCGAACTCGAAATAATGTAGCCCGTAGGCATAATGGCGAGTGAGTGGTTGCTAGAACTCGAATTAAAAGTAGCCCGGAGGCTTAGTAGTCGTGTGAATGATTCGAACTAAAAATAATATAGCCCATAGGCGTAATGGTCGAGTGAGTGCTTGCTAAAACTCGAATTAAAAGTAGACCGTAGGCTTAGTAGTCGAGTGAATGATTCGAACTCGAAATATTGTAGCCCGTAGGCATAATGGCGAGTGAGTGCTTGCTAGAACTCGAATTAAAAGTATCCCGTAGGCTTAGTAGTTGAGTCAATGATTCGAACTCGAAATAATGTAGCCCGTAGGCTTAATGGTCGAGTGAGTGCTCGCTCGAACTCAAATTAAAAGTAGCCCATAGGCATAGTAGTCGAGTGAATGGTTCGAACTTGAAGTAATGTAGCCCGTCGGTGTAATGGTCGAGTGAGTGCTTGCTCGAACTCGAATTAAAAGTAGCCCGCAGGCATAGTAGTCGAGTGAATGATTCGAACTCAAAATAATGTAGCCCGTAGGCGTAATGGCGAGTGAGTGCTTGCTAGAACTCGAATTAAGAGTAGCCCGTAGGCTTAGTAGTCGAGTGAATGATTCGAACTCGAAATAATGTAACCCGTAGGTTTAATGGTCGAGTGAGTGCTTGTTCGAACACAAATTAAAAGTAGCCCGTAGGCTTAGTAGTCGAGTGAATGATTCGAACTCGAAATAATGTAGCCCGTAGGTATAATTGTCGAGTGAGTGCTTGCTCGAACTCAAATTAAAAGTAGCCCATAGGCTTAGTAGTCGAGTGAATGATTCGAACTCGAAATAATGTAGCCCGTAGGCATAATGGCGAGTGAGTGCTTGCTAGAACTCGAACTAAAAGTAGCCCGTAGGCTTAGAAGTCGAGTGAATGATTCGAACTTGAAAAAATGTAGCCCGTAGGCTTAATGGTCGAGTGAGTGCTTGCTCGAACTCGAATTAAAAGTAGCCCATAGGCTTAGTAGTCGAGTGAATGATTCAAACTCGAAATAATGTAGCCCGTAGGCGTAATGGCGAGTGAGTGGTTGCTAGAACTCGAATTAAAAGTAGCCCGTAGGCTTAGTAGTCATATGAATGATTCGAACTAAAAATAATATAGCCCATAGGCGTAATGGTCGAGTGAGTGCTTGCTAAAACTCGAATTAAAAGTAGACCGTAGGCTTAGTAGTCGAGTGAATGATTCGAACTCGAAATATTGTAGCCCGTAGGCGTAATGGCGAGTGAGTGCTTGCTAGAACTCGAATTAAAATAGCCCGTAGGCTTAGTAGTCGAGTGAATGATTCGAACTCAAAATAATGTAGCCCGTAGGCGTAATGGTCGAGTGAGTGCTTGCTCGAACTCGAATTAAAAGTAGCCCGTAGGCTTAGTAGTCGAGTGAATGATTCGAACTCGAAATAATGTAGCCCGCAGGCGTAATGGCGAGTGAGCGCTTGCTAGAACTCAAATTAAAAGTAGCCTGTAGGCTTAGTAGTCGAGTGAATGATTTGAACTCGAAATAATGTAGCCCGTAGGCGTAATGGTCAAGTGAGTGCTTGCTCGAACTCGAACTAAAAGTAGCCCGTAAGCTTAGTAGTCGAGTGAATGATTCTAACTCGAAATAATGTAGCCCGTTGGCTTAATGGTCGAGTGAGTGCTCGCTCGAACTCGAATTAAAAGTAGCCCATAGGCATAGTAGTCGAGTGACTGGTTCGAACTCGAAGTAATGTAGCCCGTAGGCTTAATGGTCGAGTGAGTGCTTGCTAAAACTCGAATTAAAAGTAGCATGTAGGCTTAGTAGTCGAGTGAATGATTCGAACTCGAAATAAAGTTAGCCCGTAGGCGTAATGGTCGAGTGAGTGCTTGCTCGAACTCGAATTAAAAGTAGCCCGCAGGCTTAGTAGTCGAGTGAATGATTCGAACTCAAAATAATATAGCCCGTAGGCGTAATGGCGAGTGAGTGCTTGCTAGAACTCCAATTAAAAGTAGCCCGTAGGCTTAGTAGTCGAGTGAATGATTTGAACTCGAAATAATGTAGCCCGTAGGTTTAATGGTCGAGTGAGTGCTTGCTCGAACACAAATTAAAAGTAGCCCGTAGGCTTAGTAGTCGAGTGTATGATTCAAACTCGAAATAATGTTAGCCCGTAGGCGTAATGGTTGAGTGAGTGCTTGCTCGAACTCGAATTAAAAGTAGCCTGTAGGCTTAGTAGTCGAGTGAATGATTCGAACTCGAAATAATGTAGCCCGTAGGCGTAATGGCGAGTGAGTGCTTGCTAGAACTCGAATTAAAAGTAGCCCGTAGGCTTAGTAGTCGAGTGAATGATTTGAACTAAAAATAATATAGCCCGTAGGCGTAATGGTCGAGTGAGTGCTTGCTAAAACATGAATTAAAAGTAGCCCGTAGGCTTAGTAGTCGAGTGAATGATTCGAACACGAAATAATGTAGCCCGTAGGCGTAATGTCGAGTGAGTGCTTGCTAGAATTCGAATTAAAAGTAGCCCGTAGGCTTAGTAGTCGAGTGAATGATTCGAACTCGAAATAATGTAGCCCGTAGGCGTAATGGCGAGTGAGTGCTTCCTCGAACTCGAATTAAAAGTAGCCCGTAGTCTTAGTAGTCGAGTGAATGATTCGAACTCGAAATAATGTAGCCCGTAGGCGTAATGGCGAGTGAGTGCTTGCTAGAACTCGAATTAAAAGTAGCCTGTAGGCTTAGTAGTCGAGTGAATGATTCGAACTCGAAATAATGTTAGCCCGTAGGCGTAATGGTCGAGTGAGTGCTCGCTCGAACTCGAATTAAAAGTAGCACATAGGCATAGTAATCGAGTGAATGGTTCGAACTCGAAGTAATGTAGCCCGTCGGTGTAATGGTCGAGTGAATGCTTGCTAGAACTCGAATTAAAAGTAGCCCGTAGGCTTAGTAGTCGAGTGAATGATTTGAACTAAAAATAATATAGCCCGTTGGCTTAATGGTCCAGTGAGTGCTTGCTCTCACTTAAATTAAAAGTAGCCCGTAGGCTTAGTAGTCGAGTGAATGATACGAACGCGAAATAATGTAGCCCGTAGGAGTAATGGCTAGTGAGTGCTTGCTAGAACTCAAATTAAAAGTAGCCCGTAGGCTTAGTAGTCGAGTGAATGATTCGAACTCGAAATAATGTAGCCCGTAGGCGTAATGGTTGAGTGAGTGCTTCCTCGAACTCGAATTAAAAGTAGCCCGTAGTCTTAGTAGTCGAGTGAATGATTCGAACTCGAAATAATGTAGCCCGTAGGCATAATGGCGAGTGAGTGCTTGCTCGAACTCGAATTGAAAGTAGCCCGTAGGCTTAGTAGTCGAGTGAATGATTCGAACTCGAAATAATGTACCCCGTAGGCGTAATGGTCGAGTGAGTGCTTGCTAGAATTCGAATTAAAAGTAGCCTGTAGGCTTAGTAGTCGAGTGAATGATTCGAACTCGAAATAATGTAGCCCGTAGGCTTAATGGTCGAGTTAGTGCTTGCTCGAACTCGAATTAAAAGTAGCATGTAGGCTTAGTAGTCGAGTGAGTGCTCGCTCGAACTCGAATTAAAAGTAGCACAGAGGCATAATAGTCGAGTGAATGGTTCGAACTCGAAGTAATGTAGCCCTTCGGTGTAATGGTCGAGTGAGTGCTTGCTCGAACTCGAATTAAAAGTAGCCCGCAGGCTTAGTAGTCGAGTGAATGATTCGAACTCAAAATAATGTAGCCCGTAGGCATAATGGCTACGGAGTGCTTGCTAGAACTCGAATTAAAAGTAGCCCGTACGCTTAGTAGTCGAGTGAATGATTTGAACTCGAAATAATGTAGCCCGTAGGCGTAATGGCGAGTGAGTGCTTGCTCGAACTCAAATTAAAAGTAGCTCGTAGGCTTAGTAGTCGAGTGAATGATTCGAACTCGAAATAATGTAGCCCGTAGGTTTAATGGCGAGTGAGTGCTTGCTAGAACTCGAATTAAAAGTAGCCCGTAGGCTTAGTAGTCGAGTGAATGATTCGAACTCGAAATAATGTAGCCCGTAGGTGTAATTGTCGAGTGAGTGCTTGCTCGAACTCAAATTAAAAGTAGCCCGTAGGCTTAGTAGTCGAGTGAATGATTCAAACTCGAAATAATGTAGCCCGTAGGCATAATGGCTAGTGAGTGCTTGCTAGAACTCGAATTAAAAGTAGCCCGTATGCTTAGAAGTCAAGTGAATGATTCACACTAAAAATAATATAGCCCGTAGGCTTAATGGTCGAGTGAGTGCTTGCTAAAACTCGAATTAAAAGTAGCATGTAGGCTTAGTAGTCGAGTGAATGATTCGAACTCGAAATATTGTAGCCCGTAGGCGTAATGGCGAGTGAGTGCTTGCTAGAACTCGAATTAAAAGTAGCCCGTAGGCTTAGTAGTCGAGTGAATGATTCGAACTCGAAATAATGTAGCCCGTAGGTGTAATTGTCAAGTGAGTGCTTGCTCGAACTCAAATTAAAAGTAGCCCGTAGGCTTAGTAGTAGAGTGAATGATTCAAACTCGAAATAATGTAGCCCGTAGGCGTAATGGCTAGTGAGTGCTTGCTAGAACTCGAATTAAAAGTAGCCCGTATACTTAGAAGTCAAGTGAATGATTCACACTAAAAATAATATAGCCCGTAGGCTTAATGGTCGAGTGAGTGCTTGCTAAAACTCGAATTAAAAGTAGCATGTAGGCTTAGTAGTCGAGTGAATGATTCGAACTCGAAATAAAGTTAGCCCGTAGGCGTAATGGTCGAGTGAGTGCTTGCTCGAACTCGAATTAAAAGTAGCCCACAGGCTTAGTAGTCGAGTGAATGATTCGAACTCGATATAATGTAGCCTGTAGGCGTAATGGCGAGTGAGTGCTTGCTAGAACTCGAATTAAAAGTAGCCCGTAGGCTTAGAAGTCGAGTAAATGATTCGAACTCGAAAAAATATAGCCCGTAAGCTTAATGGTCGAGTGAGTGCTAGCTCGCACTCAAATTAAAAGTAGCCCGTAGGCTTAGTAGTCGAGTGAATGATTCGAACTCGAAATAATGTAGCCCGTAGGCGTAATGGCTAGTGAGTGCTTGGTAGAACTCGAATTAAAAGTAACCCGTTGGCTTAGTAGTCGAGTGAATGATTCGAACTCGAAATAATGTAGCCCGTAGGCATAATGGTCGAGTGAGTGCTTGATCGAACTCGAATTAAAAGTAGCCCGTAGGCTTAGTAGTCGAGTGAATGATTCGAACTCGAAATAATGTAGCCCGTAGGCGTAATGGCGAGTGTGTGCTTGCTAGAATTCGAATTAAAAGTAGCCTGTAGGCTTAGTAGTCGAGTGAATGATTCGAACTCGAAATTATGTAGCCCGTAGGCTTAATGGTCGAGTTAGTGCTTGCTCGAACTCGAATTAAAAGTAGCATGTGGGCTTAGTAGTCGAGTGATTGATTCGAACTCGAAATAATGTAGCCCGTAGGCTTAATGGTCGAGTGAGTGCTTGCTCGAACTCGAATTAAAAGTAGCCCGTAGGCTTAGTAGTCGAGTGAATGATTGGAACACAAAATAATGTAGCCCGTAGGCGTAATGGCGAGTGAGTGCTTGCTAGAACTCGAGTTAAAAGTAGCCCGTAGGCTTAGTAGTCGAGTGAATGATTCGAACACGAAATAATGTAGCCCGCAGGCGTAATTGCGAGTGAGTGCTTGCTAGAACTCGAATTAAAAGTAGCCCGTAGGCCTAGTAGTCGAGTGAATGATTCGAACTAAAAATAATATAGCCCATAGGCGTAATGGTCGAGTGAGTGCTTGCTAAAACTCGAATTAAAAGTAGCCCGTAGGCTTAATAGTCAAGTGAATGATTCGAACTAAAACAAATATAGCCCGTAGGCTTAATGGTCGAGTGAGTGCTTGCTAAAACTCAAATTAAAAGTAGCATGTAGGCTTAGTAGTCGAGTGAATGATTCGAACTTGAAATAATGTAGCCCGTAGGCTTAATGGTCGAGTGAGTGCTTGCTTGAACTCAAATTAAAAGTAGCATATAGGCTTAGTAGTCGAGTGAATGATTCGGAGTCGAAATAATGTAACCCGTAGGCTTAATGGTCAAGTGAGTGCTTGCTCGAACTCGAATTCAAAGTAGCCCATAGGCTTAGTAGTCGAGTGAATGATTTGAACTAAAAATAATATAGCCCATAGGCGTAATGGTCGAGTGAGTGCTTGCTAAAACTCGAATTATAAGTAGCCCGTAGGCTTAGTAGTCGAGTGAATGATTCGAACACGAAATAATGTAGCCCGTAGGCGTAATGGCGAGTGAGTGCTTGCTAGAACTCGAATTAAAAGTAGCCCGTAGGCTTAGTAGTCGAGTGAATGATTCGAACTCGAAATAATGTAACCCGTAGGTTTAATGGTCGAGTGAGTGCTTGTTCGAACATAAATTAAAAGTAGCCCGTAGGCTTAGTAGTTGAGTGAATGATTCGAACACGAAATAATGTAGCCCGTAGGCGTAATGGCGAGTGAGTGCTTGCTAGAATTCGAATTAAAAGTAGCCTGTAGGCTTAGTAGTCGAGTGAATGATTCGAACTCGAAATAATGTAGCCCGTAGGCGTAATGGCGAGTGAGTGCTTGCTCGAACTCGAATTAAAAGTAGCCCGTAGGCTTAGTAGTCGAGTGAATGATTCGAACTCGAAATAATGTAGCTCGTAGGCGTAATGGCGAGTGAGTGCTTGCTAGAATTCGAATTAAAAGTAGCCTGTTGGCTTAGTAGTCGAGTGAATGATTCGAACTCGAAATAATGTAGCCCGTAGGCTTAATGGTCGAGTGAGTGCTTGCTTGAACTCGAATTAAAAGTAGCATGTAGGCTTAGTAGTCGAGTGAATGATTCGAACACGAAATAATGTAGCCCGTAGGCGTAATGGCGAATGAGTGCTTGCTAGAACTCGAATTAAAAGTAGCCCGTAGGCTTAGTAGTCGAGTGAATGATTTGAACTAAAAATAATATAGCCCGTAGGCGTAATGGTCGAGTGAGTGCTTGGTAAAACTCGAATTAAAAGTAGCCCGTAGGCTTAGTAGTCGAGTGAATGATTCGAACACGAAATAATGTAGCCCGTAGGCGTAATGGCGAGTGAGTGCTTGCTAGAATTCGAATTAAATGTAGCCTGTAGGCTTAGTAGTCTAGTGAATGATTCGAACTCGAAATAATGTAGCCCGTAGGCGTAATGGCGAGTGAGTGCTTGCTCGAACTCGAATTAAAAGTGGCCCGTAGGCTTAGTAGTCGAGTGAATGATTCGAACTCGAAATAATGTAGCTCGTTGGCGTAATGGCGAGTGAGTGCTTGCTAGAATTCGAATTAAAAGTTGCCTGTTGGCTTAGTAGTCGAGTGAATGATTCGAACTCGAAATAATGTAGCCCGTAGGCTTAATGGTCGAGTGAGTGCTTGCTTGAACTCGAATTAAAAGTAGCATGTAGGCTTAGTAGTCGAGTGAATGATTCGAACACGAAATAATGTAGCCCGTAGGCGTAATGGCGAATGAGTGCTTGCTAGAACTCGAATTAAAAGTAGCCCGTAGGCTTAGTAGTCGAGTGAATGATTTGAACTAAAAATAATATAGCCCGTAGGCGTAATGGTTGAGTGAGTGCTTGGTAAAACTCGAATTAAAAGTAGCCCGTAGGCTTAGTAGTCGAGTGAATGATTCGAACACGAAATAATGTAGCCCGTAGGCGTAATGGCGAGTGAGTGCTTGCTAGAATTCGAATTAAATGTAGCCTGTAGGCTTAGTAGTCTAGTGAATGATTCGAACTCGAAATAATGTAGCCCGTAGGCATAATGGCGAGTGAGTGCTTGCTCGAACTCGAATTAAAAGTAGCCCGTAGGCTTAGTAGTCGAGTGAATGATTCGAACTCGAAATAATGTAGCTCGTAGGGGTAATGGCGAGTGAGTGCTTGCTAGAATTCGAATTAAAAGTAGCCTGTAGGCTTAGTAGTCGAGTGAATGATTCGAACTCGAAATAATGTATCCCGTAGGCTTAATGGTCGAGTGAGTGCTTGCTTGAACTCGAATTAAAAGTAGCATGTAGGCTTAGTAGTCGAGTGAATGATTCGGAGTCCAAATAATGTAGCCCGTAGGCTTAATGGTCGAGTGAGTGCTTGCTCGAACTCGAATTCAAAGTAGCCCGTAGGCTTAGTAGTCGAGTGAATGATTCAAACTCGAAATAATATAGACCGTAGGCGTAATGGCGAGTGAGTGCTCGCTAGAACTCGAATTAAAAGTAGCCTGTAGGCTTAGTAGTCGAGTGAATGATTCGAACACGAAATAATGTAGCCCGTAGGCGTAATGGCGAGTGAGTGCTTGCTAGAACTCGAATTAAAAGTACCCCGTAGGCCTAGTAGTCGAGTGAATGATTCGAACTAAAAATAATATAGCCCATAGGCGTAATAATCGAGTGAGTGCTTGCTAAAACGCGAATTAAAAGTAGCCTGTAGGCTTAGTAGTCGAGTGAATTATTCGAACTCGAAATCATGTAGCCCGTATGCGTAATGGAGAGTGAGTGCTTGCTAGAACTCGAATTAAAAGTAGCCTATAGGCTTAGTAGTCGAGTGAATGATTCGAACTCGAAATAATGTAGCCCGTTGGCATAATGGTCGAATGAGTGCTTGCTCGAACTCGAATTAAATGTAGCCTGTAGGCTTAGTAGTCGAGTGAATGATTCGAACTCGAAATAATGTAGCACGTAGGCGTAATGGCGAGTGAGTGCTTGCTCGAACTCGAATTAAAAGTAGCCCGTAGGCTTAGTAGTCGAGTGAATGATTCGGACTCGAAATTATGTAGCTCGTAGGCGTAATGGCGAGTGAGTGCTTGCTAGAATTCGAATTAAAAGTAGCCTGTAGGATTAGTAGTCGAGTGAATGATTCGAACTCGAAATAATGTAGCCCGTAGGCTTAATGGTCGAGTGAGTGCTTGCTTGAACTCGAATTAAAAGTAGCATGTAGGCTTAGTAGTCGAGTGAATGATTCGGAGTCGAAATAATGTAGCCCGTAGGCTTAATGGTCGAGTGAGTGCTTGCTCGAACTCGAATTCAAAGTAGCCCGTAGGCTTAGTAGTCGAGTGAATGATTCAAACTCGAAATAATATAGACCGTAGGCGTAATGGCGAGTGAGTGCTTGCTAGAACTCGAATTAAAAGTAGCCTTAGGCTTAGTAGTCGAGTGAATGATTCGAACACGAAATAATGTAGCCCGTAGGCGTAATGGCGAGTGAGTGCTTGCTGGAACTCGAATTAAAAGTAGCCCGTAGGCCTAGTAGTCGAGTGAATGATTCGAACTAAAAATAATATAGCCCATAGGTGTAATGGTCGAGTGAGTGCTTGCTAAAACTCGAATTAAAAGTTGCCCGTAGGCTTAGTAGTCGAGTGAATGATTCGAATTAAAAATAATATAGCCCATAGGCGTAATGGTCGAGTGAGTGCTTGCTAAAACTCGAATTAAAAGTAGCATGTAGGCTTAGTAGTCGAGTGAATGATTCGAACTCGAAATAATGTTAGCCCGTAAGCGTAATGGTCGAGTGAGTGCTCGCTCGAACTCGAATTAAAGGTAGCACATAGGCATAGTAGTCGAGTGAATGGTTCGAACTCGAAGTAATGTAGCCCGTCGGTGTAATGGTCGAGTGAGTGCTTGCTCGAACTCGAATTAAAAGTAGCCCGCAGGCTTAGTAGTCGAGTGAATGATTCGAACTCAAAATAATGTAGCCCGTAGGCATAATGGCTACTGAGTGCTTGCTAGAACTCGAATTAAAAGTAGCCAGTATGCTTAGTAGTCGAGTGAATGATTCGAACTCGAAATAATGTAGCCCGTAGGCGTAATGGCGAGTGAGTGCTTGCTCGAACTCAAATTAAAAGTAGCTCGTAGGCTTAGTAGTCGAGTGAATGATTCGAACTCGAAATAATGTAGCCCGTAGGTTTAATGGTCGAGTAAGTGGTTGCTCGAACTCAAATTAAAAGTAGCCCGTAGGCTTAGTAGTCGAGTGAATGATTCGAACTCGAAATATTGTAGCCCGTAGGTGTAATGGCGAGTGAGTGCTTGCTAGAACTCGAATTAAAAGTAGCCCGTAGGCTTAGTAGTCGAGTGAATGATTCGAACTCGAAATAATGTTATCCCGTAGGCGTAATGGTCGAGTGAGTGCTTGCTCGAACTCGAATTAAAAGTAGCCTGTAGGCTTAGTAGTCGAGTGAATGATTCGAACTCGAAATAATGTAGCCCGTAGGCATAATGGTGAGTGAGTGCTTGCTAGAACTCGAATTAAAAGTAGCCCGTAGGCTTAGAAGTCGAGTGAATGATTCGAACTCAAAATAATGTAGCCCGTAGGCTTAATGGTTGAGTGAGTGCTGGCTCGCACTCAAATTAAACGTAGCCCGTAGGCTTAGTAGTTGAGTGAATAATTCGAACTTGGAATAATGTAGCCCGTAGGAGTAATGGCTAGTGAGTGCTTTCTAGAACTCGAATTAAAAGTAGCCTGTAGGCTTAGTAGTCGAGTGAATGATTCGAACACGAAATAATGTAGCCCGTAGGCGTAATGGCGAGTGAGTGCTTGCTGGAACTCGAATTAAAAGTAGCCCGTAGGCCTAGTAGTCGAGTGAATGATTCGAACTAAAAATAATATAGCCCATAGGCGTAATGGTCGAGTGAGTGCTTGCTAAAACTCGAATTAAAAGTAGCCCGTAGGCTTAGTAGTCGAGTGAATGATTCGAATTAAAAATAATATAGCCCATAGGCGTAATGGTCGAGTGAGTGCTTGCTAAAACTCGAATTAAAAGTAGCATGTAGGCTTAGTAGTCGAGTGAATGATTCGAACTCGAAATAATGTTAGCCCGTAGGCGTAATGGTCGAGTGAGTGCTCTCTCGAACTCGAATTAAAAGTAGCACATAGGCATAGTAGTCGAGTGAATGGTTCGAACTCGAAGTAATGTAGCCCGTCGGTGTAATGGTCGAGTGAGTGCTTGCTCGAACTCGAATTAAAAGTAGCCCGCAGGCTTAGTAGTCGAGTGAATGATTCAAACTCAAAATAATGTAGCCCGTAGGCATAATGGCTACTGAGTGCTTGCTAGAACTCGAATTAAATGTAGCCAGTACGCTTAGTAGTCGAGTGAATGATTCGAACTCGAAATAATGTAGCCCGTAGGCGTAATGGCGAGTGAGTGCTTGCTCGAACTCAAATTAAAAGTAGCTCGTAGGCTTAGTAGTCGAGTGAATGATTCGAACTCGAAATAATGTAGCCCGTAGGTTTAATGGTCGAGTAAGTGGTTGCTCGTACTCAAATTAAAAGTAGCCCGTAGGTTTAGTAGTCGAGTGAATGATTCGAACTCGAAATATTGTAGCCCGTAGGCGTAATGGCGAGTGAGTGCTTGCTAGAACTCGAATTAAAAGTAGCCCGTAGGCTTAGTAGTCGAGTGAATGATTCGAACTCGAAATAATGTTAGCCCGTAGGCGTAATGGTCGAGTGAGTGCTTGCTCGAACTCGAATTAAAAGTAGCCTGTAGGCTTAGTAGTCGAGTGAATGATTCGAACTCGAAATAATGTAGCCCGTAGGCATAATGGTGAGTGAGTGCTTGCTAGAACTCGAATTAAAAGTAGCCCGTAGGCTTAGAAGTCGAGTGAATGATTCGAACTCAAAATAATGTAGCCCGTAGGCTTAATGGTTGAGTGAGTGCTTGCTCGCACTCAAATTAAACGTAGCCCGTAGGCTTAGTAGTTGAGTGAATAATTCGAACTTGGAATAATGTAGCCCGTAGGAGTAATGGCTAGTGAGTGCTTTCTAGAACTTGAATTAAAAGTAGCCCGTAGGCTTAGTAGTCGAGTGAATGATTCGAACTCGAAATAATGTAGCCCGTAGGTGTAATTGTCGAGTGAGTGCTTGCTCGAACTCAAATTAAAAGTAGCACGTAGGCTTAGTAGTCGAGTGAATGATTAAAACTCGAAATAATGTAGACCGTAGGCGTTATGGCTGGTGAGTGCTTGCTAGAACTCGAATTAAAAGTAGCATGTAGGTTTAGTAGTCAAGTGAATGATTCACACTAAAAATAATATAGCCCATAGGCGTAATGGTCGAGTGAGTGCTTGCTAAAACTCGAATTAAAAGTAGCATGTAGGCTTAGTAGTCGAGTGAATGATTCGAACTCGAAATAAAGTTAGCCCGTAGGCGTAATGGTCGAGTGAGTGCTTGTTCGAACTCGAATTAAAAGTAGCCCATAGGCTTAGTAGTTGAGTGAATGATTCGAACTCGATATAATGTAGCCCGTAGGCGTAATGGCGAGTGAGTGCTTGCTAGAACTCGAATTAAAAGTAGCCCGTAGGCTTAGAAGTCGAGTGAATGATTCGAACTCGAAAAAATATTGCCCGTAAGCTTAATGGTCGAGTCAGTGCTTGCTCGCACTCAAATTAAATGTAGCCCGTAGGCTTAGTAGTCCAGTGAATGATTCGAACTCGAAATAATGTAGCCCGTAGGCGTAATGGCTAGTGAGTGCTTTGTAGAACTCGAATTAAAAGTAGCCCGTTGGCTTAGTAGTCGAGTGAATGATTCGAACTCGAAATAATGTAGCCCGTAGGCGTAATGGTCGAGTGAGTGCTTGCTCGAACTCGAATTGAAAGTAGCCCGTAGGCTTAGTAGTCGAGTGAATGATTCGAACTCGAAATAATGTACCCCGTAGGCGTAATGGCGAGTGAGTGCTTGCTAGAATTCGAATTAAAAGTAGCCTGTAGGCTTAGTAGTCGAGTGAATGATTCGAACTCGAAATAATGTAGCCCGTAGGCTTAATGGTCGAGTTAGTGCTTGCTCGAACTCGAATTAAAAGTAGCATGTAGGCTTAGTAGTCGAGTGATTGATTCGAACTCGAAATAATGTAGCCCGTAGGCTTAATGGTCGAGTGAGTGCTTGCTCGAACTCGAATTAAAAGTAGCCGTAGGCTTAGTAGTCGAGTGAATGATTGGAACACGAAATAATGTAGCCCATAGGCATAATGGCGAGAGAGTGCTTGCTAGAACTCAACTTAAAAGTAGCCCGTAGGCTTAGTAGTCGAGTGAATGATTCGAACACAAAATAATGTAGCCCGTAGGCGTAATTGCGAGTGAGTGCTTGCTAGAACTCGAATTAAAAGTAGCCCGTAGTCCTAGTAGTCGAGTGAATGATTCGAACTAAAAATAATATAGCCTATAGGCGTAATGGTCGAGTGAGTGCTTGCTAAAATTCGAATTAAAAGTAGCCCGTAGGCTTAGTAGTCGAGTGAATGATTCGAACTAAACATAATATAGCCCGTAGGCTTAATGGTCGAGTGAGTGCTTGCTAAAACTCGAATTAAAAGTAGCATGTAGGCTTAGTAGTCGAGTGAATGATTCGAACTTGAAATAATGTAGCCCGTAGGCTTAATGGTCGAGTGAGTGCTTGCTTGAACTCGAATTAAAAGTAGCATGTAGGCTTAGTAGTCGAGTGAATGATTCGGAGTCGAAATAATGTAGCCCGTAGGCTTAATGGTCGAGTGAGTGCTTTCTCGAACTCGAATTCAAAGTAGCCCGTAGGCTTAGTAGTCGAGTGAATGATTGGAACACGAAATAATGTAGCCCGTAGGCGTAATGGCGAGTGAGTGCTTGCTAGAACTCGAGTTAAAAGTAGCCCGTAGGCTTAGTAGTCGAGTGAATGATTCGAACACGAAATAATGTAGCCCGTAGGCGTAATTGCGAGTGAGTGCTTGCTAGAAATCGAATTAAAAGTAGCCCGTAGTCCTAGTAGTCGAGTGTATCGTTCGAACTAAAAATAATATAGCCCATAGGCGTAATGGTCGAGTGAGTGCTTGCTAAAACCCGAATTAAAAGTAGCCCGTAGGCTTAGTAGTCGAGTGAATGATTCGAACTAAAAATAATATAGCCCGTAGTCTTAATGGTCGAGTGAGTGCTTGCTAAAACTCAAATTAAAAGTAGCATGTAGGCTTAGTAGTCGAGTGAATGATTCGAACTTGAAATAATGTAGCCCGTAGGCTTAATGGTCGAGTGAGTGCTTGCTTGAACTCGAATTAAAAGTAGCATTTAGGCTTAGTAGTCGAGTGAATGATTCGGAGTCGAAAAAATGTAGCCCGTAGGCTTAATGGTCGAGTTAGTGCTTGCTCGAACTCGAATTAAAAGTAGCATGTAGGCTTAGTAGTCGAGTGATTGATTCGAACTCGAAATAATGTAGCCCGTAGGCTTAATGGTCAAGTGAGTGCTTGCTCGAACTCGAATTAAAAGTAGCCGTACGCTTAGTAGTCGAGTGAATGATTGGAACACGAAATAATGTAGCCCATAGGCGTAATGGCGAGTGAGTGCTTGCTAGAACTCAAGTTAAAAGTAGCCCATAGGCTTAGTAGTCGAGTGAATGATTCGAACACAAAATAATGTAGCCCGTAGGCGTAATTGCGAGTGAGTGCTTGCTAGAACTCGAATTAAAAGTAGCCCGTAGGCCTAGTAGTCGAGTGAATGATTCGAACTCGAAATAATGTAGCTCGTAGGCGTAATGGCGAGTGAGTGCTTGCTAGAATTCGAATTAAAAGTAGCCTGTAGGCTTAGTAGTCGAGTGAATGATTCGAACTCGAAATAATGTAGCCCGTAGGCATAATGGTCGAGTGAGTGCTTGCTCAAACTCGAATTAAAAGTAGCCCGTAGGCTTAGTAGTCGAGTGAATGATTCGAACTCGAAATAATGTAGCCCGTAGGCGTAATGGCGAGTGAGTGCTTGCTAGAATTCGAATTAAAAGTAGCCTGTAGGCTTAGTAGTCGAGTGAATGATTGGAACTCGAAATAATGTAGCCCGTAGGCTTAATGGTCGAGTTAGTGCTTGCTTGAACTCGAATTAAAAGTAGCATGTAGGCTTAGTAGTCGAGTGATTGATTCGAACTCGAAATAATGTAGCCCGTAGGCTTAATGGTCGAGTGAGTGCTTGCTCGAACTCAAATTAAAAGTAGCCGTAGGCTTAGTAGTCGAGTGAATGATTGGAACACGAAATAATGTAGCCCGTAGGCGTAATGGCGAGTGAGTGCTTGCTAGAACTCGAGTTAAAAGTAGCCCGTAGGCTTAGTAGTCGAGTGAATGATTCGAACACGAAATAATGTAGCCCGTAGGCGTAATTGCGAGTGAGTGCTTGCTAGAACTCGAATTAAAAGTAGCCCGTAGTCCTAGTAGTCGAGTGAATGATTCGAACTAAAAATAATATAGCCCATAGGCGTAATGGTCGAGTGAGTGCTTGCTAAAATTCGAATTAAAAGTAGCCCGTAGGCTTAGTAGTCGAGTGAATGATTCGAACTAAAAATAATATAGCCCGTAGGCTTAATGGTCGAGTGAGTGCTTGCTAAAACTCGAATTAAAAGTAGCATTTAGGCTTAGTAGTCGAGTGAATGATTCGAACTTGAAATAATGTAGCCCGTAGGCATAATGGTCGAGTGAGTGCTTGCTTGAAATCGAATTAAAAGTAGCATTTAGGCTTTGTAGTCGAGTGAATGATTCGAAGTCGAAATAATGTAGCCCGTAGGCTTAATGGTCGAGTGAGTGCTTGCTCGAACTCGAATTCAAAGTAGCCCGTAGGCTTAGTAGTCGAGTGAATGATTGGAACACGAAATAATGTAGCCCGTAGGCGTAATGGCGAGTGAGTGCTTGCTAGAACTCGAGTTAAAAGTAGCCCGTAGGCTTAGTAGTCGAGTGAATTATTCGAACACGAAATAATGTAGCCCGTAGGCGTAATTGCAAGTGAGTGCTTGCTAGAACTCAAATTAAAAGTAGCCCGTAGGCCTAGTAGTCGAGTGTATCATTCGAACTAAAAATAATATAGCCCATAGGCGTAATGGTCGAGTGAGTGCTTGCTAGAACTCGAATTAAAAGTAGCCCGTAGGCTTAGTAGTCGAGTGAATGATTGGAACACGAAATAATGTAGCCCGTAGAGGTAATGGTCGAGTGAGTGCTTGCTAAAACTCGAATTAAAAGTAGCCCGTAGGCTTAGTAGTCGAGTGAATGATTCGAACTCGAAATAATGTAGCCCGTAGGCGTAATGGCGAGTGAGTGCTTGCTCGAACTCGAATTAAAAGTAGCCCGTAGGCTTAGTAGTCGAGTGAATGATTCGAACACGAAATAATGTAGCTCGTAGGCGTAATGGCGAGTGAGTGCTTGCTAGAACTCGAATTAAAAGTAGCATGTAGGCTTAGTAGTCGAGTGTATGATTCGAACTCGAAATATTGTTGCCCGTAGGTGTAATGGCGAGTGAGTGCTTGCTAGAACTCGAATTAAAAGTAGCCCGTAGGCTTAGTAGTCGAGTGAATGATTGGAACACGAAATAATGTAGCCCGTAGGCGTAATGGTCGAGTGAGTGCTTGCTAAAACTCGAATTAAAAGTAGCCCGTAGGCTTAGTAGTCGAGTGAATGATAAGAACTCGAAATAATGTAGCCCGTAGGCGTAATGGCGAGTGAGTGCTTGCTCGAACTCGAATTAAAAGTAGCCCGTAGGCTTAGTAGTCGAGTGAATGATTCGAACTCGAAATAATGTAGCTCGTAGGCGTAATGGCGAGTGAGTGCTTGCTAGAATTCGAATTAAAAATTAGCCTGTAGGCTTAGTAGTCGAGTGAATGATTCGAACTCGAAATAATGTAGCCCGTAGGCGTAATGGCGAGTGAGTGCTTGCTCGAACTCGAATTAAAAGTAGCCCGTAGGCTTAGTAGTCGAGTGAATGATTCGAACTCGAAATAATGTAGCTCGTAGGCGTAATGGCGAGTGAGTGCTTGCTAGAATTCGAATTAAAATTAGCCTGTAGGCTTAGTAGTCGAGTGAATGATTCGAACTCGAAATAATGTAGTCCGTAGGCGTAATGTCGAGTGAGTGCTTGCTAGAATTCGAATTAAAAGTAGCCTGTAGGCTTAGTAGTCGAGTGAATGATTCGAACTCGAAATAATGTAGCCCGTAGGCTTAATGGTCGAGTGAGTGCTTGCTTGAACTCGAATTAAAAGTAGCATGTAGGCTTAGTAGTCGAGTGAATGATTCGAACTCGAAATATTGTTGCCCGTAGGTGTAATGGCGAGTGAGTGCTTGCTAGAACTCGAATTAAAAGTAGCCCGTAGGCTTAGTAGTCGAGTGAATGATTTCAACTAAAAATAATATAGCCCATAGGCGTAATGGTCGAGTGAGTGCTTGCTAAAACTCGAATTAAAAGTAGCCTGTAGGCTTAGTAGTCGAGTGAATGATTCGAACTCGAAATATTGTTGCCCGTAGGTGTAATGGCGAGTGAGTGCTTGCTAGAACTCGAATTAAAAGTAGCCCGTACGCTTAGTAGTCGAGTTAATGATTTGAACTAAATATAATATAGCCCATAGGCGTAATGGTCGAGTGAGTGCTTGCTAAAACTCGAATTAAAAGTAGCCCGTAGGCTTAGTAGTCGAGTGAATGATTCGAACTCAAAATAATGTAGCCCGTATGCGTAATGGCGAGTGAGTGCTTGCTCGAACTTGAATTAAAAGTAGCCCGTAGGCTTAGTAGTCGAGTGAATGATTCGAACTCGAAATAATGTAGCTCGTAGGCGTAATGGCGAGTGAGTGCTTGCTTGAACTCGAATTAAAAGTAGCATGTAGGCTTAGTAGTCGAGTGAATGATTCGAACACGAAATAATGTAGCCCGTAGGCGTAATGGCAAGTGAGTGCTTGCTAGAACTCTAATTAAAAGTAGCCCGTAGGCTTAGTAGTCGAGTGAATGATTCGAACTCGAAATATTGTTGCCCGTAGGTGCAATGGCGAGTGAGTGCTTGCTAGAACTCGAATTAAAAGTAGCCCGTAGGCTTAGTAGTCGAGTGAATGATTGGAACACGAAATAATGTAGCCCGTAGGCGTAATGGTCGAGTGAGTGCTTGCTAAAACTCGAATTAAAAGTAGCCCGTAGGCTTAGTAGTCGAGTGAATGATTCGAACTCGAAATAATGTAGCCCGTAGGCGTAATGGCGAGTGAGTGCTTGCTCGAACTCGAATTAAAAGTAGCCCGTAGGCTTAGTAGTCGAGTGAATGATTCGAACTCGAAATAATGTAGCTCGTAGGCGTAATGGCGAGTGAGTGCTTGCTAGAACTCGAATTAAAAGTAGCATGTAGGCTTAGTAGTCGAGTGTATGATTCGAACTCGAAATATTGTTGCCCGTAGGTGTAATGGCGAGTGAGTGCTTGCTAGAACTCGAATTAAAAGTAGCCCGTAGGCTTAGTAGTCGAGTGAATGATTGGAACACGAAATAATGTAGCCCATAGGCGTAATGGTCGAGTGAGTGCTTGCTAAAACTCGAATTAAAAGTAGCCCGTAGGCTTAGTAGTCGAGTGAATGATTCGAACTCGAAATAATGTAGCCCGTAGGCGTAATGGTGAGTGAGTGCTTGCTCGAACTTGAATTAAAAGTAGCCCGTAGGCTTAGTAGTCGAGTGAATGATTCGAACTCGAAATAATGTAGCTCGTAGGCGTAATGGCGAGTGAGTGCTTGCTAGAATTCGAATTAAAATTAGCCTGTAGGCTTAGTAGTCGAGTGAATGATTCGAACTCGAAATAATGTAGCCCGTAGGCGTAATGTCGAGTGAGTGCTTGCTAGAATTCGAATTAAATGTAGCCTGTAGGCTTAGTAGTCGAGTGAATGATTCGAACTCGAAATAATGTAGCCCGTAGGCTTAATGGTCGAGTGAGTGCTTGCTTGAACTCGAATTAAAAGTAGCATGTAGGCTTAGTAGTCGAGTGAATGATTCGAACTCGAAATATTGTTGCCCGTAGGTGTAATGGCGAGTGAGTGCTTGCTAGAACTCGAATTAAAAGTAGCCCGTAGGCTTAGTAGTCGAGTGAATGATTGGAACACGAAATAATGTAGCCCGTAGGCGTAATGGCGAGTGAGTGCTTGCTAGAACTCGAGTTAAAAGTAGCCCGTAGGCTTAGTAGTCGAGTGAATGATTCGAACACGAAATAATGTAGCCCGTAGGCGTAATTGCGAGTGAGTGCTTGCTAGAACTCGAATTAAAAGTAGCCCGTAGGCCTAGTAGTCGAGTGAATGATTCGAACTAAAAATAATATAGCCCATAGGCGTGATGGTCGAGTGAGTGCTTGCTAAAACTCGAATTAAAAGTAGCCCGTAGGCTTAGTAGTCGAGTGAATGATTCGAACACGAAATAATGTAGCCCGTAGGTGTAATGGCGAGTGAGTGCTTGCTAGAACTCGAATTAAAAGTAGCCCGTAGGCTTAGTAGTCGAGTGAATGATTTGAACTAAAAATAATATAGCCCATAGGCGTAATGGTCGAGTGAGTGCTTGCTAAAACTCGAATTAAAAGTAGCCCGTAGGCTTAGTAGTCGAGTGAATGATTCGAACTCGAAATCATGTAGCCCGTATGCGTAATGGCGAGTGAGTGCTTGCTCGAACTCGAATTAAAAGTAGCCCGTAGGCTTAGTAGTCGAGTGAATGATTCGAACTCGAAATAATGTAGCTCGTAGGCGTAATAGCGAGTGAGTGTTTGCTAGAATTCGAATTAAAAGTAGCCTGTAGGCTTAGTAGTCGAGTGAATGATTCGAACTCGAAATAATGTAGCCCGTAGGCTTAATGGTCGAGTGAGTGCTTGCTTGAACTCGAATTAAAAGTAGCATGTAGGCTTAGTAGTCGAGTGAATGATTCGAACTCGAAATATTGTTGCCCGTAGGTGTAATGGCGAGTGAGTGCTTGCTAGAACTCGAATTAAAAGTAGCCCGTACGCTTAGTAGTCGAGTGAATGATTTGAACTAAATATAATATAGCCCATAGGCGTAATGGTCGAGTGAGTGCTTGCTAAAACTCGAATTAAAAGTAGCCCGTAGGCTTAGTAGTCGAGTGAATGATTCGAACTCAAAATAATGTAGCCCGTATGCGTAATGGCGAGTGAGTGCTTGCTCGAACTTGAATTAAAAGTAGCCCGTAGGCTTAGTAGTCGAGTGAATGATTCGAACTCGAAATAATGTAGCTCGTAGGCGTAATGGCGAGTGAGTGCTTGCTTGAACTCGAATTAAAAGTAGCATGTAGGCTTAGTAGTCGAGTGAATGATTCGAACACGAAATAATGTAGCCCGTAGGCGTAATGGCAAGTGAGTGCTTGCTAGAACTCGAATTAAAAGTAGCCCGTAGGCTTAGTAGTCGAGTGAATGATTCGAACTCGAAATATTGTTGCCCGTAGGTGCAATGGCGAGTGAGTGCTTGCTAGAACTCGAATTAAAAGTAGCCCGTAGGCTTAGTAGTCGAGTGAATGATTCGAACTAAACATAATATAGCCCGTAGGCTTAATGGTCGAGTGAGTGCTTGCTAAAACTCGAATTAAAAGTAGCATGTAGGCTTAGTAGTCGAGTGAATGATTCGAACTTGAAATAATGTAGCCCGTAGGCTTAATGGTCGAGTGAGTGCTTGCTTGAACTCGAATTAAAAGTAGCATGTAGGCTTAGTAGTCGAGTGAATGATTCGGAGTCGAAATAATGTAGCCCGTAGGCTTAATGGTCGAGTGAGTGCTTTCTCGAACTCGAATTCAAAGTAGCCCGTAGGCTTAGTAGTCGAGTGAATGATTGGAACACGAAATAATGTAGCCCGTAGGCGTAATGGCGAGTGAGTGCTTGCTAGAACTCGAGTTAAAAGTAGCCCGTAGGCTTAGTAGTCGAGTGAATGATTCGAACACGAAATAATGTAGCCCGTAGGCGTAATTGCGAGTGAGTGCTTGCTAGAAATCGAATTAAAAGTAGCCCGTAGTCCTAGTAGTCGAGTGTATCGTTCGAACTAAAAATAATATAGCCCATAGGCGTAATGGTCGAGTGAGTGCTTGCTAAAACCCGAATTAAAAGTAGCCCGCAGGCTTAGTAGTCGAGTGAATGATTCGAACTAAAAATAATATAGCCCGTAGTCTTAATGGTCGAGTGAGTGCTTGCTAAAACTCAAATTAAAAGTAGCATGTAGGCTTAGTAGTCGAGTGAATGATTCGAACTTGAAATAATGTAGCCCGTAGGCTTAATGGTCGAGTGAGTGCTTGCTTGAACTCGAATTAAAAGTAGCATTTAGGCTTAGTAGTCGAGTGAATGATTCGGAGTCGAAAAAATGTAGCCCGTAGGCTTAATGGTCGAGTTAGTGCTTGCTCGAACTCGAATTAAAAGTAGCATGTAGGCTTAGTAGTCGAGTGATTGATTCGAACTCGAAATAATGTAGCCCGTAGGCTTAATGGTCAAGTGAGTGCTTGCTCGAACTCGAATTAAAAGTAGCCGTACGCTTAGTAGTCGAGTGAATGATTGGAACACGAAATAATGTAGCCCATAGGCGTAATGGCGAGTGAGTGCTTGCTAGAACTCAAGTTAAAAGTATCCCGTAGGCTTAGTAGTCGAGTGAATGATTCGAACACAAAATAATGTAGCCCGTAGGCGTAATTGCGAGTGAGTGCTTGCTAGAACTCGAATTAAAAGTAGCCCGTAGGCCTAGTAGTCGAGTGAATGATTCGAACTCGAAATAATGTAGCTCGTAGGCGTAATGGCGAGTGAGTGCTTGCTAGAATTCGAATTAAAAGTAGCCTGTAGGCTTAGTAGTCGAGTGAATGATTCGAACTCGAAATAATGTAGCCCGTAGGCATAATGGTCGAGTGAGTGCTTGCTCGAACTCGAATTAAAAGTAGCCCGTAGGCTTAGTAGTCGAGTGAATGATTCGAACTCGAAATAATGTAGCCCGTAGGCGTAATGGCGAGTGAGTGCTTGCTAGAATTCGAATTAAAAGTAGCCTGTAGGCTTAGTAGTCGAGTGAATGATTGGAACTCGAAATAATGTAGCCCGTAGGCTTAATGGTCGAGTTAGTGCTTACTTGAACTCGAATTAAAAGTAGCATGTAGGCTTAGTAGTCGAGTGATTGATTCGAACTCGAAATAATGTAGCCCGTAGGCTTAATGGTCGAGTGAGTGCTTGCTCGAACTCAAATTAAAAGTAGCCGTAGGCTTAGTAGTCGAGTGAATGATTGGAACACGAAATAATGTAGCCCGTAGGCGTAATGGCGAGTGAGTGCTTGCTAGAACTCGAGTTAAAAGTAGCCCGTAGGCTTAGTAGTCGAGTGAATGATTCGAACACGAAATAATGTAGCCCGTAGGCGTAATTGCGAGTGAGTGCTTGCTAGAACTCGAATTAAAAGTAGCCCGTAGTCCTAGTAGTCGAGTGAATGATTCGAACTAAAAATAATATAGCCCATAGGCGTAATGGTCGAGTGAGTGCTTGCTAAAATTCGAATTAAAAGTAGCCCGTAGGCTTAGTAGTCGAGTGAATGATTCGAACTAAAAATAATATAGCCCGTAGGCTTAATGGTCGAGTGAGTGCTTGCTAAAACTCGAATTAAAAGTAGCATTTAGGCTTAGTAGTCGAGTGAATGATTCGAACTTGAAATAATGTAGCCCGTAGGCATAATGGTCGAGTGAGTGCTTGCTTGAACTCGAATTAAAAGTAGCATTTAGGCTTTGTAGTCGAGTGAATGATTCGAAGTCAAAATAATGTAGCCCGTAGGCTTAATGGTCGAGTGAGTGCTTGCTCGAACTCGAATTCAAAGTAGCCCGTAGGCTTAGTAGTCGAGTGAATGATTGGAACACGAAATAATGTAGCCCGTAGGCGTAATGGCGAGTGAGTGCTTGCTAGAACTCTAGTTAAAAGTAGCCCGTAGGCTTAGTAGTCGAGTGAATTATTCGAACACGAAATAATGTAGCCCGTAGGCGTAATTGCGAGTGAGTGCTTGCTAGAACTCGAATTAAAAGTAGCCCGTAGGCCTAGTAGTCGAGTGTATCGTTCGAACTAAAAATAATATAGCCCATAGGCGTAATGGTCGAGTGAGTGCTTGCTAGAACTCGAATTAAAAGTAGCCCGTAGGCTTAGTAGTTGAGTGAATGATTGGAACACGAAATAATGTAGCCCGTAGAGGTAATGGTCGAGTGAGTGCTTGCTAAAACTCGAATTAAAAGTAGCCCGTAGGCTTAGTAGTCGAGTGAATGATTCGAACTCGAAATAATGTAGCCCGTAGGCGTAATGGCGAGTGAGTGCTTGCTCGAACTCGAATTAAAAGTAGCCCGTAGGCTTAGTAGTCGAGTGAATGATTCGAACACGAAATAATGTAGCTCGTAGGCGTAATGGCGAGTGAGTGCTTGCTAGAACTCGAATTAAAAGTAGCATGTAGGCTTAGTAGTCGAGTGTATGATTCGAACTCGAAATATTGTTGCCCGTAGGTGTAATGGCGAGTGAGTGCTTGCTAGAACTCGAATTAAAAGTAGCCCGTAGGCTTAGTAGTCGAGTGAATGATTGGAACACGAAATAATGTAGCCCGTAGGCGTAATGGTCGAGTGAGTGCTTGCTAAAACTCGAATTAAAAGTAGCCCGTAGGCTTAGTAGTCGAGTGAATGATAAGAACTCGAAATAATGTAGCCCGTAGGCGTAATGGCGAGTGAGTGCTTGCTCGAACTCGAATTAAAAGTAGCCCGTAGGCTTAGTAGTCGAGTGAATGATTCGAACTCGAAATAATGTAGCTCGTAGGCGTAATGGCGAGTGAGTGCTTGCTAGAATTCGAATTAAAATTAGCCTGTAGGCTTAGTAGTCGAGTGAATGATTCGAACTCGAAATAATGTAGCCCGTAGGCGTAATGGCGAGTGAGTGCTTGCTCGAACTCGAATTAAAAGTAGCCCGTAGGCTTAGTAGTCGAGTGAATGATTCGAACTCGAAATAATGTAGCTCGTAGGCGTAATGGCGAGTGAGTGCTTGCTAGAATTCGAATTAAAATTAGCCTGTAGGCTTAGTAGTCGAGTGAATGATTCGAACTCGAAATAATGTAGCCCGTAGGCGTAATGTCGAGTGAGTGCTTGCTAGAATTCGAATTAAAAGTAGCCTGTAGGCTTAGTAGTCGAGTGAATGATTCGAACTCGAAATAATGTAGCCCGTAGGCTTAATGGTCGAGTGAGTGCTTGCTTGAACTCGAATTAAAAGTAGCATGTAGGCTTAGTAGTCGAGTGAATGATTCGAACTCGAAATATTGTTGCCCGTAGGTGTAATGGCGAGTGAGTGCTTGCTAGAACTCGAATTAAAAGTAGCCCGTAGGCTTAGTAGTCGAGTGAATGATTTCAACTAAAAATAATATAGCCCATAGGCGTAATGGTCGAGTGAGTGCTTGCTAAAACTCGAATTAAAAGTAGCCTGTAGGCTTAGTAGTCGAGTGAATGATTCGAACTCGAAATATTGTTGCCCGTAGGTGTAATGGCGAGTGAGTGCTTGCTAGAACTCGAATTAAAAGTAGCCCGTACGCTTAGTAGTCGAGTGAATGATTTGAACTAAATATAATATAGCCCATAGGCGTAATGGTCGAGTGAGTGCTTGCTAAAACTCGAATTAAAAGTAGCCCGTAGGCTTAGTAGTCGAGTGAATGATTCGAACTCAAAATAATGTAGCCCGTATGCGTAATGGCGAGTGAGTGCTTGCTCGAACTTGAATTAAAAGTAGCCCGTAGGCTTAGTAGTCGAGTGAATGATTCGAACTCGAAATAATGTAGCTCGTAGGCGTAATGGCGAGTGAGTGCTTGCTTGAACTCGAATTAAAAGTAGCATGTAGGCTTAGTAGTCGAGTGAATGATTCGAACACGAAATAATGTAGCCCGTAGGCGTAATGGCAAGTGAGTGCTTGCTAGAACTCGAATTAAAAGTAGCCCGTAGGCTTAGTAGTCGAGTGAATGATTCGAACTCGAAATATTGTTGCCCGTAGGTGCAATGGCGAGTGAGTGCTTGCTAGAACTCGAATTAAAAGTAGCCCGTAGGCTTAGTAGTCGAGTGAATGATTGGAACACGAAATAATGTAGCCCGTAGGCGTAATGGTCGAGTGAGTGCTTGCTAAAACTCGAATTAAAAGTAGCCCGTAGGCTTAGTAGTCGAGTGAATGATTCGAACTCGAAATAATGTAGCCCGTAGGCGTAATGGCGAGTGAGTGCTTGCTCGAACTCGAATTAAAAGTAGCCCGTAGGCTTAGTAGTCGAGTGAATGATTCGAACTCGAAATAATGTAGCTCGTAGGCGTAATGGCGAGTGAGTGCTTGCTAGAACTCGAATTAAAAGTAGCATGTAGGCTTAGTAGTCGAGTGTATGATTCGAACTCGAAATATTGTTGCCCGTAGGTGTAATGGCGAGTGAGTGCTTGCTAGAACTCGAATTAAAAGTAGCCCGTAGGCTTAGTAGTCGAGTGAATGATTGGAACACGAAATAATGTAGCCCGTAGGCGTAATGGTCGAGTGAGTGCTTGCTAAAACTCGAATTAAAAGTAGCCCGTAGGCTTAGTAGTCGAGTGAATGATTCGAACTCGAAATAATGTAGCCCGTAGGCGTAATGGTGAGTGAGTGCTTGCTCGAACTCGAATTAAAAGTAGCCCGTAGGCTTAGTAGTCGAGTGAATGATTCGAACTCGAAATAATGTAGCTCGTAGGCGTAATGGCGAGTGAGTGCTTGCTAGAATTCGAATTAAAATTAGCCTGTAGGCTTAGTAGTCGAGTGAATGATTCGAACTCGAAATAATGTAGCCCGTAGGCGTAATGTCGAGTGAGTGCTTGCTAGAATTCGAATTAAATGTAGCCTGTAGGCTTAGTAGTCGAGTGAATGATTCGAACTCGAAATAATGTAGCCCGTAGGCTTAATGGTCGAGTGAGTGCTTGCTTGAACTCGAATTAAAAGTAGCATGTAGGCTTAGTAGTCGAGTGAATGATTCGAACTCGAAATATTGTTGCCCGTAGGTGTAATGGCGAGTGAGTGCTTGCTAGAACTCGAATTAAAAGTAGCCCGTAGGCTTAGTAGTCGAGTGAATGATTGGAACACGAAATAATGTAGCCCGTAGGCGTAATGGCGAGTGAGTGCTTGCTAGAACTCGAGTTAAAAGTAGCCCGTAGGCTTAGTAGTCGAGTGAATGATTCGAACACGAAATAATGTAGCCCGTAGGCGTAATTGCGAGTGAGTGCTTGCTAGAACTCGAATTAAAAGTAGCCCGTAGGCCTAGTAGTCGAGTGAATGATTCGAACTAAAAATAATATAGCCCATAGGCGTGATGGTCGAGTGAGTGCTTGCTAAAACTCGAATTAAAAGTAGCCCGTAGGCTTAGTAGTCGAGTGAATGATTCGAACACGAAATAATGTAGCCCGTAGGTGTAATGGCGAGTGAGTGCTTGCTAGAACTCGAATTAAAAGTAGCCCGTAGGCTTAGTAGTCGAGTGAATGATTTGAACTAAAAATAATATAGCCCATAGGCGTAATGGTCGAGTGAGTGCTTGCTAAAACTCGAATTAAAAGTAGCCCGTAGGCTTAGTAGTCGAGTGAATGATTCGAACTCGAAATCATGTAGCCCGTATGCGTAATGGCGAGTGAGTGCTTGCTCGAACTCGAATTAAAAGTAGCCCGTAGGCTTAGTAGTCGAGTGAATGATTCGAACTCGAAATAATGTAGCTCGTAGGCGTAATGGCGAGTGAGTGTTTGCTAGAATTCGAATTAAAAGTAGCCTGTAGGCTTAGTAGTCGAGTGAATGATTCGAACTCGAAATAATGTAGCCCGTAGGCTTAATGGTCGAGTGAGTGCTTGCTTGAACTCGAATTAAAAGTAGCATGTAGGCTTAGTAGTCGAGTGAATGATTCGAACTCGAAATATTGTTGCCCGTAGGTGTAATGGCGAGTGAGTGCTTGCTAGAACTGGAATTAAAAGTAGCCCGTACGCTTAGTAGTCGAGTGAATGATTTGAACTAAATATAATATAGCCCATAGGCGTAATGGTCGAGTGAGTGCTTGCTAAAACTCGAATTAAAAGTAGCCCGTAGGCTTAGTAGTCGAGTGAATGATTCGAACTCAAAATAATGTAGCCCGTATGCGTAATGGCGAGTGAGTGCTTGCTCGAACTTGAATTAAAAGTAGCCCGTAGGCTTAGTAGTCGAGTGAATGATTCGAACTCGAAATAATGTAGCTCGTAGGCGTAATGGCGAGTGAGTGCTTGCTTGAACTCGAATTAAAAGTAGCATGTAGGCTTAGTAGTCGAGTGAATGATTCGAACACGAAATAATGTAGCCCGTAGGCGTAATGGCAAGTGAGTGCTTGCTAGAACTCGAATTAAAAGTAGCCCGTAGGCTTAGTAGTCGAGTGAATGATTCGAACTCGAAATATTGTTGCCCGTAGGTGCAATGGCGAGTGAGTGCTTGCTAGAACTCGAATTAAAAGTAGCCCGTAGGCTTAGTAGTCGAGTGAATGATTGGAACACGAAATAATGTAGCCCGTAGAGGTAATGGTCGAGTGAGTGCTTGCTAAAACTCGAATTAAAAGTAGCCCGTAGGCTTAGTAGTCGAGTGAATGATTCGAACTCGAAATAATGTAGCCCGTAGGCGTAATGGCGAGTGAGTGCTTGCTCGAACTCGAATTAAAAGTAGCCCGTAGGCTTAGTAGTCGAGTGAATGATTCGAACACGAAATAATGTAGCTCGTAGGCGTAATGGCGAGTGAGTGCTTGCTAGAACTCGAATTAAAAGTAGCATGTAGGCTTAGTAGTCGAGTGTATGATTCGAACTCGAAATATTGTTGCCCGTAGGTGTAATGGCGAGTGAGTGCTTGCTAGAACTCGAATTAAAAGTAGCCCGTAGGCTTAGTAGTCGAGTGAATGATTGGAACACGAAATAATGTAGCCCGTAGGCGTAATGGTCGAGTGAGTGCTTGCTAAAACTCGAATTAAAAGTAGCCCGTAGGCTTAGTAGTCGAGTGAATGATAAGAACTCGAAATAATGTAGCCCGTAGGCGTAATGGCGAGTGAGTGCTTGCTCGAACTCGAATTAAAAGTAGCCCGTAGGCTTAGTAGTCGAGTGAATGATTCGAACTCGAAATAATGTAGCTCGTAGGCGTAATGGCGAGTGAGTGCTTGCTAGAATTCGAATTAAAATTAGCCTGTAGGCTTAGTAGTCGAGTGAATGATTCGAACTCGAAATAATGTAGCCCGTAGGCGTAATGGCGAGTGAGTGCTTGCTCGAACTCGAATTAAAAGTAGCCCGTAGGCTTAGTAGTCGAGTGAATGATTCGAACTCGAAATAATGTAGCTCGTAGGCGTAATGGCGAGTGAGTGCTTGCTAGAATTCGAATTAAAATTAGCCTGTAGGCTTAGTAGTCGAGTGAATGATTCGAACTCGAAATAATGTAGCTCGTAGGCGTAATGTCGAGTGAGTGCTTGCTAGAATTCGAATTAAAAGTAGCCTGTAGGCTTAGTAGTCGAGTGAATGATTCGAACTCGAAATAATGTAGCCCGTAGGCTTAATGGTCGAGTGAGTGCTTGCTTGAACTCGAATTAAAAGTAGCATGTAGGCTTAGTAGTCGAGTGAATGATTCAATTTCGCGTAGGTGTAATGGCGAGTGAGTGCTTGCTAGAACTCGAATTAAAAGTAGCCCGTAGGCTTAGTAGTCGAGTGAATGATTTCAACTAAAAATAATATAGCCCATAGGCGTAATGGTCGAGTGAGTGCTTGCTAAAACTCGAATTAAAAGTAGCCTGTAGGCTTAATAGTCGAGTGAATGATTCGAACTCGAAATAATGTAGCCCGTAGGCGTAATGGCGTGTGAGTGCTTGCTTGAACTCGAATTAAAAGTAGCCCGTAGGCTTAGTAGTCGAGTGAATGATTCGAACTCGAAATAATGTAGCTCGTAGGCGTAATGGCGAGTGAGTGCTTGCTTGAACTCGAATTAAAAGTAGCATGTAGGCTTAGTAGTCGAGTGAATGATTCGAACACGAAATAATGGAGCCCGTAGGCGTAATGGCGAGTGAGTGCTTGCTAGAACTCGAATTAAAAGTAGCCCGTAGGCTTAGTAGTCGAGTGAATGATTTGAACTAAAAATAATATAGCCCGTAGGCGTAATGGACGAGTGAGTGCTTGCTAAAACTCGAATTAAAAGTAGCCCGTAGGCTTAGTAGTCGAGTGAATGATTCGAACACGAAATAATGTAGCCCGTAGGCGTAATGTCGAGTGAGTGCTTGCTAGAATTCGAATTAAAAGTAGCCTGTAGGCTTAGTAGTCGAGTGAATGATTCGAACTCGAAATAATGTAGCCCATAGGCGTAATGGCGAGTGAGTGCTTGCTCGAACTCGAATTAAATGTAGCCCGTAGGCTTAGTAGTCGAGTGAATGATTCGAACTCGAAATAATGTAGCTCGTAGGCGTAATGGCGAGTGAGTGCTTGCTAGAATTCGAATTAAAAGTAGCCTGTAGGCTTAGTAGTCGAGTGAATGATTCGAACTCGAAATAATGTAGCCCGTAGGCTTAATGGTCGAGTGAGTGCTTGCTTGAACTCGAATTAAAAGTAGCATGTAGGCTTAGTAGTTGAGTGAATGATTCGGAGTCGAAATAATGTAGCCCGTAGGCGTAATGGCGAGTGAGTGCTTGCTAGAACTCGAATTAAAAGTAGCCCGTAGGCTTAGTAGTCGAGTGAATGATTTGAACTAAAAATAATATAGCCCGTAGGCGTAATGGTCGAGTGAGTGCTTGCTAAAACTCGAATTAAAAGTAGCCCGTAGGCTTAGTAGTAGAGTGAATGATTCAGAGTCGAAATAATGTAGCCCGTAGGCTTAATGGTCGAGTGAGTGCTTGCTCGAACTCGAATTCAAAGTAGCCTGTAGGCTTAGTAGTCGAGTGAATGATTCAAACACGAAATAATATAGACCGTAGGCATAATGGCGAGTGAGTGCTTGCTAGAACTCGAATTAAAAGTAGCCTGTAGGCTTAGTAGTCGAGTGAATGATTCGAACACGAAATAATGTAGCCCGTAGGCGTAATGGCGAGTGAGTGCTTGCTAGAACTCGAATGAAAAGTAGCCTGTAGGCCTAATAGTCGAGTGAATGATTCGAACTAAAAATAATATAGCCCATAGGCGTAATGATCGAGTGAGTGCTTGCTAAAACGCAAATTAAAAGTAGCCTGTAGGCTTAGTAGTCGAGTGAATTATTCGAACTCGAAATCATGTAGCCCGTATGCATAATGGAGAGTGAGTGCTTGCTAGAACTCGAATTAAAAGTAGCCTGTAGGCTTAGTAGTCGAGTGAATGATTCGAACTCGAAATAATGTAGCCCGTTGGCTTAATGAACGAATGAGTGCTTGCTCGAACTCGAATTAAAAGTAGCCTGTAGGATTAGTAGTCGAGTGAATGATTCTAACTCGAAATAATGTTGCCCGTAGGCGTAATGGCGAGTGAGTGCTTGCTCGAACTCGAATTAAAAGTAGCCCGTAGGCTTAGTAGTCGAGTGAATGATTCGAACTCATGGTCGAGTGAGTGCTTGCTTGAACTCGAATTAAAAGTAGCATGTAGGCTTAGTAGTCGAGTGAATGATTCGAAGTCAAAATAATGTAGCCCGTAGGCTTAATGGTCGAGTGAGTGCTTGCTCGAACTCGAATTCAAAGTAGCCCATAGGCTTAGTAGTCGAGTGAATGATTCAAACTCGAAATAATATAGACCGTAGGCGTAATGGCGAGTGAGTGCTTGCTAGAACTCGAATTAAAAGTAGCCTATAGGCTTAGTAGTCGAGTGAATGATTCGAACACGAAATAATGTAGCCCGTAGGCGTAATGGCGAGTGAGTGCTTGCTAGAACTCGAATTAAAAGTAGCCCGTAGGCCTAGTAGTCGAGTGAATGATTCGAACTAAAAATAATATAGCCCATAGGCGTAATGGTCGAGTGAGTGCTTGCTAAAACTCGAATTAAAAGTAGCCCGTAGGCTTAGTAGTCGAGTGAATGATTCGAACACGAAATAATGTAGCCCGTAGGCGTAATGGCGAGTGAGTGCTTGCTAGAACTCGAATTAAAAGTAGCCCGTAGGCGTAATGGCGAGTGAGTGCTTGCTAGAATTTGAATTAAAAGTAGCCTGTAGGCTTAGTAGTCGAGTGAATGATTCGAACTCGAAATAATGTAGCCCGTAGGCTTAATGGTCAAGTGAGTGCTTGCTTGAACTCGAATTAAAAGTAGCATGCAGGCTTAGTAGTCGAGTGAAAGATTCGGAGTCGAAATAATGTAGCTCGTAGGCTTAATGGTCGAGTGAGTGCTTGCTCGAACTCGAATTCAAAGTAGCCCGTAGGCTTAGTAGTCGAGTGAATGATTCAAACTCGAAATAATATAGACCGTAGGCATAATAGCGAGTGAGTGCTTGCTAGAACTCGAATTAAAAGTAGCCTGTAGTCTTAGTAGTCGAGTGAATGATTCGAACACGAAATAATGTAGCCCGTAGGCGTAATGGCGAGTGAGTGCTTGCTAGAACTTGAATTAAAAGTAGCCCGTAGGCCTAGTAGTCGAGTGAATGATTCGAACTAAAAATAATATAGCCCATAGGCGTAATGATCGAGTGAGTGCATGCTAAAACGCGAATTAAAAGTAGCCTGTAGGCTTAGTAGTCGAGTGAGTTATTCGAACTCGAAATCATGTAGCCCGTATGCGTAATGGAGAGTGAGTGCTTGCTAGAACTCGAATTAAAAGTAGCCTGTAGGCTTAGTAGTCGAGTGAATGATTCAAACTCGAAATAATGTAGCCCGTTGGCATAATGGTCGAATGAGTGCTTGCTCGAACTCGAATTAAAAGTAGCCTGTAGGCTTAGTAGTCGAGTGAATGATTCGAACTCGAAATAATATAGCCCGTAGGCATAATGGCGAGTGAGTGCTTGCTCGAACTCGAATTAAACGTAGCCTGTAGGCTTAGTAGTCGAGTGAATGATTCGAACTCGAAATAATGTAGCCCGTTGGCTTAATGGTCGAATAAGTGCTTGCTCGAATTCGAATTAAAAGTAGCCTGTAGGCTTAGTAGTCAAGTGAATGATTCGAAATCGAAATAATGTAGCCCGTAGGCGTAATGGCGAGTGAGTGCTTGCTCGAACTCGAATTAAAAGTAGCCCGTAGGCTTAGTAGTCGAGTGAATGATTCGAACTCATGGTCGAGTGAGTGCTTGCTTGAACTCGAATTAAAAGTAGCATGTAGGCTTAGTAGTCGAGTGAATGATTCGGAGTCGAAATAATGTAGCCCGTAGGCTTAATGGTCGAGTGAGTGCTTGCTCGAACTCGAATTCAAAGTAGCCCATAGGCTTAGTAGTCGAGTGAATGATTCAAACTCGAAATAATATAGACCGTAGGCATAATGGCGAGTGTGTGCTTGCTAGAACTCGAATTAAAAGTAGCCTGCAGGCTTAGTAGTCGAGTGAATGATTCGAACACGAAATAATGTAGCCCGTAGGCATAATGGCGAGTGAGTGCTTGCTAGAACTCGAATTAAAAGTAGTCCGTAGGCCTAGTAGTCGAGTGAATGATTCGAACTAAAAATAATAAAGCCCATAGGCGTAATGGTCGAGTGAGTGCTTGCTAAAACTCGAATTAAAAGTAGCATGTAGGCTTAGTAGTCGATGAATGATTCGAACTCGAAATAATGTTAGCCCGTAGGCGTAAAGGTCGAGTGAGTGCTTGCTCGAACTCGAATTAAAAGTAGCCCATAGGCTTAGTAGTTGAGTGAATGATTCGAACTCGAAATAATGTAGCCCGTAGGTGTAATGGCGAGTGAGTGCTTGCTAGAACTCGAATTAAAAGTAGCCCGTAGGCTTAGAAGTCGAGTGAATGATTCGAACTCGAAAAAATATAGCCCGTAGGCTTAATGGTCGAGTGAGTGCTTGCTCGCACTCAAATTAAAAGTAGCCCATAGGCTTAGTACTCGAGTGAATGATTCGAACTCGAAATAATGTAGCCCGTAGGCATAATGGCTAGTGAGTTCTTGCTAGAACTCGAATTAAAAGTAGCCCGTAGGCTTAGTAGTCGAGTGAATGATTCGAACTCGAAATAATGTAGCCCGTAAGGGTAATTGTCGAGTGAGTGCTTTCTCGAACTCAAATTAAAAGTAGCCCATAGACTTAGCAGTCGAGTGAATGATTCAAACTCAAAATAATGTAGCCCGTAGGCGTAATGGCGAGTGAGTGCTTGCTAGAACTCGAATTAAAAGTAGCCCGTAGGCTAAGTAGTCGAGTGAATAATTCGAACTAAAAATAATATAGCCCATGGGCGTAATGGTCGAGTGAGTGCTTACTTGAACTCGAATTAAAAGTAGCATGTAGGCTTAGTAGTCGAGTGAATGTGTCGAATTCCAAGTAATGTAGCCCGTAGGCGTAATGGCGAGTGAGTGCTTGCTCGAACTCGAATTAAAAGTAGCCTGTAGGCTTAGTAGTCGAGTGAATGATTCGAACTCGAAATAATGTTGCCCGTAGGCATAATTGTCGAATGAGTGCTTGCTCGAACTCGAATTAAAAGTAGCCCGTAGGCTTAGCAGTCGAGTGAATGATTCGAACTCGAAATAATGTAGCCCGTAGGCGTAATGGCGAGTGAGTGCTTGCTAAAACTCGAATTAAAAGTAGCATGTAGGCTTAGTAGTCGAGTGAATGATTCGAACTCGAAATAATGTAGCCCGTAGGCGTAATGGCGAGTGAGTGCTTGCTCGAACTCGAATTAAAAGTAGCCCGTAGGCTTAGTAGTCGAGTGAATGATTCGAACTCATGGTCGAGTGAGTGCTTGCTTGAACTCGAATTAAAAGTAGCATGTAGGCTTAGTAGTCGAGTGAATGATTCGGAGTCGAAATAATGTAGCCCGTAGGCTTAATGGTCGAGTGAGTGCTTGCTCGAACTCGAATTCAAAGTAGCCCATAGGCTTAGTAGTCGAGTGAATGATTCAAACTCGAAATAATATAGACCGTAGGCATAATGGCGAGTGAGTGCTTGCTAGAACTCGAATTAAAAGTAGCCTGTAGGCTTAGTAGTCGAGTGAATGATTCGAACACGAAATAATATAGCCCGTAGGCATAATGGCGAGTGAGTGCTTGCTAGAACTCGAATTAAAAGTAGTCCGTAGGCCTAGTAGTCGAGTGAATGATTCGAACTAAAAATAATATAGCCCATAGGTGTAATGGTCGAGTGAGTGCTTGCTAAAACTCGAATTAAAAGTAGCCCGTAGGCTTAGTAGTCGAGTGAATGATTCGAACACGAAATAATGTTAGCCCGTAGGCGTAAAGGTCGAGTGAGTGCTTGCTCGAACTCGAATTAAAAGTAGCCCATAGGCTTAGTAGTTGAGTGAATGATTCGAACTCGAAATAATGTAGCCCGTAGGTGTAATGGCGAGTGAGTGCTTGCTAGAACTCGAATTAAAAGTAGCCCGTAGGCTTAGAAGTCGAGTGAATGATTCGAACTCGAAAAAATATAGCCCGTAGGCTTAATGGTCGAGTGAGTGCTTGCTCGCACTCAAATTAAAAGTAGCCCATAGGCTTAGTACTCGAGTGAATGATTCGAACTCGAAATAATGTTGCCCGTAGGCATAATGGCTAGTGAGTTCTTGCTAGAACTCGAATTAAAAGTAGCCCGTAGGCTTAGTAGTCGAGTGAATGATTCGAACTCGAAATAATGTAGCCCGTAAGGGTAATTGTCGAGTGAGTGCTTTCTCGAACTCAAATTAAAAGTAGCCCATAGACTTAGCAGTCGAGTGAATGATTCAAACTCAAAATAATGTAGCCCGTAGGCGTAATGGCGAGTGAGTGCTTGCTAGAACTCGAATTAAAAGTAGCCCGTAGGCTAAGTAGTCGAGTGAATAATTCGAACTAAAAATAATATAGCCCATGGGCGTAATGGTCGAGTGAGTGCTTACTTGAACTCGAATTAAAAGTAGCATGTAGGCTTAGTAGTCGAGTGAATGTGTCGAATTCCAAGTAATGTAGCCCGTAGGCGTAATGGCGAGTGAGTGCTTGCTCGAACTCGAATTAAAAGTAGCCTGTAGGCTTAGTAGTCGAGTGAATGATTCGAACTCGAAATAATGTTGCCCGTAGGCATAATTGTCGAATGAGTGCTTGCTCGAACTCGAATTAAAAGTAGCCCGTAGGCTTAGCAGTCGAGTGAATGATTCGAACTCGAAATAATGTAGCCCGTAGGCGTAATGGCGAGTGAGTGCTTGCTAAAACTCGAATTAAAAGTAGCATGTAGGCTTAGTAGTCGAGTGAATGATTCGAACTCGAAATAATGTAGCCCGTAGGCGTAATGGCGAGTGAGTGCTTGCTCGAACTCGAATTAAAAGTAGCCCGTAGGCTTAGTAGTCGAGTGAATGATTCGAACTCATGGTCGAGTGAGTGCTTGCTTGAACTCGAATTAAAAGTAGCATGTAGGCTTAGTAGTCGAGTGAATGATTCGGAGTCGAAATAATGTAGCCCGTAGGCTTAATGGTCGAGTGAGTGCTTGCTCGAACTCGAATTCAAAGTAGCCCATAGGCTTAGTAGTCGAGTGAATGATTCAAACTCGAAATAATATAGACCGTAGGCATAATGGCGAGTGAGTGCTTGCTAGAACTCGAATTAAAAGTAGCCTGTAGGCTTAGTAGTCGAGTGAATGATTCGAACACGAAATAATATAGCCCGTAGGCATAATGGCGAGTGAGTGCTTGCTAGAACTCGAATTAAAAGTAGTCCGTAGGCCTAGTAGTCGAGTGAATGATTCGAACTAAAAATAATATAGCCCATAGGCGTAATGGTCAAGTGAGTGCTTGCTAAAACTCGAATTAAAAGTAGCCCGTAGGCTTAGTAGTCGAGTGAATGATTCGAACACGAAATAATGTTAGCCCGTAGGCGTAAAGGTCGAGTGAGTGCTTGCTCGAACTCGAATTAAAAGTAGCCCATAGGCTTAGTAGTTGAGTGAATGATTCGAACTCGAAATAATGTAGCCCGTAGGTGTAATGGCGAGTGAGTGCTTGCTAGAACTCGAATTAAAAGTAGCCCGTAGGCTTAGAAGTCGAGTGAATGATTCGAACTCGAAAAAATATAGCCCGTAGGCTTAATGGTCGAGTGAGTGCTTGCTCGCACTCAAATTAAAAGTAGCCCATAGGCTTAGTACTCGAGTGAATGATTCGAACTCGAAATAATGTAGCCCGTAGGCATAATGGCTAGTGAGTTCTTGCTAGAACTCGAATTAAAAGTAGCCCGTAGGCTTAGTAGTCGAGTGAATGATTCGAACTCGAAATAATGTAGCCCGTAAGGGTAATTGTCGAGTGAGTGCTTTCTCGAACTCAAATTAAAAGTAGCCCATAGACTTAGCAGTCGAGTGAATGATTCAAACTCAAAATAATGTAGCCCGTAGGCGTAATGGCGAGTGAGTGCTTGCTAGAACTCGAATTAAAAGTAGCCCGTAGGCTAAGTAGTCGAGTGAATAATTCGAACTAAAAATAATATAGCCCATGGGCGTAATGGTCGAGTGAGTGCTTACTTGAACTCGAATTAAAAGTAGCATGTAGGCTTAGTAGTCGAGTGAATGTGTCGAATTCCAAGTAATGTAGCCCGTAGGCGTAATGGCGAGTGAGTGCTTGCTCGAACTCGAATTAAAAGTAGCCTGTAGGCTTAGTAGTCGAGTGAATGATTCGAACTCGAAATAATGTTGCCCGTAGGCATAATTGTCGAATGAGTGCTTGCTCGAACTCGAATTAAAAGTAGCCCGTAGGCTTAGCAGTCGAGTGAATGATTCGAACTCGAAATAATGTAGCCCGTAGGCGTAATGGCGAGTGAGTGCTTGCTAAAACTCGAATTAAAAGTAGCATGTAGGCTTAGTAGTCGAGTGAATGATTCGAACTCGAAATAATGTAGCCCGTAGGCGTAATGGCGAGTGAGTGCTTGCTAGAACTCGAATTAAAAGTAGCCTGTAGGCTTAGTAGTTGAGTGAATGATTCGAACTCGAAATAATAAGCCCATAGGCATAATGGTCGAGTGAGTGCTTGCTCGAACTCGCATTAAAAGTAGCCTCTAGGCTTAGTAGTCGAGTGAATGATTCGAACTCGAAATAATGTAGCCCGTAGGCATAATTGTCGAATGAGTGCTTGCTCGAACTAGAATTAAAAGTAGCCCGTAGGCTTAGTAGTCGAGTGAATGATTCAAACTCGAAATAATGTAGCCCGTAGGCGTAATGGCGAGTGAGTGCTTGCTAGAACTCGAATTTAAAGTAGCCCGTAGGCTTAGTAGTCGAGTGAATGATTCGAACACGAAATAATATAGCCCGTAGGGGTAATGGCGAGTGAGTGCTTGCTAGAACTCGAATTAAAAGTAGCCCTTAGGCTTAGTAGTCCAGTGAATGATTCGAACTAAAAATAATATAGCCCATAGGCGTAATGGTCGAGTGAGTGCTTGCTAAAACTCGAATTAAAAGTAGCCCGTAGGCTTAGCAGTCGAGTGAATGATTAGATCATGAAATAATGTAGCCCGTAGGCGTAATGGCGAGTGAGTGCTTGCTAGAACTCGAATTAAGAGTAGCCCGTAGGCTTAGTAGTCGAATGAATGATTCGAACTAAAAATAATATAGCCCATAGGCTTAATGGTCGAGTGAGTGCTTGCTAAAACTCGAATTAAAAGTAGCATGTAGGCTTAGTAGTCGAGTGAATGATTCGAACTCGAAATCATGTAGCCCGTATGCGTAATGGAGAGTGAGTTCTTGCTAGAACTCGAATTAAAAGTAGCCTGTAGGCTTAGTAGTCGAGTGAATGATTCGAACTCGAAATAATGTAGCCCGTAGGCATAATGGTCGAATGATTGCTTGCTCGAACTCGAATTAAAAGTAGCCCGTAGGCTTAGTAGTCGAGTGAATGATTCGAACTCGAAATAATGTAGCCCGTATGCGTAATGGCGAGTGAGTGCTTGCTAGAAATCGAATTAAAAGTAGCCTGTACGCTTAGTAGTCGAGTGAATGATCCGAACTCGAAATAATAAGCCCATAGGCGTAATGGTCGAGTGAGTGCTTGCTTGAACTCGAATTAAAAGTAGCCTCTAGGCTTAGTAGTCGAGTGAATGATTCGAACTCGAAATAATGTAGCCCGTTGGCATAATGGTCGAATGAGTGCTTGCTCGAACTCGAATTAAAAGTAGCCCGTAGGCTTAGTAGTCGAGTGAATGATTTGAACGAGAAATAATGTAGCCCGTAGGCGTAATGGCGAGTGAGTGCTTGCTAGAACTCGAACTAAAAGTAGCCCGTAGGCTTAGTAGTTGAGTGAATGATTCGAACACGAAATAATGTAGCCCGTAGGCGTAATGGCGAGTGAGTGCTTGCTAGAACTCGAATTAAAAGTAGCCCGTAGGCTTAGTAGTCGAGTGAATGATTTGAACTAAAAATAGTATAGCCCACAGGCGTAATGGTCGAGTGAGTGCTTGTTAAAACCCGAATTAAAAGTAGCCCGTAGGCTTAGTAGTCGAGTGAATGATTCGAACACGAAATAATAAGCCCATAGGCGTAATGGTCGAGTGAGTGCTTGCTCAAACTCGAATTAAAAGTAGCCTCTAGGCTTAGTAGTCGTGTGAATGATTCGAACTCGAAATAATGTAGCCCGTAGGCATAATTGTCGAATGAGTGCTTGCTCGAACTCGAATTAAAAGTAGCCCGTAGGCTTAGTAGTCGAGTGAATGATTCGAACTCGAAATAATGTAGCCCGTAGGCGTAATGGCGAGTGTGTGCTTGCTAAAGCCCGAATTAAAAGTAGCATGTAGGCTTAGTAGTCGAGTGAATGATTCGAACTCGAAATAATGTAGCCCGTAGGCGTAATGGCGAGTGAGTGCTTGCTAAAACTCGAATTAAAAGTAGCCCGTAGGCTTAGTAGTCGAGTGAATGATTCAAACACGAAATAATGTAGCCCGTAGGCGTAATGGCGAGTGAGTGCTTGCTAGAACTCGAATTAAAAGTAGCCCGTAGGCTTAGTAGTCGAGTGAATGATTCGAACTAAAAATAATAAAGCCCATAGGCGTAATGGTCGAGTGAGTGCTTGCTAAAACTCGAATTAAAAGTAGCATGTAGGCTTAGTAGTCGATGAATGATTCGAACTCGAAATAATGTTAGCCCGTAGGCGTAAAGGTCGAGTGAGTGCTTGCTCGAACTCGAATTAAAAGTAGCCCATAGGCTTAGTAGTTGAGTGAATGATTCGAACTCGAAATAATGTAGTCCGTAGGTGTAACGGCGAGTGAGTGCTTGCTAGAACTCGAATTAAAAGTAGCCCGTAGGCTTAGAAGTCGAGTGAATGATTCGAACTCGAAAAAATATAGCCCGTAGGCTTAATGGTCGAGTGAGTGCTTGCTCGCACTCAAATTAAAAGTAGCCCATAGGCTTAGTAGTCGAGTGAATGATTCAAACTCGAAATAATGTAGCCCGTAGGCATAATGGCTAGTGAGTTCTTGCTAGAACTCGAATTAAAAGTAGCCCGTAGGCTTAGTAGTCGAGTGAATGATTCGAACTCGAAATAATGTAGCCCGTAAGGGTAATTGTCGAGTGAGTGCTTTCTCGAACTCAAATTAAAAGTAGCCCATAGACTTAGTAGTCGAGTGAATGATTCAAACTCAAAATAATGTAGCCCGTAGGCGTAATGGCGAGTGAGTGCTTGCTAGAACTCGAATTAAAAGTAGCCCGTAGGCTAAGTAGTCGAGTGAATAATTCGAACTAAAAATAATATAGCCCATGGGCGTAATGGTCGAGTGAGTGCTTACTTGAACTTGAATTAAAAGTAGCATGTAGGCTTAGTAGTCGAGTGAATGAGTCGAATTCCAAGTAATGTAGCCCGTAGGCGTAATGGCGAGTGAGTGCTTGCTCGAACTCGAATTAAAAGTAGCCTGTAGGCTTAGTAGTCGAGTGAATGATTCGAACTCGAAATAATGTTGCCCGTAGGCATAATTGTCGAATGAGTGCTTGCTCGAACTCGAATTAAAAGTAGCCCGTAGGCTTAGCAGTCGAGTGAATGATTCGAACTCAAAATAATGTAGCCCGTAGGCGTAATGGCGAGTGAGTGCTTGCTAAAACTCGAATTAAAAGTAGCATGTAGGCTTAGTAGTCGAGTGAATGATTCGAACTCGAAATAATGTAGCCCGTAGGCGTAATGGCGAGTGAGTGCTTGCTAGAACTCGAATTAAAAGTAGCCTGTAGGCTTAGTAGTTGAGTGAATGATTCGAACTCGAAATAATAAGCCCATAGGCGTAATGGTCGAGTGAGTGCTTGCTCGAACTCGAATTAAAAGTAGCCTCTAGGCTTAGTAGTCGAGTGAATGATTCGAACTCGAAATAATGTAGCCCGTAGGCATAATTGTCGAATGAGTGCTTGCTCGAACTAGAATTAAAAGTAGCCCGTAGGCTTAGTAGTCGAGTGAATGATTCAAACTCGAAATAATGTAGCCCGTAGGCGTAATGGCGAGTGAGTGCTTGCTAGAACTCGAATTTAAAGTAGCCCGTAGGCTTAGTAGTCGAGTGAATGATTCGAACACGAAATAATATAGCCCGTAGGGGTAATGGCGAGTGAGTGCTTGCTAGAACTCGAATTAAAAGTAGCCCTTAGGCTTAGTAGTCCAGTGAATGATTCGAACTAAAAATAATATAGCCCATAGGCGTAATGGTCGAGTGAGTGCTTGCTAAAACTCGAATTAAAAGTAGCCCGTAGGCTTAGCAGTCGAGTGAATGATTAGATCATGAAATAATGTAGCCCGTAGGCGTAATGGCGAGTGAGTGCTTGCTAGAACTCGAATTAAAAGTAGCCCGTAGGCTAAGTAGTCGAGTGAATGATTCGAACTAAAAATAATATAGCCCATGGGCGTAATGGTCGAGTGAGTGCTTACTTGAACTCGAATTAAAAGTAGCATGTAGGCTTAGTAGTCGAGTGAATGTGTCGAATTCCAAGTAATGTAGCCCGTAGGCGTAATGGCGAGTGAGTGCTTGCTCGAACTCGAATTAAAAGTAGCCTGTAGGCTTAGTAGTCGAGTGAATGATTCGAACTCGAAATAATGTTGCCCGTAGGCATAATTGTCGAATGAGTGCTTGCTCGAACTCGAATTAAAAGTAGCCCGTAGGCTTAGCAGTCGAGTGAATGATTCGAACTCGAAATAATGTAGCCCGTAGGCGTAATGGCGAGTGAGTGCTTGCTAAAACTCGAATTAAAAGTAGCATGTAGGCTTAGTAGTCGAGTGAATGATTCGAACTCGAAATAATGTAGCCCGTAGGCGTAATGGCGAGTGAGTGCTTGCTAGAACTCGAATTAAAAGTAGCCTGTAGGCTTAGTAGTTGAGTGAATGATTCGAACTCGAAATAATAAGCCCATAGGCATAATGGTCGAGTGAGTGCTTGCTCAAACTCGCATTAAAAGTAGCCTCTAGGCTTAGTAGTCGAGTGAATGATTCGAACTCGAAATAATGTAGCCCGTAGGCATAATTGTCGAATGAGTGCTTGCTCGAACTAGAATTAAAAGTAGCCCGTAGGCTTAGTAGTCGAGTGAATGATTCGAACTCGAAATAATGTAGCCCGTAGGCGTAATGGCGAGTGAGTGCTTGCTAGAACTCGAATTTAAAGTAGCCCGTAGGCTTAGTAGTCGAGTGAATGATTCGAACACGAAATAATATAGCCCGTAGGGGTAATGGCGAGTGAGTGCTTGCTAGAACTCGAATTAAAAGTAGCCCTTAGGCTTAGTAGTCCAGTGAATGATTCGAACTAAAAATAATATAGCCCATAGGCATAATGGTCGAGTGAGTGCTTGCTAAAACTCGAATTAAAAGTAGCCCGTAGGCTTAGCAGTCGAGTGAATGATTAGATCATGAAATAATGTAGCCCGTAGGCGTAATGGCGAGTGAGTGCTTGCTAGAACTCAAATTAAAAGTAGCCCGTAGGCTTAGTAGTCGAATGAATGATTCGAACTAAAAATAATATAGCCCATAGGCTTAATGGTCGAGTGAGTGCTTGCTAAAACTCGAATTAAAAGTAGCATGTAGGCTTAGTAGTCGAGTGAATGATTCGAACTCGAAATCATGTAGCCCGTATGCGTAATGGAGAGTGAGTTCTTGCTAGAACTCGAATTAAAAGTAGCCTGTAGGCTTAGTAGTCGAGTGAATGATTCGAACTCGAAATAATGTAGCCCGTAGGCATAATGGTCGAATGATTGCTTGCTCGAACTCGAATTAAAAGTAGCCCGTAGGCTTAGTAGTCGAGTGAATGATTCGAACTCGAAATAATGTAGCCCGTATGCGTAATGGCGAGTGAGTGCTTGCTAGAAATCGAATTAAAAGTAGCCTGTACGCTTAGTAGTCGAGTGAATGATCCGAACTCGAAATAATAAGCCCATAGGCGTAATGGTCAAGTGAGTACTTGCTTGAACTCGAATTAAAAGTAGCCTCTAGGCTTAGTAGTCGAGTGAATGATTCGAACTCGAAATAATGTAGCCCGTTGGCATAATGGTCGAATGAGTGCTTGCTCGAACTCGAATTAAAAGTAGCCCGTAGGCTTAGTAGTCGAGTGAATGATTTGAACGAGAAATAATGTAGCCCGTAGGCGTAATGGCGAGTGAGTGCTTGCTAGAACTCGAACTAAAAGTAGCCCGTAGGCTTAGTAGTTGAGTGAATGATTCGAACACGAAATAATGTAGCCCGTAGGCGTAATGGCGAGTGAGTGCTTGCTAGAACTCGAATTAAAAGTAGCCCGTAGGCTTAGTAGTCGAGTGAATGATTTGAACTAAAAATAGTATAGCCCACAGGCGTAATGGTCGAGTGAGTGCTTGTTAAAACCCGAATTAAAAGTAGCCCGTAGGCTTAGTAGTCGAGTGAATGATTCGAACACGAAATAATAAGCCCATAGGCGTAATGGTCGAGTGAGTGCTTGCTCAAACTCGAATTAAAAGTAGCCTCTAGGCTTAGTAGTCGTGTGAATGATTCGAACTCGAAATAATGTAGCCCGTAGGCATAATTGTCGAATGAGTGCTTGCTCGAACTCGAATTAAAAGTAGCCCGTAGGCTTAGTAGTCGAGTGAATGATTCGAACTCGAAATAATGTAGCCCGTAGGCGTAATGGCGAGTGTGTGCTTGCTAAAGCCCGAATTAAAAGTAGCATGTAGGCTTAGTAGTCGAGTGAATGATTCGAACTCGAAATAATGTAGCCCGTAGGCGTAATGGCGAGTGAGTGCTTGCTAAAACTCGAATTAAAAGTAGCCCGTAGGCTTAGTAGTCGAGTGAATGATTCAAACACGAAATAATGTAGCCCGTAGGCGTAATGGCGAGTGAGTGCTTGCTAGAACTCGAATTAAAAGTAGCCCGTAGGCTTAGTAGTCGAGTGAATGATTCGAACTAAAAATAATAAAGCCCATAGGCGTAATGGTCGAGTGAGTGCTTGCTAAAACTCGAATTAAAAGTAGCATGTAGGCTTAGTAGTCGATGAATGATTCGAACTCGAAATAATGTTAGCCCGTAGGCGTAAAAGTCGAGTGAGTGCTTGCTCGAACTCGAATTAAAAGTAGCCCATAGGCTTAGTAGTTGAGTGAATGATTCGAACTCGAAATAATGTAGTCCGTAGGTGTAACGGCGAGTGAGTGCTTGCTAGAACTCGAATTAAAAGTAGCCCGTAGGCTTAGAAGTCGAGTGAATGATTCGAACTCGAAAAAATATAGCCCGTAGGCTTAATGGTCAAGTGAGTGCTTGCTCGCACTCAAATTAAAAGTAGCCCATAGGCTTAGTAGTCGAGTGAATGATTCAAACTCGAAATAATGTAGCCCGTAGGCATAATGGCTAGTGAGTTCTTGCTAGAACTCGAATTAAAAGTAGCCCGTAGGCTTAGTAGTCGAGTGAATGATTCGAACTCGAAATAATGTAGCCCGTAAGGGTAATTGTCGAGTGAGTGCTTTCTCGAACTCAAATTAAAAGTAGCCCATAGACTTAGTAGTCGAGTGAATGATTCAAACTCAAAATAATGTAGCCCGTAGGCGTAATGGCGAGTGAGTGCTTGCTAAAACTCGAATTAAAAGTAGCCCGTAGGCTAAGTAGTCGAGTGAATAATTCGAACTAAAAATAATATAGCCCATGGGCGTAATGGTCGAGTGAGTGCTTACTTGAACTTGAATTAAAAGTAGCATGTAGGCTTAGTAGTCGAGTGAATGAGTCGAATTCCAAGTAATGTAGCCCGTAGGCGTAATGGCGAGTGAGTGCTTGCTCGAACTCGAATTAAAAGTAGCCTGTAGGCTTAGTAGTCGAGTGAATGATTCGAACTCGAAATAATGTTGCCCGTAGGCATAATTGTCGAATGAGTGCTTGCTCGAACTCGAATTAAAAGTAGCCCGTAGGCTTAGCAGTCGAGTGAATGATTCGAACTCAAAATAATGTAGCCCGTAGGCGTAATGGCGAGTGAGTGCTTGCTAAAACTCGAATTAAAAGTAGCATGTAGGCTTAGTAGTCGAGTGAATGATTCGAACTCGAAATAATGTAGCCCGTAGGCGTAATGGCGAGTGAGTGCTTGCTAGAACTCGAATTAAAAGTAGCCTGTAGGCTTAGTAGTTGAGTGAATGATTCGAACTCGAAATAATAAGCCCATAGGCGTAATGGTCGAGTGAGTGCTTGCTCGAACTCGAATTAAAAGTAGCCTCTAGGCTTAGTAGTCGAGTGAATGATTCGAACTCGAAATAATGTAGCCCGTAGGCATAATTGTCGAATGAGTGCTTGCTCGAACTAGAATTAAAAGTAGCCCGTAGGCTTAGTAGTCGAGTGAATGATTCAAACTCGAAATAATGTAGCCCGTAGGCGTAATGGCGAGTGAGTGCTTGCTAGAACTCGAATTTAAAGTAGCCCGTAGGCTTAGTAGTCGAGTGAATGATTCGAACACGAAATAATATAGCCCGTAGGGGTAATGGCGAGTGAGTGCTTGCTAGAACTCGAATTAAAAGTAGCCCTTAGGCTTAGTAGTCCAGTGAATGATTCGAACTAAAAATAATATAGCCCATAGGCGTAATGGTCGAGTGAGTGCTTGCTAAAACTCGAATTAAAAGTAGCCCGTAGGCTTAGCAGTCGAGTGAATGATTAGATCATGAAATAATGTAGCCCGTAGGCGTAATGGCGAGTGAGTGCTTGCTAGAACTCGAATTAAAAGTAGCCCGTAGGCTTAGTAGTCGAATGAATGATTCGAACTAAAAATAATATAGCCCATAGGCTTAATGGTCGAGTGAGTGCTTGCTAAAACTCGAATTAAAAGTAGCATGTAGGCTTAGTAGTCGAGTGAATGATTCGAACTCGAAATCATGTAGCCCGTATGCGTAATGGAGAGTGAGTTCTTGCTAGAACTCGAATTAAAAGTAGCCTGTAGGCTTAGTAGTCGAGTGAATGATTCGAACTCGAAATAATGTAGCCCGTAGGCATAATGGTCGAATGATTGCTTGCTCGAACTCGAATTAAAAGTAGCCCGTAGGCTTAGTAGTCGAGTGAATGATTCGAACTCGAAATAATGTAGCCCGTATGCGTAATAGCGAGTGAGTGCTTGCTAGAAATCGAATTAAAAGTAGCCTGTACGCTTAGTAGTCGAGTGAATGATCCGAACTCGAAATAATAAGCCCATAGGCGTAATGGTCGAGTGAGTGCTTGCTTGAACTCGAATTAAAAGTAGCCTCTAGGCTTAGTAGTCGAGTGAATGATTCGAACTCGAAATAATGTAGCCCGTTGGCATAATGGTCGAATGAGTGCTTGCTCGAACTCGAATTAAAAGTAGCCCGTAGGCTTAGTAGTCGAGTGAATGATTTGAACTAGAAATAATGTAGCCCGTAGGCGTAATGGCGAGTGAGTGCTTGCTAGAACTCGAACTAAAATTAGCCCGTAGGCTTAGTAGTTGAGTGAATGATTCGAACACGAAATAATGTAGCCCGTAGGCGTAACGGCGAGTGAGTGCTTGCTAGAATTCGAATTAAAATTAGCCTGTAGGCTTAGTAGTCGAGTGAATGATTCGAACTCGAAATAATGTAGCCCGTAGGCGTAATGTCGAGTGAGTGCTTGCTAGAATTCGAATTAAAAGTAGCCTGTAGGCTTAGTAGTCGAGTGAAAGATTCGAATTCGAAATAATGTAGCCCGTAGGCGTAATGGCGAGTGAGTGCTTGCTCGAACTCGAATTAAAAGTAGCCCGTAGGCTTAGTAGTCGAGTGAATGATTCGAACTCGAAATAATGTAGCTCGTAGGCGTAATGGCGAGTGAGTGCTTGCTAGAACTCGAATTAAAAGTAGCTCGTAGGCTTAGAAGTCGAGTGAATGATTCGAACTCGAAAAAATATAGCCCATAGGCTTAATGGTCGAGTGAGTGCTTGATCGCACTCAAATTAAAAGTAGCCCATAGGCTTAGTAGTCGAGTGAATGATTCAAACTCGAAATAATGTAGCCCGTAGGCATAATGGCTAGTGAGTTCTTGCTAGAACTCGAATTAAAAGTAGCCCGTAGGCTTAGTAGTCGAGTGAATGATTCGAACTCGAAATAATGTAGCCCGTAAGGGTAATTGTCGAGTGAGTGCTTTCTCGAACTCAAATTAAAAGTAGCCCATAGACTTAGTAGTCGAGTGAATGATTCAAACTCAAAATAATGTAGCCCGTAGGCGTAATGGCGAGTGAGTGCTTGCTAGAACTCGAATTAAAAGTAGCCCGTAGGCTAAGTAGTCGAGTGAATAATTCGAACTAAAAATAATATAGCCCATGGGCGTAATGGTCGAGTGAGTGCTTACTTGAACTCGAATTAAAAGTAGCATGTAGGCTTAGTAGTCGAGTGAATGAGTCGAATTCCAAGTAATGTAGCCCGTAGGCGTAATGGCGAGTGAGTGCTTGCTCGAACTCGAATTAAAAGTAGCCTGTAGGCTTAGTAGTCGAGTGAATGATTCGAACTCGAAATAATGTTGCCCGTAGGCATAATTGTCGAATGAGTGCTTGCTCGAACTCGAATTAAAAGTAGCCCGTAGGCTTAGCAGTCGAGTGAATGATTCGAACTCAAAATAATGTAGCCCGTAGGCGTAATGGCGAGTGAGTGCTTGCTAAAACTCGAATTAAAAGTAGCATGTAGGCTTAGTAGTCGAGTGAATGATTCGAACTCGAAATAATGTAGCCCATAGGCGTAATGGCGAGTGAGTGCTTGCTAGAACTCGAATTAAAAGTAGCCTGTAGGCTTAGTAGTTGAGTGAATGATTCGAACTCGAAATAATAAGCCCATAGGCGTAATGGTCGAGTGAGTGCTTGCTCGAACTCGAATTAAAAGTAGCCTCTAGGCTTAGTAGTCGAGTGAATGATTCGAACTCGAAATAATGTAGCCCGTAGGCATAATTGTCGAATGAGTGCTTGCTCGAACTAGAATTAAAAGTAGCCGTAGGCTTAGTAGTCGAGTGAATGATTCAAACTTGAAATAATGTAGCCCGTAGGCGTAATGGCGAGTGAGTGCTTGCTAGAACTCGAATTTAAAGTAGCCCGTAGGCTTAGTAGTCGAGTGAATGATTCGAACACGAAATAATATAGCCCGTAGGGGTAATGGCGAGTGAGTGCTTGCTAGAACTCGAATTAAAAGTAGCCCTTAGGCTTAGTAGTCCAGTGAATGATTCGAACTAAAAATAATATAGCCCATAGGCGTAATGGTCGAGTGAGTGCTTGCTAAAACTCGAATTAAAAGTAGCCCGTAGGCTTAGCAGTCGAGTGAATGATTAGATCATGAAATAATGTAGCCCGTAGGCGTAATGGCGAGTGAGTGCTTGCTAGAACTCGAATTAAAAGTAGCCCGTAGGCTTAGTAGTCGAATGAATGATTCGAACTAAAAATAATATAGCCCATAGGCGTAATGGTCGAGTGAGTGCTTGCTAAAACTCGAATTAAAAGTAGCATGTAGGCTTAGTAGTCGAGTGAATGATTCGAACTCGAAATAATGTAGCCCATAGGCGTAATGATCGAGTGAGTGCTTGCTAAAACGCGAATTAAAAGTTGCCTGTAGACTTAGTAGTCGAGTGAATTATTCTAACTAGAAAGCATGTAGCCCGTAGGAATAATGGTCGAATGATTGCTTGCTCGAACTCGAATTAAAAGTAGCCCGTAGGCTTAGTAGTCGAGTGAATGATTCGAACTCGAAATAATGTAGCCCGTATGCGTAATGGCGAGTGAGTGCTTGCTAGAAATCGAATTAAAAGTAGCCTGTACGCTTAGTAGTCGAGTGAATGATCCGAACTCGAAATAATAAGCCCATAGGCGTAATGGTCGAGTGAGTGCTTGCTTGAACTCGAATTAAAAGTAGCCTCTAGGCTTAGTAGTCGAGTGAATGATTCGAACTCGAAATAATGTAGCCCGTTGGCATAATGGTCGAATGAGTGCTTGCTCGAACTCGAATTAAAAGTAGCCCGTAGGCTTAGTAGTCGAGTGAATGATTTGAACTAGAAATAATGTAGCCCGTAGGCGTAATGGCGAGTGAGTGCTTGCTAGAACTCGAACTAAAATTAGCCCGTAGGCTTAGTAGTTGAGTGAATGATTCGAACACGAAATAATGTAGCCCGTAGGCGTAATGGCGAGTGAGTGCTTGCTAGAATTCGAATTAAAATTAGCCTGTAGGCTTAGTAGTCGAGTGAATGATTCGAACTCGAAATAATGTAGCCCGTAGGCATAATGTCGAGTGAGTGCTTGCTAGAATTCGAATTAAAAGTAGCCTGTAGGCTTAGTAGTCGAGTGAAAGATTCGAATTCAAAATAATGTAGCCCGTAGGCGTAATGGCGAGTGAGTGCTTGCTCGAACTCGAATTAAAAGTAGCCCGTAGGCTTAGTAGTCGAGTGAATGATTCGAACTCGAAATAATGTAGCTCGTAGGCGTAATGGCGAGTGAGTGCTTGCTAGAACTCGAATTAAAAGTAGCTCGTAGGCTTAGAAGTCGAGTGAATGATTCGAACTCGAAAAAATATAGCCCATAGGCTTATTGGTCGAGTGAGTGCTTGATCGCACTCAAATTAAAAGTAGCCCATAGGCTTAGTAGTCGAGTGAATGATTCAAACTCGAAATAATGTAGCCCGTAGGCATAATGGCTAGTGAGTTCTTGCAAGAACTCGAATTAAAAGTAGCCCGTAGGCTTAGTAGTCGAGTGAATGATTCGAACTCGAAATAATGTAGCCCGTAAGGGTAATTGTCGAGTGAGTGCTTTCTCGAACTCAAATTAAAAGTAGCCCATAGACTTAGTAGTCGAGTGAATGATTCAAACTCAAAATAATGTAGCCCGTAGGCGTAATGGCGAGTGAGTGCTTGCTAGAACTCGAATTAAAAGCAGCCCGTAGGCTAAGTAGTCGAGTGAATAATTCGAACTAAAAATAATATAGCCCATGGGCGTAATGGTCGAGTGAGTGCTTACTTGAACTCGAATTAAAAGTAGCATGTAGGCTTAGTAGTCGAGTGAATGAGTCGAATTCCAAGTAATGTAGCCCGTAGGCGTAATGGCGAGTGAGTGCTTGCTCGAACTCGAATTAAAAGTAGCCTGTAGGCTTAGTAGTCGAGTGAATGATTCGAACTCGAAATAATGTTGCCCGTAGGCATAATTGTCGAATGAGTGCTTGCTCGAACTCGAATTAAAAGTAGCCCGTAGGCTTAGCAGTCGAGTGAATGATTCGAACTCAAAATAATGTAGCCCGTAGGCGTAATGGCGAGTGAGTGCTTGCTAAAACTCGAATTAAAAGTAGCATGTAGGCTTAGTAGTCGAGTGAATGATTCGAACTCGAAATAATGTAGCCCGTAGGCGTAATGGCGAGTGAGTGCTTGCTAGAACTCGAATTAAAAGTAGCCTGTAGGCTTAGTAGTTGAGTGAATGATTCGAACTCGAAATAATAAGCCCATAGGCGTAATGGTCGAGTGAGTGCTTGCTCGAACTCGAATTAAAAGTAGCCTCTAGGCTTAGTAGTCGAGTGAATGATTCGAACTCGAAATAATGTAGCCCGTAGGCATAATTGTCGAATGAGTGCTTGCTCGAACTAGAATTAAAAGTAGCCGTAGGCTTAGTAGTCGAGTGAATGATTCAAACTCGAAATAATGTAGCCCGTAGGCGTAATGGCGAGTGAGTGCTTGCTAGAACTCGAATTTAAAGTAGCCCGTAGGCTTAGTAGTCGAGTGAATGATTCGAACACGAAATAATATAGCCCGTAGGGGTAATGGCGAGTGAGTGCTTGCTAGAACTCGAATTAAAAGTAGCCCTTAGGCTTAGTAGTCCAGTGAATGATTCGAACTAAAAATAATATAGCCCATAGGCGTAATGGTCGAGTGAGTGCTTGCTAAAACTCGAATTAAAAGTAGCCCGTAGGCTTAGCAGTCGAGTGAATGATTAGATCATGAAATAATGTAGCCCGTAGGCGTAATGGCGAGTGAGTGCTTGCTAGAACTCGAATTAAAAGTAGCCCGTAGGCTTAGTAGTCGAATGAATGATTCGAACTAAAAATAATATAGCCCATAGGCTTAATGGTCGAGTGAGTGCTTGCTAAAACTCGAATTAAAAGTAGCATGTAGGCTTAGTAGTCGAGTGAATGATTCGAACTCGAAATCATGTAGACCGTATGCGTAATGGAGAGTGAGTTCTTGCTAGAACTTGAATTAAAAGTAGCATGTAGGCTTAGTAGTCGAGTGAATGATTCGAACTCGAAATAATGTAGCCCGTAGGAATAATGGTCGAATGATTGCTTGCTCGAACTCGAATTAAAAGTAGCCCGTAGGCTTAGTAGTCGAGTGAATGATTCGAACTCGAAATAATGTAGCCCGTATGCGTAATGGCGAGTGAGTGCTTGCTAGAAATCGAATTAAAAGTAGCCTGTACGCTTAGTAGTCGAGTGAATGATCCGAACTCGAAATAATAAGCCCATAGGCGTAATGGTCGAGTGAGTGCTTGCTTGAACTCGAATTAAAAGTAGCCTCTAGGCTTAGTAGTCGAGTGAATGATTCGAACTCGAAATAATGTAGCCCGTTGGCATAATGGTCGAATGAGTGCTTGCTCGAACTCGAATTAAAAGTAGCCCGTAGGCTTAGTAGTCGAGTGAATGATTTGAACTAGAAATAATGTAGCCCGTAGGCGTAATGGCGAGTGAGTGCTTGCTAGAACTCGAACTAAAATTAGCCCGTAGGCTTAGTAGTTGAGTGAATGATTCGAACACGAAATAATGTAGCCCGTAGGCGTAATGGCGAGTGAGTGCTTGCTAGAATTCGAATTAAAATTAGCCTGTAGGCTTAGTAGTCGAGTGAATGATTCGAACTCGAAATAATGTAGCCCGTAGGCGTAATGTCGAGTGAGTGCTTGCTAGAATTCGAATTAAAAGTAGCCTGTAGGCTTAGTAGTCGAGTGAAAGATTCGAATTCAAAATAATGTAGCCCGTAGGCGTAATGGCGAGTGAGTGCTTGCTCGAACTCGAATTAAAAGTAGCCCGTAGGCTTAGTAGTCGAGTGAATGATTCGAACTCGAAATAATGTAGCTCGTAGGCGTAATGGTGAGTGAGTGCTTGCTAGAACTCGAATTAAAAGTAGCCCGTAGGCTTAGAAGTCGAGTGAATGATTCGAACTCGAAAAAATATAGCCCGTAGGCTTAATGGTCGAGTGAGTGCTTGATCGCACTCAAATTAAAAGTAGCCCATAGGCTTAGTAGTCGAGTGAATGATTCAAACTCGAAATAATGTAGCCCGTAGGCATAATGGCTAGTGAGTTCTTGCTAGAACTCGAATTAAAAGTAGCCCGTAGGCTTAGTAGTCGAGTGAATGATTCGAACTCGAAATAATGTAGCCCGTAAGGGTAATTGTCGAGTGAGTGCTTTCTCGAACTCAAATTAAAAGTAGCCCATAGACTTAGTAGTCAAGTGAATGATTCAAACTCAAAATAATATAGCCCGTAGGCGTAATGGCGAGTGAGTGCTTGCTAGAACTCGAATTAAAAGTAGCCCGTAGGCTAAATAGTCGAGTGAATAATTCGAACTAAAAATAATATAGCCCATGGGCGTAATGGTCGAGTGAGTGCTTACTTGAACTCGAATTAAAAGTAGCATGTAGGCTTAGTAGTCGAGTGAATGAGTCGAATTCCATGTAATGTAGCCCGTAGGCGTAATGGCGAGTGAGTGCTTGCTCGAACTCGAATTAAAAGTAGCCTGTAGGCTTAGTAGTCGAGTGAATGATTCGAACTCGAAATAATGTTGCCCGTAGGCATAATTGTCGAATGAGTGCTTGCTCGAACTCGAATTAAAAGTAGCCCGTAGGCTTAGCAGTCGAGTGAATGATTCGAACTCAAAATAATGTAGCCCGTAGGCGTAATGGCGAGTGAGTGCTTGCTAAAACTCGAATTAAAAGTAGCATGTAGGCTTAGTAGTCGAGTGAATGATTCGAACTCGAAATAATGTAGCCCGTAGGCGTAATGGCGAGTGAGTGCTTGCTAGAACTCGAATTAAAAGTAGCCTGTAGGCTTAGTAGTTGAGTGAATGATTCGAACTCGAAATAATAAGACCATAGGCGTAATGGTCGAGTGAGTGCTTGCTCGAACTCGAATTAAAAGTAACCTCTAGGCTTAGTAGTCGAGTGAATGATTCGAACTCGAAATAATGTAGCCCGTAGGCATAATTGTCGAATGAGTGCTTGCTCGAACTAGAATTAAAAGTAGCCCGTAGGCTTAGTAGTCGAGTGAATGATTCAAACTCGAAATAATGTAGACCGTAGGCGTAATGGCGAGTGAGTGCTTGCTAGAACTCGAATTTAAAGTAGCCCGTAGGCTTAGTAGTCGAGTGAATGATTCGAACACGAAATAATATAGCCCGTAGGGGTAATGGCGAATGAGTGCTTGCTAGAACTCGAATTAAAAGTAGCCCTTAGGCTTAGTAGTCCAGTGAATGATTCGAACTAAAAATAATATAGCCCATAGGCGTAATGGTCGAGTGAGTGCTTGCTAAAACTCGAATTAAAAGTAGCCCGTAGGCTTAGCAGTCGAGTGAATGATTAGATCATGAAATAATGTAGCCCGTAGGCGTAATGGCGAGTGAGTGCTTGCTAGAACTCGAATTTAAAGTAGCCCGTAGGCTTAGTAGTCGAATGAATGATTCGAACTAAAAATAATATAGCCCATAGGCTTAATGGTCGAGTGAGTGCTTGCTAAAACTCGAATTAAAAGTAGCATGTAGGCTTAGTAGTCGAGTGAATGATTCGAACTCGAAATCATGTAGCCCGTATGCGTAATGGAGAGTGAGTTCTTGCTAGAACTCGAATTAAAAGTAGCCTGTAGGCTTAGTAGTCGAGTAAATGATTCGAACTCGAAATAATGTAGTCCGTAGGCATAATGGTCGAATGATTGCTTGCTCGAACTCGAATTAAAAGTAGCCCGTAGGCTTAGTAGTCGAGTGAATGATTCGAACTCGAAATAATGTAGCCCGTATGCGTAATGGCGAGTGAGTGCTTGCTAGAAATCGAATTAAAAGTAGCCTGTACGCTTAGTAGTCGAGTGAATGATCCGAACTCAAAATAATAAGCCCATAGGCGTAATGGTCGAGTGAGTGCTTGCTTGAACTCGAATTAAAAGTAGCCTCTAGGCTTAGTAGTCGAGTGAATGATTCGAACTCGAAATAATGTAGCCCGTTGGCATAATGGTCGAATGAGTGCTTGCTCGAACTCGAATTAAAAGTAGCCCGTAGGCTTAGTAGTCGAGTGAATGATTTGAACTAAAAATAGTATAGCCCACAGGCGTAATGGTCGAGTGAGTGCTTGTTAAAACCCGAATTAAAAGTAGCCCGTAGGCTTAGTAGTCGAGTGAATGATTCGAACACGAAATAATAAGCCCATAGGCGTAATGGTCGAGTGAGTGCTTGCTCGAACTCAAATTAAAAGTAGCCTCTAGGCTTAGTAGTCGTGTGAATGATTCGAACTCGAAATAATGTAGCCCGTAGGCATAATTGTCGAATGAGTGCTTGCTCGAACTCGAATTAAAAGTAGCCCGTAGGCTTAGTAGTCGAGTGAATGATTCGAACTCGAAATAATGTAGCCCGTAGGCGTAATGGCGAGTGTGTGCTTGCTAAAGCCCGAATTAAAAGTAGCATGTAGGCTTAGTAGTCGAGTGAATGATTCAAACTCGAAATAATGTAGCCCGTAGGCGTAATGGCGAGTGAGTGCTTGCTAAAACTCGAATTAAAAGTAGCCCGTAGGCTTAGTAGTCGAGTGAATGATTCAAACACGAAATAATGTAGCCCGTAGGCGTAATGGCGAGTGAGTGCTTGCTAGAACTCGAATTAAAAGTAGCCCGTAGGCTAAGTAGTCGAGTGAATAATTCGAACTAAAAATAATATAGCCCATGGGCGTAATGGTCGAGTGAGTGCTTACTTGAACTCGAATTAAAAGTAGCATGTAGGCTTAGTAGTCGAGTGAATGAGTCGAATTCCAAGTAATGTAGCCCGTAGGCGTAATGGCGAGTGAGTGCTTGCTCGAACTCGAATTAAAAGTAGCCTGTAGGCTTAGTAGTCGAGTGAATGATTCGAACTCGAAATAATGTTGCCCGTAGGCATAATTGTCGAATGAGTGCTTGCTCGAACTCGAATTAAAAGTAGCCCGTAGGCTTAGCAGTCGAGTGAATGATTCGAACTCAAAATAATGTAGCCCGTAGGCGTAATGGCGAGTGAGTGCTTGCTAAAACTCGAATTAAAAGTAGCATGTAGGCTTAGTAGTCGAGTGAATGATTCGAACTCGAAATACTGTAGCCCGTAGGCGTAATGGCGAGTGAGTGCTTGCTAGAACTCGAATTTAAAGTAGCCCGTAGGCTTAGTAGTCGAATGAATGATTCGAACTAAAAATAATATAGCCCATAGGCTTAATGGTCGAGTGAGTGCTTGCTAAAACTCGAATTAAAAGTAGCATGTAGGCTTAGTAGTCGAGTGAATGATTCGAACTCGAAATCATGTAGCCCGTATGCGTAATGGAGAGTGAGTTCTTGCTAGAACTCGAATTAAAAGTAGCCTGTAGGCTTAGTAGTCGAGTAAATGATTCGAACTCGAAATAATGTAGTCCGTAGGCATAATGGTCGAATGATTGCTTGCTCGAACTCGAATTAAAAGTAGCCCGTAGGCTTAGTAGTCGAGTGAATGATTCGAACTCGAAATAATGTAGCCCGTATGCGTAATGGCGAGTGAGTGCTTGCTAGAAATCGAATTAAAAGTAGCCTGTACGCTTAGTAGTCGAGTGAATGATCCGAACTCAAAATAATAAGCCCATAGGCGTAATGGTCGAGTGAGTGCTTGCTTGAACTCGAATTAAAAGTAGCCTCTAGGCTTAGTAGTCGAGTGAATGATTCGAACTCGAAATAATGTAGCCCGTTGGCATAATGGTCGAATGAGTGCTTGCTCGAACTCGAATTAAAAGTAGCCCGTAGGCTTAGTAGTCGAGTGAATGATTTGAACTAAAAATAGTATAGCCCACAGGCGTAATGGTCGAGTGAGTGCTTGTTAAAACCCGAATTAAAAGTAGCCCGTAGGCTTAGTAGTCGAGTGAATGATTCGAACACGAAATAATAAGCCCATAGGCGTAATGGTCGAGTGAGTGCTTGCTCGAACTCAAATTAAAAGTAGCCTCTAGGCTTAGTAGTCGTGTGAATGATTCGAACTCGAAATAATGTAGCCCGTAGGCATAATTGTCGAATGAGTGCTTGCTCGAACTCGAATTAAAAGTAGCCCGTAGGCTTAGTAGTCGAGTGAATGATTCGAACTCGAAATAATGTAGCCCGTAGGCGTAATGGCGAGTGTGTGCTTGCTAAAGCCCGAATTAAAAGTAGCATGTAGGCTTAGTAGTCGAGTGAATGATTCAAACTCGAAATAATGTAGCCCGTAGGCGTAATGGCGAGTGAGTGCTTGCTAAAACTCGAATTAAAAGTAGCCCGTAGGCTTAGTAGTCGAGTGAATGATTCAAACACGAAATAATGTAGCCCGTAGGCGTAATGGCGAGTGAGTGCTTGCTAGAACTCGAATTAAAAGTAGCCCGTAGGCTAAGTAGTCGAGTGAATAATTCGAACTAAAAATAATATAGCCCATGGGCGTAATGGTCGAGTGAGTGCTTACTTGAACTCGAATTAAAAGTAGCATGTAGGCTTAGTAGTCGAGTGAATGAGTCGAATTCCAAGTAATGTAGCCCGTAGGCGTAATGGCGAGTGAGTGCTTGCTCGAACTCGAATTAAAAGTAGCCTGTAGGCTTAGTAGTCGAGTGAATGATTCGAACTCGAAATAATGTTGCCCGTAGGCATAATTGTCGAATGAGTGCTTGCTCGAACTCGAATTAAAAGTAGCCCGTAGGCTTAGCAGTCGAGTGAATGATTCGAACTCAAAATAATGTAGCCCGTAGGCGTAATGGCGAGTGAGTGCTTGCTAAAACTCGAATTAAAAGTAGCATGTAGGCTTAGTAGTCGAGTGAATGATTCGAACTCGAAATACTGTAGCCCGTAGGCGTAATGGCGAGTGAGTGCTTGCTAGAACTCGAATTAAAAGTAGCCTGTAGGCTTAGTAGTTGAGTGAATGATTCGAACTCAAAATAATAAGCCCATAGGCGTAATGGTCGAGTGAGTGCTTGCTCGAACTCGAATTAAAAGTAGCCTCTAGGCTTAGTAGTCGAGTGAATGATTCGAACTCGAAATAATGTAGCCCGTAGGCATAATTGTCGAATGAGTGCTTGCTCGAACTAGAATTAAAAGTAGCCCGTAGGCTTAGTAGTCGAGTGAATGATTCAAACTCGAAATAATGTAGCCCGTAGGCGTAATGGCGAGTGAGTGCTTGCTAGAACTCGAATTTAAAGTAGCCCGTAGGCTTAGTAGTCGAGTGAATGATTCGAACACGAAATAATATAGCCCGTAGGGGTAATGGCGAGTGAGTGCTTGCTAGAACTCGAATTAAAAGTAGCCCTTAGGCTTAGTAGTCCAGTGAATGATTCGAACTAAAAATAATATAGCCCATAGGCGTAATGGTCGAGTGAGTGCTTGCTAAAACTCGAATTAAAAGTAGCCCGTAGGCTTAGCAGTCGAGTGAATGATTAGAACATGAAATAATGTAGCCCGTAGGCGTAATGGCGAGTGAGTGCTTGCTAGAACTCGAATTAAAAGTAGCCCGTAGGCTTAGTAGTTGAATGAATGATTCGAACTAAAAATAATATAGCCCATAGGCTTAATGGTCGAGTGAGTGCTTGCTAAAACTCGAATTAAAAGTAGCATGTAGGCTTAGTAGTCGAGTGAATGATTCGAACTCAAAATAATGTAGCCCATAGGCGTAATGATCGAGTGAGTGCTTGCTAAAACGCGAATTAAAAGTAGCCTGTAGGCTTAGTAGTCGAGTGAATTATTCGAACTCGAAATCATGTAGCTCGTATGCGTAATGGAGAATGAGTGCTTGCTAGAACTCGAATTAAAAGTAGCCTGTAGGCTTAGTAGTCGAGTGAATGATTCGAACTCGAAATAATGTAGCCCGTAGGCATAATGGTCGAATGATTGCTTGCTCGAACTCGAATTAAAAGTAGCCCGTAGGCTTAGTAGTCGAGTGAATGATTCGAACTCGAAATAATGTAGCCCGTATGCGTAATGGCGAGTGAGTGCTTGCTAGAAATCGAATTAAAAGTAGCCTGTACGCTTAGTAGTCGAGTGAATGATTCGAACTCGAAATAATAAGCCCATAGGCGTAATGGTCGAGTGAGTGCTTGCTTGAACTCGAATTAAAAGTAGCCTCTAGGCTTAGTAGTCGAGTGAATGATTCGAACTCGAAATAATGTAGCCCGTTGGCATAATGGTCGAATGAGTGCTTGCTCGAACTCGAATTAAAAGTAGCCCGTAGGCTTAGTAGTCGATTGAATGATTTGAACTACATATAATGTAGCCCGTAGGCGTAATGGCGAGTGAGTGCTTGCTAGAACTCGAACTAAAAGTAGCCCGTAGGCTTAGTAGTTGAGTGAATGATTCGAACACGAAATAATGTAGCCCGTAGGCGTAATGGCGAGTGAGTGCTTGCTAGAACTCGAATTAAAAGTAGCCCGTAGGCTTAGTAGTCGAGTGAATGATTTGAACTAAAAATAGTATAGCCCACAGGCGTAATGGTCGAGTGAGTGCTTGTTAAAACCCGAATTAAAAGTAGCCCGTAGTCTTGAATGATTCGAACACGAAATAATAAGCCCATAGGCGTAATGGTCGAGTGAGTGCTTGCTCGAACTCGAATTAAAAGTTGCCTCTAGGCTTAGTAGTCGTGTGAATGATTCGAACTCGAAATAATGTAGCCCGTTGGCATAATTGTCGAATGAGTGCTTGCTCGAACTCGAATTAAAAGTAGCCCGTAGGCTTAGTAGTCGAGTGAATGATTCGAACTCGAAATAATGTAGCCCGTAGGCGTAATGGCGAGTGTGTGCTTGCTAAAACCCGAATTAAAAGTAGCATGTAGGCTTAGTAGTCGAGTGAATGATTCGAACTCGAAATAATGTAGCCTGTAGGCGTAATGGCGAGTGAGTGCTTGCTAGAACTCGAATTAAAAGTAGCCTGTAGGCTTAGTAGTTGAGTGAATGATTCGAACTCGAAATAGTAAGCCCATAGGCGTAATGGTCGAGTGAGTGCTTGCTCGAACTCGAATTAAAAGTAGCTTCTAGGCTTAGTAGTCGAGTGAATGATTCGAACTAGAAATAATGTAGCCCGTAGGCATAATTGTCGAATGAGTGCTTGCTCGAACTAGAATTAAAAGTAGCCCGTAGGCTTAGTAGTCGAGTGAATGATTCAAACTCGAAATAATGTAGCCCGTAGGCGTAATGGCGAGTGAGTGCTTGCTAGAACTCGAATTTAAAGTAGCCCGTAGGCTTAGTAGTCGAGTGAATGATTCGAACACGAAATAATATAGCCCGTAGGCGTAATGGCGAGTGAGTGCTTGCTAGAACTCGAATTAAAAGTAGCCCGTAGGCTTAGTAGTCCAGTGAATGATTCGAACTAAAAATAATATAGCCCATAGGCGTAATGGTCGAGTGAGTGCTTGCTAAAACTCGAATTAAAAGTAGCCCGTAGGCTTAGCAGTCGAGTGAATGATTCGAACATGAAATAATGTAGCCCGTAGGCGTAATGGCGAGTGAGTGCTTGCTAGAACTCGAATTAAAAGTAGCCCGTAGGCTTAGTAGTCGAGTGAATGATTCGAACTAAAAATAATATAGCCCATAGGCGTAATGGTCGAGTGAGTGCTTGCTAAAACTCGAATTAAAAGTAGCATGTAGGCTTAGTAGTCGAGTGAATGATTCGAACTCGAAATAATGTAGCCCATAGGCGTAATGATCGAGTGAGTGCTTGCTAAAACGCGAATTAAAAGTAGCCTGTAGACTTAGTAGTCGAGTGAATTATTCTAACTAGAAATCATGTAGCCCGTATGCGTAATAGAGAGTGAGTGCTTGCTAAAACCCGAATTAAAAGTAGCCCGTAGGCTTAGTAGTCGAGTGAATGATTCGAACACGAAATAATAAGCCCATAGGCGTAATGGTCGAGTGAGTGCTTGCTCGAACTCGAATTAAAAGTAGCCTCTAGGCTTAGTAGTCGTGTGAATGATTCGAACTCGAAATAATGTAGCCCGTAGGCATAATTGTCGAATGAGTGCTTGCTCGAACTAGAATTAAAAGTAGCCCGTAGGCTTAGTAGTCGAGTGAATGATTCAAACTCAAAATAATGTAGCCCGTAGGCGTAATGGCGAGTGAGTGCTTGCTAGAACTCGAATTTAAAGTAGCCCGTAGGCTTAGTAGTCGAGTGAATGATTCGAACATGAAATAATATAGCCCGTAGGCGTAATGGCGAGTGGGTGCTTGCTAGAACTCGAATTAAAAGTAGCCCGTAGGCTTAGTAGTCCAGTGAATGATTCGAACTAAAAATAATATAGCCCATAGGCGTAATGGCGAGTGAGTGCTTGCTAGAAAACGAATTAAAAGTAGCCGGTACGCTTAGTAGTCGAGTGAATGATTCGAACTCGAAATAATAAGCCCATAGGCGTAATGGTCGAGTGAGTTCTTGCTCGAACTCGAATTAAAAGTAGCCTCTAGGCTTAGTAGTCGAGTGAATGATTCGAACTCGAAATAATGTAGCCCGTAGGCGTAATGGCGAGTGGGTGCTTGCTAGAACTCGAACTAAAAGTAGCCCGTAGGCTTAGTAGTCGAGTGAATGATTCGAACATGAAATAATGTAGCCCGTAGGCGTAATGGCGAGTGAGTGCTTGCTAGAACTCGAATTAAAAGTAGGTCGTAGGCTTAGTAGTCGAGTGAATGATTCGAACTAAAATAATATAGCCCATAGGCGTAATGGTCGAGTGAGTGCTTGCTAAAACTCGAATTAAAAGTAGCATGTAGGCTTAGTAGTCGAGTGAATGATTCCAACTCGAAATAATGTAGCCCGTAGGCATAATGGTCAAATGATTGCTTGCTCGAACTCGAATTAAAAGTAGCCCGTAGGCTTAGTAGTCGAGTGAATGATTCGAACACGAAATAATGTAGCCCGTATGCGTAATGGCGAGTGAGTGCTTGCTAGAAAACGAATTAAAAGTAGCCGGTACGCTTAGTAGTCGTGTGAATGATTCGAACTCGAAATAATGTAGCCCGTAGGCATAATTTTCGAATGAGTGCTTGCTCGAACTCGAATTAAAAGTAGCCCGTAGGCTTAGTAGTCGAGTGAATGATTCGAACTAGAAATAATGTAGCCCGTAGGCGTAATGGCGAGTGGGTGCTTGCTAGAACTCGAACTAAAAGTAGCCCGTAGGCTTAGTAGTCGAGTGAATGATTCGAACACGAAATAATGTAGCCCGTAGGCGTAATGGCGAGTGAGTGCTTGCTAGAACTCGAATTAAAAGTAGCCTGTAGGCTTAGTAGTTGAGTGAATGATTCGAACTCGAAATAGTAAGCCCATAGGCGTAATGGTCGAGTGAGTGCTTGCTCGAACTCGAATTAAAAGTAGCCTCTAGGCATAGTAGTCGAGTGAATGATTCGAACTAGAAATAATGTAGCCCGTAGGCATAATTGTCGAATGAGTGCTTGCTCGAACTAGAATTAAAAGTAGCCCGTAGGCTTAGTAGTCGAGTGAATGATTCAAACTCGAAATAATGTAGCCCGTAGGCGTAATGGCGAGTGAGTGCTTGCTAGAACTCGAATTTAAAGTAGCCCGTAGGCTTAGTAGTCGAGTGAATGATTCGAACACGAAATAATATAGCCCGTAGGCGTAATGGCGAGTGAGTGCTTGCTAGAACTCGAATTAAAAGTAGCTCGTAGGCTTAGTAGTCGAGTGAATGATTCGAACTAAAAATAATATAGCCCATAGGCGTAATGGTCGAGTGAGTGCTTGCTAAAACTCGAATTAAAAGTAGCATGTAGGCTTAGTAGTCGAGTGAATGATTCGAACTCGAAATAATATAGCCCATAGGCGTAATGATCGAGTGAGTGCTTGCTAAAACGCGAATTAAAAGTTGCCTGTAGACTTAGTAGTCGAGTGAATTATTCTAACTAGAAATCATGTAGCCCGTATGCGTAATGGAGAGTGAGTGCTTGCTAAAACCCAAATTAAAAGTAGCCCGTAGGCTTAGTAGTCGAGTGAATGATTCGAACACGAAATAATAAGCCCATAGGCGTAATGGTCGAGTGAGTGCTTGCTCGAACTCGAATTAAAAGTAGCCTCTAGGCTTAGTAGTCGTGTCAATGATTCGAACTCGAAATAATGTAGCCCGTAGGCATAATTGTCGATTGAGTGCTTGCTCGAACTAGAATTAAAAGTAGCCCATAGGCTTAGTAGTCGAGTGAATGATTCAAACTCGAAATAATGTAGCTCGTAGGCATAATGGCGAGTGAGTGCTTGCTAGAACTCGAATTTAAAGTAGCCCGTAGGCTTAGTAGTCGAGTGAATGATTCGAACACGAAATAATATAGCCCGTAGGCGTAATGGCGAGTGAGTGCTTGCTAGAACTCGAATTAAAAGTAGCCCGTAGGATTAGTAGTCCAGTGAATGATTCGAACTAAATATAATATAGCCCATAGGCGTAATGGTCGAGTGAGTGCTTGCTAAAACTCGAATTAAAAGTAGCCCGTAGGCTTAGCAGTCGAGTGAATGATTCGAACTAGAAATAATGTAGCACGTAGGCGTAATGGCGAGTGGGTGCTTGCTAGAACTCGAACTAAAAGTAGCCCGTAGGCTTAGTAGTCGAGTGAATGATTCGAACTAGAAATAATGTAGCCCGTAGGCGTAATGGCGAGTGGGTGCTTGCTAGAACTCGAACTAAAAGTAGCCCGTAGGCTTAGTAGTCGAGTGAATGATTCGAACACGAAATAATGTAGCTCGTAGGCGTAATGGCGAGTGAGTGCTTGCTAGAACTCGAATTAAAAGTAGCCTGTAGGCTTAGTAGTTGAGTGAATGATTCGAACTCGAAATAGTAAGCCCATAGGCGTAATGGTCGAGTGAGTGCTTGCTCGAACTCGAATTAAAAGTAGCCTCTAGGCTTAGTAGTCGAGTGAATGATTCGAACTAGAAATAATGTAGCCCGTAGGCATAATTGTCGAATGAGTGCTTGCTCGAACTAGAATTAAAAGTAGCCCGTAGGCTTAGTAGTCGAGTGAATGATTCAAACTCGAAATAATGTAGCCCGTAGGCGTAATGGCGAGTGAGTGCTTGCTAGAACTCGAATTTAAAGTAGCCCGTAGGCTTAGTAGTCGAGTGAATGATTCGAACACGAAATAATATAGCCCGTAGGCGTAATGGCGAGTGAGTGCTTGCTAGAACTCGAATTAAAAGTAGCCCGTAGGCTTAGTAGTCCAGTGAATGATTCGAACTAAAAATAATATAGCCCATAGGCGTAATGGTCGAGTGAGTGCTTGCTAAAACTCGAATTAAAAGTAGCCCGTAGGCTTAGCAGTCGAGTGAATGATTCGAACATGAAATAATGTAGCCCGTAGGCGTAATGGCGAGTGAGTGCTTGCTAGAACTCGAATTAAAAGTAGCCCGTAGGCTTAGTAGTCGAGTGAATGATTCGAACTAAAAATAATATAGCCCATAGGCGTAATGGTCGAGTGAGTGCTTGCTAAAACTCGAATTAAAAGTAGCATGTAGGCTTAGTAGTCGAGTGAATGATTCGAACTCGAAATAATGTAGCCCATAGGTGTAATGATCGAGTGAGTGCTTGCTAAAACGCGAATTAAAAGTTGCCTGTAGACTTAGTAGTCGAGTGAATTATTCTAACTAGAAATCATGTAGCCCGTATGCGTAATGGAGAGTGAGTGCTTGCTAAAACCCGAATTAAAAGTAGCCCGTAGGCTTAGTAGTCGAGTGAATGATTCGAACACGAAATAATAAGCCCATAGGCGTAATGGTCGAGTGAGTGCTTGCTAGAACTCGAATTAAAAGTAGCCCGTAGGCTTAGTAGTCCAGTGAATGATTCGAACTAAAAATAATATAGCCCATAGGCGTAATGGTCGAGTGAGTGCTTGCTAAAACTCGAATTAAAAGTAGCCCGTAGGCTTAGCAGTCGAGTGAATGATTCGAACATGAAATAATGTAGCCCGTAGGCGTAATGGCGAGTGAGTGCTTGCTAGAACTCGAATTAAAAGTAGCCCGTAGGCTTAGTAGTCGAGTGAATGATTCTAACTAAAAATAATATAGCCCATAGGCGTAATGGTCGAGTGAGTGCTTGCTAAAACTCGAATTAAAAGTAGCATCTTGGCTTAGTAGTCGAGTGAATGATTCGAACTCGAAATAATGTAGCCCATAGGCGTAATGATCGAGTGAGTGCTTGCTAAAACGCGAATTAAAAGTTGCCTGTAGACTTAGTAGTCGAGTGAATTATTCTAACTAGAAATCATGTAGCCCGTATGCGTAATGGAGAGTGAGTGCTTGCTAAAACCCGAATTAAAAGTAGCCCGTAGGCTTAGTAGTCGAGTGAATGATTCGAACACGAAATAATAAGCCCATAGGCGTAATGGTCGAGTGAGTGCTTGCTCGAACTCGAATTAAAAGTAGCCTCTAGGCTTAGTAGTCGTGTGAATGATTCGAACTCGAAATAATGTAGCCCGTAGGCATAATTGTCGAATGAGTGCTTGCTCGAACTAGAATTAAAAGTAGCCCATAGGCTTAGTAGTCGAGTGAATGATTCAAACTCGAAATAATGTAGCCCGTAGGCATAATGGCGAGTGAGTGCTTGCTAGAACTCGAATTTAAAGTAGCCCGTAGGCTTAGTAGTCGAGTGAATGATTCGAACACGAAATAATATAGCCCGTAGGCGTAATGGCGAGTGAGTGCTTGCTAGAACTCGAATTAAAACTAGCCCGTAGGGTTAGTAGTCCAGTGAATGATTCGAACTAAATATAATATAGCCCATAGGCGTAATGGTCGAGTGAGTGCTTGCTAAAACTCGAATTAAAAGTAGCCCGTAGGCTTAGCAGTCGAGTGAATGATTCGAACTAGAAATAATGTAGCACGTAGGCGTAATGGCGAGTGGGTGCTTGCTAGAACTCGAACTAAAAGTAGCCCGTAGGCTTAGTAGTCGAGTGAATGATTCGAACTAGAAATAATGTAGCCCATAGGCGTAATGGCGAGTGGGTGCTTGCTAGAACTCGAACTAAAAGTAGCCCGTAGGCTTAGTAGCCGAGTGAATGATTCGAACACGAAATAATGTAGCCCGTAGGCGTAATGGCGAGTGAGTGCTTGCTAGAACTCGAATTAAAAGTAGCCTGTAGGCTTAGTAGTTGAGTGAATGATTCGAACTCGAAATAGTAAGCCCATAGGCGTAATGGTCGAGTGAGTGCTTGCTCGAACTCGAATTAAAAGTAGCCTCTAGGCTTAGTAGTCGAGTGAATGATTCGAACTAGAAATAATGTAGCCCGTAGGCATAATTGTCGAATGAGTGCTTGCTCGAACTAGAATTAAAAGTAGCCCGTAGGCTTAGTAGTCGAGTGAATGATTCAAACTCGAAATAATGTAGCCCGTAGGCGTAATGGCGAGTGAGTGCTTGCTAGAATTCGAATTTAAAGTAGCCCGTAGGCTTAGTAGTCGAGTGAATGATTCGAACACGAAATAATATAGCCCGTAGGCGTAATGGCGAGTGAGTGCTTGCTAGAACTCGAATTAAAAGTAGCCCGTAGGCTTAGTAGTCGAGTGAATGATTCGAACTAAAAATAATATAGCCCATAGGCGTAATAGTCGAGTGAGTGCTTGCTAAAACTCAAATTAAAAGTAGCCCGTAGGCTTAGCAGTCGAGTGAATGATTCGAACATGAAATAATGTAGCCCGTAGGCGTAATGGCGAGTGAGTGCTTGCTAGAACTCGAATTAAAAGTAGCCCGTAGGATTAGTAGTCGAGTGAATGATTCGAACTAAAAATAATATAGCCCATAGGCGTAATGGTCGAGTGAGTGCTTGCTAAAACTCGAATTAAAAGTAGCATGTAGGCTTAGTAGTCGAGTGAATGATTCGAACTCGAAATAATGTAGCCCATAGGCGTAATGATCGAGTGAGTGCTTGCTAAAACGCGAATTAAAAGTAGCCTGTAGACTTAGTAGTCGAGTGAATTATTCTAACTAGAAGTAGCCCGTATGCGTAATAGAGAGTGAGTGCTTGCTAAAACCCAAATTAAAAGTAGCCCGTAGGCTTAGTAGTCGAGTGAATGATTCGAACACGAAATAATAAGCCCATAGGCGTAATGGTCGAGTGAGTGCTTGCTCGAACTCGAATTAAAAGTAGCCTCTAGGCTTAGTAGTCGTGTGAATGATTCGAACTCGAAATAATGTAGCCCGTAGGCATAATTGTCGAATGAGTGCTTGCTCGAACTAGAATTAAAAGTAGCCCATAGGCTTAGTAGTCGAGTGAATGATTCAAACTCAAAATAATGTAGCCCGTAGGCGTAATGACGAGTGAGTGCTTGCTAGAACTCGAATTTAAAGTAGCCCGTAGGCTTAGTAGTCGAGTGAATGATTCGAACACGAAATAATATAGCCCGTAGGCGTAATGGCGAGTGAGTGCTTGCTAGAACTCGAATTAAAAGTAGCCCGTAGGCTTAGTAGTCCAGTGAATGATTCGAACTAAAAATAATATAGCCCATAGGCGTAATGGTCGAGTGAGTGCTTACTAAAACTCGAATTAAAAGTAGCCCGTAGGCTTAGCAGTCGAGTGAATGATTAGATCATGAAATAATGTAGCCCGTAGGCGTAATGGAGAGTGAGTGCTTGCTAGAACTCGAATTAAAAGTAGGCCGTAGGCTTAGTAGTCGAGTGAATGATTCGAACTAAAAATAATATAGCCCATAGGCGTAATGGTCGAGTGAGTGCTTGCTAAAACTCGAATTAAAAGTAGCATGTAGGCTTAGTAGTCGAGTGAATGATTCCAACTCGAAATAATGTAGCCCGTAGGCATAATGGTCAAATGATTGCTTGCTCGAACTCGAATTAAAAGTAGCCCGTAGGCTTAGTAGTCGAGTGAATGATTCGAACTCGAAATAATGTAGCCCGTATGCGTAATGGCGAGTGAGTGCTTGCTAGAAAACGAATTAAAAGTAGCCGGTACGCTTAGTAGTCGAGTGAATGATTCGAACTCGAAATAATAAGCCCATAGGCGTAATGGTCGAGTGAGTTCTTGCTCGAACTCGAATTAAAAGTAGCCTCTAGGCTTAGTAGTCGAGTGAATGATTCGAACTCGAAATAATGTAGCCCGTAGGCGTAATGGCGAGTGGATGCTTGCTAGAACTCGAACTAAAAGTAGCCCGTAGGCTTAGTAGTCGAGTGAATGATTCGAACATGAAATAATGTAGCCCGTAGGCGTAATGGCGAGTGAGTGCTTGCTAGAACTCGAATTAAAAGTAGGTCGTAGGCTTAGTAGTCGAGTGAATGATTCGAACTAAAATAATATAGCCCATAGGCGTAATGGTCGAGTGAGTGCTTGCTAAAACTCGAATTAAAAGTAGCATGTAGGCTTAGTAGTCGAGTGAATGATTCCAACTCGAAATAATGTAGCCCGTAGGCATAATGGTCAAATGATTGCTTGCTCGAACTCGAATTAAAAGTAGCCCGTAGGCTTAGTAGTCGAGTGAATGATTCGAACTCGAAATAATGTAGCCCGTATGCGTAATGGCGAGTGAGTGCTTGCTAGAAAACGAATTAAAAGTAGCCGGTACGCTTAGTAGTCGTGTGAATGATTCGAACTCGAAATAATGTAGCCCGTAGGCATAATTTTTGAATGAGTGCTTGCTCGAACTCGAATTAAAAGTAGCCCGTAGGCTTAGTAGTCGAGTGAATGATTCGAACTAGAAATAATGTAGCCCGTAGGCGTAATGGCGAGTGGGTGCTTGCTAGAACTCGAACTAAAAGTAGCCCGTAGGCTTAGTAGTCGAGTGAATGATTCGAACACGAAATAATGTAGCCCGTAGGCGTAATGGCGAGTGAGTGCTTGCTAGAACTCGAATTAAAAGTAGCCTGTAGGCTTAGTAGTTGAGTGAATGATTCGAACTCGAAATAGTAAGCCCATAGGCGTAATGGTCGAGTGAGTGCTTGCTCGAACTCGAATTAAAAGTAGCCTCTAGGCTTAGTAGTCGAGTGAATGATTCGAACTAGAAATAATGTAGCCCGTAGGCATAATTGTCGAATGAGTGCTTGCTCGAACTAGAATTAAAAGTAGCCCGTAGGCTTAGTAGTCGAGTGAATGATTCAAACTCGAAATAATGTAGCCCGTAGGCATAATGGCGAGTGAGTGCTTGCTAGAACTCGAATTTAAAGTAGCCCGTAGGCTTAGTAGTCGAGTGAATGATTCGAACACGAAATAATATAGCCCGTAGGCGTAATGGCGAGTGAGTGCTTGCTAGAACTCGAATTAAAAGTAGCCCGTAGGCTTAGTAGTCGAGTGAATGATTCGAACTAAAAATAATATAGCCCATAGGCGTAATGGTCGAGTGAGTGCTTGCTAAAACTCGAATTAAAAGTAGCATGTAGGCTTAGTAGTCGAGTGAATGATTCGAACTCGAAATAATGTAGCCCATAGGCGTAATGATCGAGTGAGTGCTTGCTAAAACGCGAATTAAAAGTTGCCTGTAGACTTAGTAGTCGAGTGAATTATTCTAACTAGAAATCATGTAGCCCGTATGCGTAATGGAGAGTGAGTGCTTGCTAAAACCCGAATTAAAAGTAGCCCGTAGGCTTAGTAGTCGAGTGAATGATTCGAACACGAAATAATAAGCCCATAGGCGTAATGGTCGAGTGAGTGCTTGCTCGAACTCGAATTAAAAGTAGCCTCTAGGCTTAGTAGTCGTGTCAATGATTCGAACTCGAAATAATGTAGCCCGTAGGCATAATTGTCGATTGAGTGCTTGCTCGAACTAGAATTAAAAGTAGCCCATAGGCTTAGTAGTCGAGTGAATGATTCAAACTCGAAATAATGTAGCTCGTAGGCATAATGGCGAGTGAGTGCTTGCTAGAACTCGAATTTAAAGTAGCCCGTAGGCTTAGTAGTCGAGTGAATGATTCGAACACGAAATAATATAGCCCGTAGGCGTAATGGCGAGTGAGTGCTTGCTAGAACTCGAATTAAAAGTAGCCCGTAGGATTAGTAGTCCAGTGAATGATTCGAACTAAATATAATATAGCCCATAGGCGTAATGGTCGAGTGAGTGCTTGCTAAAACTCGAATTAAAAGTAGCCCGTAGGCTTAGCAGTCGAGTGAATGATTCGAACTAGAAATAATGTAGCACGTAGGCATAATGGCGAGTGGGTGCTTGCTAGAACTCGAACTAAAAGTAGCCCGTAGGCTTAGTAGTCGAGTGAATGATTCGAACTAGAAATAATGTAGCCCGTAGGCGTAATGGCGAGTGGGTGCTTGCTAGAACTCGAACTAAAAGTAGCCCGTAGGCTTAGTAGTCGAGTGAATGATTCGAACACGAAATAATGTAGCCCGTAGGCGTAATGGTGAGTGAGTGCTTGCTAGAACTCGAATTAAAAGTAGCCTGTAGGCTTAGTAGTTGAGTGAATGATTCGAACTCGAAATAGTAAGCCCATAGGCGTAATGGTCGAGTGAGTGCTTGCTCGAACTCGAATTAAAAGTAGCCTCTAGGCTTAGTAGTCGAGTGAATGATTCGAACTAGAAATAATGTAGCCCGTAGGCATAATTGTCGAATGAGTGCTTGCTCGAACTAGAATTAAAAGTAGCCCGTAGGCTTAGTAGTCGAGTGAATGATTCAAACTCGAAATAATGTAGCCCGTAGGCGTAATGGCGAGTGAGTGCTTGCTAGAACTCGAATTTAAAGTAGCCCGTAGGCTTAGTAGTCGAGTGAATGATTCGAACACGAAATAATATAGCCCGTAGGCGTAATGGCGAGTGAGTGCTTGCTAGAACTCGAATTAAAAGTAGCCCGTAGGCTTAGTAGTCCAGTGAATGATTCGAACTAAAAATAATATAGCCCATAGGCGTAATGGTCGAGTGAGTGCTTGCTAAAACTCGAATTAAAAGTAGCCCGTAGGCTTAGCAGTCGAGTGAATGATTCGAACATGAAATAATGTAGCCCGTAGGCGTAATGGCGAGTGAGTGCTTGCTAGAACTCGAATTAAAAGTAGCCCGTAGGCTTAGTAGTCGAGTGAATGATTCGAACTAAAAATAATATAGCCCATAGGTGTAATGGTCGAGTGAGTGCTTGCTAAAACTCGAATTAAAAGTAGCATGTAGGCTTAGTAGTCGAGTGAATGATTCGAACTCGAAATAATGTAGCCCATAGGTGTAATGATCGAGTGAGTGCTTGCTAAAACGCGAATTAAAAGTTGCCTGTAGACTTAGTAGTCGAGTGAATTATTCTAACTAGAAATCATGTAGCCCGTATGCGTAATGGAGAGTGAGTGCTTGCTAAAACCCGAATTAAAAGTAGCCCGTAGGCTTAGTAGTCGAGTGAATGATTCGAACACGAAATAATAAGCCCATAGGCGTAATGGTCGAGTGAGTGCTTGCTAGAACTCGAATTAAAAGTAGCCCGTAGGCTTAGTAGTCCAGTGAATGATTCGAACTAAAAATAATATAGCCCATAGGCGTAATGGTCGAGTGAGTGCTTGCTAAAACTCGAATTAAAAGTAGCCCGTAGGCTTAGCAGTCGAGTGAATGATTCGAACATGAAATAATGTAGCCCGTAGGCGTAATGGCGAGTGAGTGCTTGCTAGAACTCGAATTAAAAGTAGCCCGTAGGCTTAGTAGTCGAGTGAATGATTCGAACTAAAAATAATATAGCCCATAGGCGTAATGGTCGAGTGAGTGCTTGCTAAAACTCGAATTAAAAGTAGCATGTAGGCTTAGTAGTCGAGTGAATGATTCGAACTCGAAATAATGTAGCCCATAGGCGTAATGATCGAGTGAGTTCTTGCTAAAACGCGAATTAAAAGTTGCCTGTAGACTTAGTAGTCGAGTGAATTATTCTAACTAGAAATCATGTAGCCCGTATGCGTAATGGAGAGTGAGTGCTTGCTAAAACCCGAATTAAAAGTAGCCCGTAGGCTTAGTAGTCGAGTGAATGATTCGAACACGAAATAATAAGCCCATAGGCGTAATGGTCGAGTGAGTGCTTGCTCGAACTCGAATTAAAAGTAGCCTCTAGGCTTAGTAGTCGTGTGAATGATTCGAACTCGAAATAATGTAGCCCGTAGGCATAATTGTCGAATGAGTGCTTGCTCGAACTAGAATTAAAAGTAGCCCATAGGCTTAGTAGTCGAGTGAATGATTCAAACTCGAAATAATGTAGCCCGTAGGCATAATGGCGAGTGAGTGCTTGCTAGAACTCGAATTTAAAGTAGCCCGTAGTCTTAGTAGTCGAGTGAATGATTCGAACACGAAATAATATAGCCCGTAGGCGTAATGGCGAGTGAGTGCTTGCTAGAACTCGAATTAAAACTAGCCCGTAGGGTTAGTAGTCCAGTGAATGATTCGAACTAAATATAATATAGCCCATAGGCGTAATGGTCGAGTGAGTGCTTGCTAAAACTCGAATTAAAAGTAGCCCGTAGGCTTAGCAGTCGAGTGAATGATTCGAACTAGAAATAATGTAGCACGTAGGCGTAATGGCGAGTGGGTGCTTGCTAGAACTCGAACTAAAAGTAGCCCGTAGGCTTAGTAGTCGAGTGAATGATTCGAACTAGAAATAATGTAGCCCATAGGCGTAATGGCGAGTGGGTGCTTGCTAGAACTCGAACTAAAAGTAGCCCGTAGGCTTAGTAGTCGAGTGAATGATTCGAACACGAAATAATGTAGCCCGTAGGCGTAATGGCGAGTGAGTGCTTGCTAGAACTCAAATTAAAAGTAGCCTGTAGGCTTAGTAGTTGAGGGAATGATTCGAACTCGAAATAGTAAGCCCATAGGCGTAATGGTCGAGTGAGTGCTTGCTAAAACTCGAATTAAAAGTAGCCCGTAGGCTTAGCAGTCGAGTGAATGATTCGAACTAGAAATAATGTAGCCCGTAGGCATAATTGTCGAATGAGTGCTTGCTCGAACTAGAATTAAAAGTAGCCCGTAGGCTTAGTAGTCGAGTGAATGATTCAAACTCGAAATAATGTAGCCCGTAGGCGTAATGGCGAGTGAGTGCTTGCTAGAATTCGAATTTAAAGTAGCCCGTAGGCTTAGTAGTCGAGTGAATGATTCGAACACGAAATAATATAGCCCGTAGGCGTAATGGCGAGTGAGTGCTTGCTAGAACTCGAATTAAAAGTAGCCCGTAGGCTTAGTAGTCGAGTGAATGATTCGAACTAAAAATAATATAGCCCATAGGCGTAATAGTCGAGTGAGTGCTTGCTAAAACTCAAATTAAAAGTAGCCCGTAGGCTTAGCAGTCGAGTGAATGATTCGAACATGAAATAATGTAGCCCGTAGGCGTAATGGCGAGTGAGTGCTTGCTAGAACTCGAATTAAAAGTAGCCCGTAGGCTTAGTAGTCGAGTGAATGATTCGAACTAAAAATAATATAGCCCATAGGCGTAATGGTCGAGTGAGTGCTTGCTAAAACTCGAATTAAAAGTAGCATGTAGGCTTAGTAGTCGAGTGAATGATTCGAACTCGAAATAATGTAGCCCATAGGCGTAATGATCGAGTGAGTGCTTGCTAAAACGCGAATTAAAAGTTGCCTGTAGACTTAGTAGTCGAGTGAATTATTCTAACTAGAAAGCATGTAGCCCGTATGCGTAATGGAGAGTGAGTGCTTGCTAAAACCCGAATTAAAAGTAGCCCGTAGGCTTAGTAGTCGAGTCAATGATTCGAACACGAAATAATAAGCCCATAGGCGTAATGGTCGAGTGAGTGCTTGCTCGAACTCGAATTAAAAGTAGCCTCTAGGCTTAGTAGTCGTGTGAATGATTCGAACTCGAAATAATGTAGCCCGTAGGCATAATTGTCGAATGAGTGCTTGCTCGAACTAGAATTAAAAGTAGCCCATAGGCTTAGTAGTCGAGTGAATGATTCAAACTCGAAATAATGTAGCCCGTAGGCGTAATGGCGAGTGAGTGCTTGCTAGAACTCGAATTTAAAGTAGCCCGTAGGCTTAGTAGTCGAGTGAATGATTCGAACACGAAATAATATAGCCCGTAGGCGTAATGGCGAGTGAGTGCTTGCTAGAACTCGAATTAAAAGTAGCCCGTAGGCTTAGTAGTCCAGTGAATGATTCGAACTAAAAATAATATAGCCCATAGGCGTAATGGTCGAGTGAGTGCTTGCTAAAACTCGAATTAAAAGTAGCCCGTAGGCTTAGCAGTCGAGTGAATGATTCGAACATGAAATAATGTAGCCCGTAGGCGTAATGGCGAGTGAGTGCTTGCTAGAACTCGAATTAAAAGTAGCCCGTAGGCTTAGTAGTCGAGTGAATGATTCGAACTAAAAATAATATAGCCCATAGGCGTAAGGGTCGAGTGAGTGCTTGCTAAAACTCGAATTAAAAGTAGCATGTAGGCTTAGTAGTCGAGTGAATGATTCGAACTCGAAATAATGTAGCCCGTAGGCATAATGGTCAAATGATTGCTTGCTCGAACTCGAATTAAAAGTAGCCCGTAGGCTTAGTAGTCGAGTGAAGGATTCGAACTCGAAATAATGTAGCCCGTATGCGTAATGGCGAGTGAGTGCTTGCTAGAAAACGAATTAAAAGTAGCCGATACGCTTAGTAGTCGAGTGAATGATTCGAACTCGAAATAATAAGCCCATAGGCGTAATGGTCGAGTGAGTGCTTGCTCGAACTCGAATTAAAAGTTGCCCGTAGGCTTAGTAGTCGAGTGAATGATTCGAACTAGAAATAATGTAGCCCGTAGGCGTAATGGCGAGTGGGTGCTTGCTAGAACTCGAACTAAAAGTAGCCCGTAGGCTTAGTAGTCGAGTGAATGATTCGAACACGAAATAATGTAGCCCGTAGGCGTAATGGCGAGTGAGTGCTTGCTAGAACTCGAATTAAAAGTAGCCCGTAGGTTTAGTAGTAGAGTGAATGATTTGAACTAAAAATAATATAGCCCATAGGCGTAATGGTCGAGTGAGTGCTTGCTAAAACTCGAATTAAAAGTAGCCCGTAGGCTTAGTAGTCGAGTGAATGATTCGAACATGAAATAATAAGCCCATAGGCGTAATGGTTGAGTGAGTGCTTGCTCGAACTCGAATTAAAAGTAGCCTCTAGGCTTAGTAGTCGAGTGAATGATTCGAACTCGAAATAATGTAGCCCGTTGGCATAATGGTCGAATGAGTGCTTGCTCGAACTCGAATTAAAAGTAGCATGTAGGCTTAGTAGTCGAGTGAATGATTCGAACTTGAAATAATGTAGCCCGTAGGCTTAATGGTCGAGTGAGTGCTTGCTTGAACTCGAATTAAAAGTAGCATGTAGGCTTAGTAGTCGAGTGAATGATTCGGAGTCGAAATAATGTAGCCCGTAGGCTTAATGGTTGAGTGAGTGCTTGCTCGAACTCGAATTCAAAGTAGCCCGTAGGCTTAGTAGTCGAGTGAATGATTTGAACTAAAAATAATATAGCCCATAGGCGTGATGGTCGAGTGAGTGCTTGCTAAAACTCGAATTAAAAGTAGCCCGTAGGCTTAGTAGTCGAGTGAATGATTCGAACACGAAATAATGTAGCCCGTAGGCGTAATGGCGAGTGAGTGCTTGCTAGAACTCGAATTAAAAGTAGCCCGTAGGCTTAGTAGTCGAGTGAATGATTAGAACTAAAAATAATATAGCCCATAGGCGTAATGGTCGAGTGAGTGCTTGCTAAAACTCGAATTAAAAGTAGCATGTAGGCTTAGTAGTCGAGTGAATGATTCGAACTCGAAATAATGTAGCCCATAGGCGTAATGGTCGAGTGAGTGCTTGCTAAAACACGAATTAAAAGTAGCCTGCAGGCTTAGTAGTTGAGTGAATGATTCGAACTCGAAATAATGTAGCCCGTATGCGTAATGGCGAGTGAGTGCTTGCTAGAACTTGAATTAAAAGTAGCCTGTAGGCTTAGTAGTCGAGTGAATGATTCGAACTCGAAATAATAATCCCATAGGCGTAATGGTCGAGTGAGTGCTTGCTCAAACTCGAATTAAAAGTATCATGTAGGCTTAGTAGTAGAGTGAATGATTCGAACTCGAAATAATGTAGCCCGTAGGCATAATGGTCGAATGAGTGCTTGCTCGAACTCGAATTAAAATTAGCCCGTAGGCTTAGTAGTCGAGTGAATGATTCGAACTCGAAATAATGTAGCCCGTAGGCGTAATGGCGAGTGAGTTCTTGCTAGAACTCGAATTAAAAGTAGCCCGTAGGCTTAGAAGTCGAGTGAATGATTCGAACTCGAAATAATGTAGCCCGTAGGCGTAATGGCGAGTGAGTGCTTGCTAGAACTCGAATTAAAAGTAACCCGTAGGCTTAGTAGTCGAGTGAATGATTTGAACACGAAATAATGTAGCCCGTAGGCGTAAAGGCGAGTGAGTGCTTGCTAGAACTCGAATTAAAAGTAGCCCGTAGGCTTAGTAGTCGAGTGAATGATTTGAACTAAAAATAATATAGCCCATAGGCGTAATGGTCGAGTGAGTGCTTGCTAAAACTCGAATTAAAAGTAGCCCGTAGGCTTAGTAGTCGAGTAAATGATTCGAACACGAAATAATGTAGCCTGTAGGTGTAATGGCGAGTGAGTGCTTGCTAGAACTCGAATTAAAAGTAGCCCGTAGGCTTAGTAGTCGAGTGAATGATTAGAACTAAAAATAATATAGCCCATAGGTGGAATGGTCGAGTGAGTGCTTTCTAAAACGCGAATTAAAAGTAGCATGTAGGCTTAGTAGTCGAGTGAATGATTCGAACTCAAAATAATGTAGCCCATAGGCGTAATGGTCGAGTGAGTGCTTGCTAAAATTCGAATTAAAAGTAGCATGTAGGCTTAGTAGTCGAGTGAATGATTCGAACTCAAAATAATGTAGCCCGTATGCGTAATGGTGAGTGAGTGCTTACTAGAACTCGAATTAAAAGTAGCCTGTAGGCTTAGTAGTGGAGTGAATGATTCGAACTCGAAATAATAAGCCCATAGGCGTAATGGTCGAGTGAGTGCTTGCTCGAACTCGAATTAAAAGTATCATGTAGGCTTAGTATTCGAGTGAATGATTCGAACTCGAAATAATGTAGCCCGTAGGCATAATGGTCGAATGAGTGTTTGCTCAAACTCGAATTAAAAGTAGCCCGTAGGCTTAGTAGTTAAGTGAATGATTCGAACTCGAAATAATGTAGCCCGTACGCATAATGGCGAGTGAGTTCTTGCTAGAACTCGAATAAAAAGTAGCCTGTAGGCTTAGTAGTCGAGTGAAAGATTCGAACACGAAATAATGTAGCCCGTAGGCGTAATGGCGAGTGAGTGCTTGCTAGAACTCGAATTAAAAGTAGCCCGTAGGCTTAGAAGTCGAGTGAATGATTCGAACTCGAAATAATGTAGCCCGTAGGCGTAATGGCGAGTGAGTGCTTGCTAGAACTCGAATTAAAAGTAGCCCGTAGGCTTAGTAGTCGAGTGAATGATTTGAACTAAAAATAATATAGCCCATAGGCGTAATGGTCGAGTGAGTGCTTGCTAAAACTCGAATTAAAAGTAGCCCGTAGGCTTAGTAGTCGAGTGAATGATTCGAACACGAAATAATGTAGACCGTAGGCGTAATGGCGAGTGAGTGCTTGCTAGAACTCGAATTAAAAGTAGCCCGTAGGCTTAGTAGTCGAGTGAATGATTAGAACTAAAAATAATATAGCCCATAGGCGTAATGGTCGAGTGAGTGCTTTCTAAAACTCGAATTAAAAGTAGCATGTAGGCTTAGTAGTCGAGTGAATGATTCGAACTCGAAATAATGTAGCCCATAGGCGTAATGGTCGAGTGAGTGCTTGCTAAAACTCTAATTAAAAGTAGCATGTAGGCTTAGTAGTCGAGTGAATGATTCGAACTCAAAATAATGTAGCCCGTATGCGTAATGGCGAGTGAGTGCTTACTAGAACTCGAATTAAAAGTAGCCTGTAGGCTTAGTAGTCGAGTGAATGATTCGAACTCGAAATAATAAGCCCGTAGGCGTAATGGTCGAGTGAGTGCTTGCTCGAACTCGAATTAAAAGTATCATGTAGGCTTAGTAGTCTAGTGAATGATTTGAACTCGAAATAATGTAGCCCGTAGGCATAATGGTCGAATGAGTGCTTGCTCGAACTCGAATTAAAAGTAGCCCGTAGGCTTAGTAGTCGAGTGAATGATTCGAACTCGAAATAATGTAGCCCGTAGGCGTAATGGCGAGTGAGTTCTTGCTAGAACCCGTAGGCTTAGTAGTCGAGTGAATGATTCGAACATGAAATAATGTAGCCCGTAGGCGTAATGGCGAGTGAGTGCTTGCTAGAACTCGAATTAAAAATAGCCCGTAGGCTTAGAAGTCGAGTGAATGATTCGAACTTGAAATAATGTAGCCCGTAGGCATAATGGTCGAGTGAGTGCTTGCTAGAACTCGAATTCAAAGTAGCCCGTAGGCTTAGAAGTCGAGTGAATGATTCGAACTCGAAATAATGTAGCCCGTAGGCGTAATGGCGAGTGAGTGCTTGCAAGAACTCGAATTAAAAGTAGCCCGTAGGCTTAGTAGTCTAGTGAATGATTAGAACTAAAAATAATATAGCCCATAGGCGTAATGGTCGAGTGAGTGCTTGCTAAAACTCGAATTAAAAGTAGCATGTAGGCTTAGTAGTCGAGTGAATGATTCGAACTCGAAATAATGTAGCCCATAGGCGTAATGGTCAAGTGAGTGCTTGCTAAAACTCGAATTAAAAGTAGCCTGCAGGCTTAGTAGTTGAGTGAATGATTCGAACTCGAAATAATGTAGCCCGTATGCGTAATGGCGAGTGAGTGCTTGCTAGAACTCGAATTAAAAGTAGCCTGTAGGCTTAGTAGTCGAGTGAATGATTCGAACTCGAAATAATAATCCCATAGGCGTAATGGTCGAGTGAGTGCTTGCTCGAACTCGAATTAAAAGTATCATGTAGGCTTAGTAGTCGAGTGAATGATTCGAACTCGAAATAATGTAGCTCGTAGGCATAATGGTCGAATGAGTGCTTGCTCGAACTCGAATTAAATGTAGCCCGTAGGCTTAGTAGTCGAGTGAATGATTCGAACTCGAAATAATGTAGCCCGTAGGCGTAATGGCGAGTGAGTGCTTGCTAAAACTCGAATTAAAAGTAGCCTGTAGGCTTAGTAGTCGAGTGAATGATTCGAACTCGAAATAATGTTGCCCGTAGGCGTAATGGCGAGTGAGTGCTTGGTAGAACTCGAATTAAAAGTAGCCTGTAGGCTTAGTAGTCGAGTGAATGATTCGAACTCGAAATAATAATCCCATAGGCGTAATGGTCGAGTGAGTGCTTGCTCGAACTCGAATTAAAAGTATCATGTAGGCTTAGTAGTCGAGTGAATGATTCGAACTCGAAATAATGTAGCCCGTATGCGCAATGGCGAGTGAGTGCTTGCTAGAACTCGAATTAAAAGTAGCCTGTAGGCTTAGTAGTCGAGTGAATGATTCGAACACGAAATAATGTAGCCCGTAGGCATAATGGCGAGTGAGTGCTTGCTAGAACTCGAATTAAAAGTAGCCCGTAGGCTTAGTAGTCGAGTGAATGATTCAAACTCGAAATAATGTAGCCCGTAGGCGTAATGGCGAGTGAGTTCTTGCTAGAACTCGAATTAAATTAGCCCGTAGGCTTACTAGTCGAGTGAATGATTCGAACACGAAATAATGTAGCCCGTAGGCATAATGGCGAGTGAGTGCTTGCTAGAACTCGAATTAAAAGTAGCCCGTAGGCTTAGAAGTTGAGTGAATGATTAGAACTAAAAATAATATAGCCCATAGGCGTAATGGTCGAGTGAGTGCTTGCTAAAACTCGAATTAAATGTAGCCCGTAGGCATAATGGTCGAATGAGTGCTTGCTCGAATTCGAATTAAAAGTAGCCCGTAGGCTTAGTAGTCGAGTGAATGATTCGAACTCGAAATAATGTAGCCCGTAGGCGTAATGGCGAGTGAGTTCTTGCTAGAACTCGAATTAAAAGTAGCCCGTAGGCTTAGTAGTCGAGTGAATGATTCGAACACAAAATAATGCAGCCCGTAGGCGTAATGGCGAGTGAGTGCTTGCTAGAACTCGAATTAAAAGTAGCCCGTAGGCTTAGAAGTCGAGTGAATGATTCGAACTCGAAATAATGTAGCCCGTAGGCATAATGGTCGAGTGAGTGCTTGCTCGAACTCGAATTCAAAGTAGCCCGTAGGCTTAGTAGTCGAGTGAATGATTTGAACTAAAAATAATGTAGCCCGTAGGCATGATGGTCGAGTGAGTTTTTGCTAGAACTCGAATTAAAAGTAGCCCGTAGGCTTAGTAGTCGAGTGAATGATTCGAACACGAAATAATGTAGCCCGTAGGCGTAATGGCGAGTGAGTGCTTGCTAGAACTCGAATTAAAAGTAGCCCGTAGGCTTAGCAGTCGAGTGAATGATTAGAACTAAAAATAATATAGCCCATAGGCGTAATGGTCGAGTGAGTGCTTGCTAGAACTCGAATTAAAAGTAGCCCGTAGGCTTAGTAGTCGAGTGAATGATTAGAACTAAAAATAATATAGCCCATAGGCGTAATGGTCGAGTGAGTGCTTTCTAAAACTCGAATTAAAAGTAGCATGTAGGCTTAGTAGTCGAGTGAATGATTCGAACTCAAAATAATGTAGCCCATATGCGTAATGGTCGAGTGAGTGCTTGCTAAAACTCGAATTAAAAGTAGCATGTAGGCTTAGTAGTCGAGTGAATGATTCGAACTCGAAATAATGTAGCCCGTATGCATAATGGCGAGTGAGTGCTTGCTAGAACTCGAATTAAAAGTAGCCTGTAGGCTTAGTAGTCGAGTGAATGATTCGAACTCGAAATAATAAGCCCATAGGCGTAATGGTCGAGTGAGTGCTTGCTCGAACTCGAATTAAAAGTAGCCTCTAGGCTTAGTAGTCGAGTGAATGATTCGAACTCGAAATAATGTAGCCCGTAGGCATAATGGTCGAATGAGTGCTTGCTCGAACTCGAATTAAAAGTAGCCTGTAGGCTTAGTAGTCAAGTGAATGATTCGAACTCGAAATAATGTAGCCAGTAGGCGTAATGGCGAGTGAGTTCTTGCTAGAACTCGAATTAAAAGTAGCCCGTAGGCTTAGTAGTCGAGTGAATGATTCGAACACGAAATAATGTAGCCCGTAGGCGTAATGGCGAGTGAGTGCTTGCTAGAACTCGAATTAAAAGTAACCCGTAGGCTTAGAAGTCGAGTGAATGATTCGAACTCGAAATAATGTAGCCCGTAGGCATAATGGTCGAATGAGTGCTTGCTCGAACTCAAATTAAAAGTAGCCCGTAGGCTTAGTAGTCGAGTGAATGATTCGAACACGAAATAATGTAGCCCGTAGGCGTAATGGCGAGTGAGTGCTTGCTAGAACTCGAATTAAAAGTAGTCCATAGGCTTAGTAGTCAAGTGAATGATTAGAACTAAAAATAATATAGCCCATAGGCGTAATGGTCGAGTGAGTGCTTGCTAAAACTCGAATTAAAAGTAGCATGTAGGCTTAGTAGTCGAGTGAATGATTCGAACTCGAAATAATGTAGCCCATAGGCGTAATGGTCGAGTGAGTGCTTGCTAAAACACGAATTAAAAGTAGCCTGTAGGCTTAGTAGTCGAGTGAATGATTCGAACTCGAAATAATGTAGCCCGTATGCGTAATGGCGAGTGAGTGCTTGCTAGAACTCGAATTAAATGTAGCCTGTAGGCTTAGTAGTCTAGTGAATGATCCGAACTCGAAATAATAAGCCCATAGGCGTAATGGTCGAGTGAGTGCTTGCTCGAACTCGAATTAAAAGTATCATGTAGGCTTAGTAGTCGAGTGAATGATTCGAACTTGAAATAATGTAGCCCGTAGGCATAATGGTCGAATGAGTGCTTGCTCGAACTCGAATTAAAAGTAGCCCGTAGGCTTAGTAGTCGAGTGAATGATTCAAACTCGAAATAATGTAGCCCGTAGGCATAATGGCGAGTGAGTTCTTGCTAGAACTCGAATTAAAAGTAGCCTGTAGGCTTAGTAGTCGAGTGAATGATTCGAACACGAAATAATGTAGCCCGTAGGCATAATGGTCGAATGAGTGCGTGCTAGAACTCGAATTAAAAGTAGCCCGTAGGCTTAGTAGTCGAGTGAATGATTCGAACACGAAATAATGTAGCCCGTAGGCGTAATGGCGAGTGAGTGCTTGCTAGAACTCGAATTAAAAGTAGCCCGTAGGCTTAGAAGTCGAGTGAATGATTCGAACTCGAAATAATGTAGCCCGTAGGCATAATGGTCGAGTGAGTGCTTGCTCGAACTCGAATTCAAAGTAGCCCGTAGGCTTAGTAGTCGAGTGAATGATTTGAACTAAAAATAATGTAGCCCGTAGGCATGATGGTCGAGTGAGTTTTTGCTAGAACTCGAATTAAAAGTAGCCCGTAGGCTTAGTAGTCGAGTGAATGATTCGAACACGAAATAATGTAGCCCGTAGGCGTAATGGCGAGTGAGTGCTTGCTAGAACTCGAATTAAAAGTAGCCCGTAGGCTTAGCAGTCGAGTGAATGATTAGAACTAAAAATAATATAGCCCATAGGCGTAATGGTCGAATGAGTGCTTGCTCGAACTCGAATTAAAAGTAGCCCGTAGGCTTAGTAGTCGAGTGAATGATTCGAACTCGAAATAATGTAGCCCGTAGGCATAATGGCGAGTGAGTTCTTGCTAGAACTCGAATTAAAAGTAGCCTGTAGGCTTAGTAGTCGAGTGAATGATTCGAACACGAAATAATGTAGCCCGTAGGCATAATGGTCGAATGAGTGCGTGCTAGAACTCGAATTAAAAGTAGCCCGTAGGCTTAGTAGTCGAGTGAATGATTCGAACACGAAATAATGTAGCCCGTAGGCGTAATGGCGAGTGAGTGCTTGCTAGAACTCAAATTAAAAGTAGCCCGTAGGCTTAGAAGTCGAGTGAATGATTCGAACTCGAAATAATGTAGCCCGTAGGCATAATGGTCGAGTGAGTGCTTGCTCGAACTCGAATTCAAAGTAGCCCGTAGGCTTAGTAGTCGAGTGAATGATTTGAACTAAAAATAATGTAGCCCGTAGGCATGATGGTCGAGTGAGTTTTTGCTAGAACTCGAATTAAAAGTAGCCCGTAGGCTTAGTAGTCGAGTGAATGATTAGAACTAAAAATAATATAGCCCATAGGCGTAATGGTCGAGTGAGTGCTTGCTAGAACTCGAATTAAAAGTAGCCCGTAGGCTTAGTAGTCGAGTGAATGATTAGAACTAAAAATAATATAGCCCATAGGCGTAATGGTCGAGTGAGTGCTTTCTAAAACTCGAATTAAAAGTAGCATGTAGGCTTAGTAGTCGAGTGAATGATTCGAACTCAAAATAATGTAGCCCATATGCGTAATGGTCGAGTGAGTGCTTGCTAAAACTCGAATTAAAAGTAGCATGTAGGCTTAGTAGTCGAGTGAATGATTCGAACTCGAAATAATGTAGCCCGTATGCATAATGGCGAGTGAGTGCTTGCTAGAACTCGAATTAAAAGTAGCCTGTAGGCTTAGTAGTCGAGTGAATGATTCGAACTCGAAATAATAAGCCCATAGGCGTAATGGTCGAGTGAGTGCTTGCTCGAACTCGAATTAAAAGTAGCCTCTAGGCTTAGTAGTCGAGTGAATGATTCGAACTCGAAATAATGTAGCCCGTAGGCATAATGGTCGAATGAGTGCTTGCTCGAACTCGAATTAAAAGTAGCCTGTAGGCTTAGTAGTCAAGTGAATGATTCGAACTCGAAATAATGTAGCCAGTAGGCGTAATGGCGAGTGAGTTCTTGCTAGAACTCGAATTAAAAGTAGCCCGTAGGCTTAGTAGTCGAGTGAATGATTCGAACACGAAATAATGTAGCCCGTAGGCGTAATGGCGAGTGAGTGCTTGCTAGAACTCGAATTAAAAGTAACCCGTAGGCTTAGAAGTCGAGTGAATGATTCGAACTCGAAATAATGTAGCCCGTAGGCATAATGGTCGAATGAGTGCTTGCTCGAACTCAAATTAAAAGTAGCCCGTAGGCTTAGTAGTCGAGTGAATGATTCGAACACGAAATAATGTAGCCCGTAGGCGTAATGGCGAGTGAGTGCTTGCTAGAACTCGAATTAAAAGTAGTCCATAGGCTTAGTAGTCAAGTGAATGATTAGAACTAAAAATAATATAGCCCATAGGCGTAATGGTCGAGTGAGTGCTTGCTAAAACTCGAATTAAAAGTAGCATGTAGGCTTAGTAGTCGAGTGAATGATTCGAACTCGAAATAATGTAGCCCATAGGCGTAATGGTCGAGTGAGTGCTTGCTAAAACACGAATTAAAAGTAGCCTGTAGGCTTAGTAGTCGAGTGAATGATTCGAACTCGAAATAATGTAGCCCGTATGCGTAATGGCGAGTGAGTGCTTGCTAGAACTCGAATTAAATGTAGCCTGTAGGCTTAGTAGTCTAGTGAATGATCCGAACTCGAAATAATAAGCCCATAGGCGTAATGGTCGAGTGAGTGCTTGCTCGAACTCGAATTAAAAGTATCATGTAGGCTTAGTAGTCGAGTGAATGATTCGAACTTGAAATAATGTAGCCCGTAGGCATAATGGTCGAATGAGTGCTTGCTCGAACTCGAATTAAAAGTAGCCCGTAGGCTTAGTAGTCGAGTGAATGATTCGAACTCGAAATAATGTAGCCCGTAGGCATAATGGCGAGTGAGTTCTTGCTAGAACTCGAATTAAAAGTAGCCTGTAGGCTTAGTAGTCGAGTGAATGATTCGAACACGAAATAATGTAGCCCGTAGGCATAATGGTCGAATGAGTGCGTGCTAGAACTCGAATTAAAAGTAGCCCGTAGGCTTAGTAGTCGAGTGAATGATTCGAACACGAAATAATGTAGCCCGTAGGCGTAATGAGGAGTGAGTGCTTGCTAGAACTCGAATTAAAAGTAGCCCGTAGGCTTAGAAGTCGAGTGAATGATTCGAACTCGAAATAATGTAGCCCGTAGGCATAATGGTCGAGTGAGTGCTTGCTCGAACTCGAATTCAAAGTAGCCCGTAGGCTTAGTAGTCGAGTGAATGATTTGAACTAAAAATAATGTAGCCCGTAGGCATGATGGTCGAGTGAGTTTTTGCTAGAACTCGAATTAAAAGTAGCCCGTAGGCTTAGTAGTCGAGTGAATGATTCGAACACGAAATAATGTAGCCCGTAGGCGTAATGGCGAGTGAGTGCTTGCTAGAACTCGAATTAAAAGTAGCCCGTAGGCTTAGCAGTCGAGTGAATGATTAGAACTAAAAATAATATAGCCCATAGGCGTAATGGTCGAGTGAGTGCTTGCTAGAACTCGAATTAAAAGTAGCCCGTAGGCTTAGTAGTCGAGTGAATGATTAGAACTAAAAATAATATAGCCCATAGGCGTAATGGTCGAGTGAGTGCTTTCTAAAACTCGAATTAAAAGTAGCATGTAGGCTTAGTAGTCGAGTGAATGATTCTAACTCAAAATAATGTAGCCCATATGCGTAATGGTCGAGTGAGTGCTTGCTAAAACTCGAATTAAAAGTAGCATGTAGGCTTAGTAGTCGAGTGAATGATTCGAACTCGAAATAATGTAGCCCGTATGCATAATGGCGAGTGAGTGCTTGCTAGAACTCGAATTAAAAGTAGCCTGTAGGCTTAGTAGTCGAGTGAATGATTCGAACTCGAAATAATAAGCCCATAGGCGTAATGGTCGAGTGAGTGCTTGCTCGAACTCGAATTAAAAGTAGCCTCTAGGCTTAGTAGTCGAGTGAATGATTCGAACTCGAAATAATGTAGCCCGTAGGCATAATGGTCGAATGAGTGCTTGCTCGAACTCGAATTAAAAGTAGCCTGTAGGCTTAGTAGTCAAGTGAATGATTCGAACTCGAAATAATGTAGCCAGTAGGCGTAATGGCGAGTGAGTTCTTGCTAGAACTCGAATTAAAAGTAGCCCGTAGGCTTAGTAGTCGAGTGAATGATTCGAACACGAAATAATGTAGCCCGTAGGCGTAATGGCGAGTGAGTGCTTGCTAGAACTCGAATTAAAAGTAACCCGTAGGCTTAGAAGTCGAGTGAATGATTCGAACTCGAAATAATGTAGCCCGTAGGCATAATGGTCGAATGAGTGCTTGCTCGAACTCAAATTAAAAGTAGCCCGTAGGCTTAGTAGTCGAGTGAATGATTCGAACACGAAATAATGTAGCCCGTAGGCGTAATGGCGAGTGAGTGCTTGCTAGAACTCGAATTAAAAGTAGTCCATAGGCTTAGTAGTCAAGTGAATGATTAGAACTAAAAATAATATAGCCCATAGGCGTAATGGTCGAGTGAGTGCTTGCTAAAACTCGAATTAAAAGTAGCATGTAGGCTTAGTAGTCGAGTGAATGATTCGAACTCGAAATAATGTAGCCCATAGGCGTAATGGTCGAGTGAGTGCTTGCTAAAACACGAATTAAAAGTAGCCTGTAGGCTTAGTAGTCGAGTGAATGATTCGAACTCGAAATAATGTAGCCCGTATGCGTAATGGCGAGTGAGTGCTTGCTAGAACTCGAATTAAATGTAGCCTGTAGGCTTAGTAGTCTAGTGAATGATCCGAACTCGAAATAATAAGCCCATAGGCGTAATGGTCGAGTGAGTGCTTGCTCGAACTCGAATTAAAAGTATCATGTAGGCTTAGTAGTCGAGTGAATGATTCGAACTTGAAATAATGTAGCCCGTAGGCATAATGGTCGAATGAGTGCTTGCTCGAACTCGAATTAAAAGTAGCCCGTAGGCTTAGTAGTCGAGTGAATGATTCAAACTCGAAATAATGTAGCCCGTAGGCATAATGGCGAGTGAGTTCTTGCTAGAACTCGAATTAAAAGTAGCCTGTAGGCTTAGTAGTCGAGTGAATGATTCGAACACGAAATAATGTAGCCCGTAGGCATAATGGTCGAATGAGTGCGTGCTAGAACTCGAATTAAAAGTAGCCCGTAGGCTTAGTAGTCGAGTGAATGATTCGAACACGAAATAATGTAGCCCGTAGGCGTAATGGCGAGTGAGTGCTTGCTAGAACTCGAATTAAAAGTAGCCCGTAGGCTTAGAAGTCGAGTGAATGATTCGAACTCGAAATAATGTAGCCCGTAGGCATAATGGTCGAGTGAGTGCTTGCTCGAACTCGAATTCAAAGTAGCCCGTAGGCTTAGTAGTCGAGTGAATGATTTGAACTAAAAATAATGTAGCCCGTAGGCATGATGGTCGAGTGAGTTTTTGCTAGAACTCGAATTAAAAGTAGCCCGTAGGCTTAGTAGTCGAGTGAATGATTCGAACACGAAATAATGTAGCCCGTAGGCGTAATGGCGAGTGAGTGCTTGCTAGAACTCGAATTAAAAGTAGCCCGTAGGCTTAGCAGTCGAGTGAATGATTAGAACTAAAAATAATATAGCCCATAGGCGTAATGGTCGAATGAGTGCTTGCTCGAACTCGAATTAAAAGTAGCCCGTAGGCTTAGTAGTCGAGTGAATGATTCGAACTCGAAATAATGTAGCCCGTAGGCATAATGGCGAGTGAGTTCTTGCTAGAACTCGAATTAAAAGTAGCCTGTAGGCTTAGTAGTCGAGTGAATGATTCGAACACGAAATAATGTAGCCCGTAGGCATAATGGTCGAATGAGTGCGTGCTAGAACTCGAATTAAAAGTAGCCCGTAGGCTTAGTAGTCGAGTGAATGATTCGAACACGAAATAATGTAGCCCGTAGGCGTAATGGCGAGTGAGTGCTTGCTAGAACTCAAATTAAAAGTAGCCCGTAGGCTTAGAAGTCGAGTGAATGATTCGAACTCGAAATAATGTAGCCCGTAGGCATAATGGTCGAGTGAGTGCTTGCTCGAACTCGAATTCAAAGTAGCCCGTAGGCTTAGTAGTCGAGTGAATGATTTGAACTAAAAATAATGTAGCCCGTAGGCATGATGGTCGAGTGAGTTTTTGCTAGAACTCGAATTAAAAGTAGCCCGTAGGCTTAGTAGTCGAGTGAATGATTAGAACTAAAAATAATATAGCCCATAGGCGTAATGGTCGAGTGAGTGCTTGCTAGAACTCGAATTAAAAGTAGCCCGTAGGCTTAGTAGTCGAGTGAATGATTAGAACTAAAAATAATATAGCCCATAGGCGTAATGGTCGAGTGAGTGCTTTCTAAAACTCGAATTAAAAGTAGCATGTAGGCTTAGTAGTCGAGTGAATGATTCGAACTCAAAATAATGTAGCCCATATGCGTAATGGTCGAGTGAGTGCTTGCTAAAACTCGAATTAAAAGTAGCATGTAGGCTTAGTAGTCGAGTGAATGATTCGAACTCGAAATAATGTAGCCCGTATGCATAATGGCGAGTGAGTGCTTGCTAGAACTCGAATTAAAAGTAGCCTGTAGGCTTAGTAGTCGAGTGAATGATTCGAACTCGAAATAATAAGCCCATAGGCGTAATGGTCGAGTGAGTGCTTGCTCGAACTCGAATTAAAAGTAGCCTCTAGGCTTAGTAGTCGAGTGAATGATTCGAACTCGAAATAATGTAGCCCGTAGGCATAATGGTCGAATGAGTGCTTGCTCGAACTCGAATTAAAAGTAGCCTGTAGGCTTAGTAGTCAAGTGAATGATTCGAACTCGAAATAATGTAGCCAGTAGGCGTAATGGCGAGTGAGTTCTTGCTAGAACTCGAATTAAAAGTAGCCCGTAGGCTTAGTAGTCGAGTGAATGATTCGAACACGAAATAATGTAGCCCGTAGGCGTAATGGCGAGTGAGTGCTTGCTAGAACTCGAATTAAAAGTAACCCGTAGGCTTAGAAGTCGAGTGAATGATTCGAACTCGAAATAATGTAGCCCGTAGGCATAATGGTCGAATGAGTGCTTGCTCGAACTCAAATTAAAAGTAGCCCGTAGGCTTAGTAGTCGAGTGAATGATTCGAACACGAAATAATGTAGCCCGTAGGCGTAATGGCGAGTGAGTGCTTGCTAGAACTCGAATTAAAAGTAGTCCATAGGCTTAGTAGTCAAGTGAATGATTAGAACTAAAAATAATATAGCCCATAGGCGTAATGGTCGAGTGAGTGCTTGCTAAAACTCGAATTAAAAGTAGCATGTAGGCTTAGTAGTCGAGTGAATGATTCGAACTCGAAATAATGTAGCCCATAGGCGTAATGGTCGAGTGAGTGCTTGCTAAAACACGAATTAAAAGTAGCCTGTAGGCTTAGTAGTCGAGTGAATGATTCGAACTCGAAATAATGTAGCCCGTATGCGTAATGGCGAGTGAGTGCTTGCTAGAACTCGAATTAAATGTAGCCTGTAGGCTTAGTAGTCTAGTGAATGATCCGAACTCGAAATAATAAGCCCATAGGCGTAATGGTCGAGTGAGTGCTTGCTCGAACTCGAATTAAAAGTATCATGTAGGCTTAGTAGTCGAGTGAATGATTCGAACTTGAAATAATGTAGCCCGTAGGCATAATGGTCGAATGAGTGCTTGCTCGAACTCGAATTAAAAGTAGCCCGTAGGCTTAGTAGTCGAGTGAATGATTCGAACTCGAAATAATGTAGCCCGTAGGCATAATGGCGAGTGAGTTCTTGCTAGAACTCGAATTAAAAGTAGCCTGTAGGCTTAGTAGTCGAGTGAATGATTCGAACACGAAATAATGTAGCCCGTAGGCATAATGGTCGAATGAGTGCGTGCTAGAACTCGAATTAAAAGTAGCCCGTAGGCTTAGTAGTCGAGTGAATGATTCGAACACGAAATAATGTAGCCCGTAGGCGTAATGAGGAGTGAGTGCTTGCTAGAACTCGAATTAAAAGTAGCCCGTAGGCTTAGAAGTCGAGTGAATGATTCGAACTCGAAATAATGTAGCCCGTAGGCATAATGGTCGAGTGAGTGCTTGCTCAAACTCGAATTCAAAGTAGCCCGTAGGCTTAGTAGTCGAGTGAATGATTTGAACTAAAAATAATGTAGCCCGTAGGCATGATGGTCGAGTGAGTTTTTGCTAGAACTCGAATTAAAAGTAGCCCGTAGGCTTAGTAGTCGAGTGAATGATTCGAACACGAAATAATGTAGCCCGTAGGCGTAATGGTGAGTGAGTGCTTGCTAGAACTCGAATTAAAAGTAGCCCGTAGGCTTAGCAGTCGAGTGAATGATTAGAACTAAAAATAATATAGCCCATAGGCGTAATGGTCGAGTGAGTGCTTGCTAGAACTCGAATTAAAAGTAGCCCGTAGGCTTAGTAGTCGAGTGAATGATTAGAACTAAAAATAATATAGCCCATAGGCGTAATGGTCGAGTGAGTGCTTTCTAAAACTCGAATTAAAAGTAGCATGTAGGCTTAATAGTCGAGTGAATGATTCTAACTCAAAATAATGTAGCCCATATGCGTAATGGTCGAGTGAGTGCTTGCTAAAACTCGAATTAAAAGTAGCATGTAGGCTTAGTAGTCGAGTGAATGATTCGAACTCGAAATAATGTAGCCCGTATGCATAATGGCGAGTGAGTGCTTGCTAGAACTCGAATTAAAAGTAGCCTGTAGGCTTAGTAGTCGAGTGAATGATTCGAACTCGAAATAATAAGCCCATAGGCGTAATGGTCGAGTGAGTGCTTGCTCGAACTCGAATTAAAAGTAGCCTCTAGGCTTAGTAGTCGAGTGAATGATTCGAACTCGAAATAATGTAGCCCGTAGGCATAATGGTCGAATGAGTGCTTGCTCGAACTCGAATTAAAAGTAGCCTGTAGGCTTAGTAGTCAAGTGAATGATTCGAACTCGAAATAATGTAGCCAGTAGGCGTAATGGCGAGTGAGTTCTTGCTAGAACTCGAATTAAAAGTAGCTCGTAGGCTTAGTAGTCGAGTGAATGATTCGAACACGAAATAATGTAGCCCGTAGGCGTAATGGCGAGTGAGTGCTTGCTAGAACTCGAATTAAAAGTAACCCGTAGGCTTAGAAGTCGAGTGAATGATTCGAACTCGAAATAATGTAGCCCGTAGGCATAATGGTCGAATGAGTGCTTGCTCGAACTCAAATTAAAAGTAGCCCGTAGGCTTAGTAGTCGAGTGAATGATTCGAACACGAAATAATGTAGCCCGTAGGCGTAATGGCGAGTGAGTGTTTGCTAGAACTCGAATTAAAAGTAGCCCGTAGGCTTAGTAGTCAAGTGAATGATTAGAACTAAAAATAATATAGCCCATAGGTGTAATGGTCGAGTGAGTGCTTGCTAAAACTCGAATTAAAAGTAGCATGTAGGCTTAGTAGTCGAGTGAATGATTCGAACTCGAAATAATGTAGCCCATAGGCGTAATGGTCGAGTGAGTGCTTGCTAAAACACGAATTAAAAGTAGCCTGTAGGCTTAGTAGTCGAGTGAATGATTCGAACTCGAAATAATGTAGCCCGTATGCGTAATGGCGAGTGAGTGCTTGCTAGAACTCGAATTAAATGTAGCCTGTAGGCTTAGTAGTCTAGTGAATGATCCGAACTCGAAATAATAAGCCCATAGGCGTAATGGTCGAGTGAGTGCTTGCTCGAACTCGAATTAAAAGTATCATGTAGGCTTAGTAGTCGAGTGAATGATTCGAACTTGAAATAATGTAGCCCGTAGGCATAATGGTCGAATGAGTGCTTGCTCGAACTCGAATTAAAAGTAGCCCGTAGGCTTAGTAGTCGAGTGAATGATTCGAACTCGAAATAATGTAGCCCGTAGGCATAATGGCGAGTGAGTTCTTGCTAGAACTCGAATTAAAAGTAGCATGTAGGCTTAGTAGTCGAGTGAATGATTCGAACACGAAATAATGTAGCCCGTAGGCATAATGGTCGAATGAGTGCGTGCTCGAACTCGAATTAAAAGTAGCCCGTAGGCTTAGTAGTCGAGTGAATAATTCAAAATCGAAATAATGTAGCATGTAGGCGTAATGGTCGAGTGAGTGCTTGCTAGTACTTGAATTAAAAGTACCCCGTAGGCTTAGTAGTCGAGTGAATGATTCGAACTCGAAATAATGTAGCCCGTAGGCGTAATGGCGAGAGAGTGCTTGCTCGAACTCGAATTAAAAGTAGCCCGTAGGCTTAGTAGTCCAGTAAATGATTCAAACTCGAAATAATGTAGCCTGTAGGCTTAATGGTCGAATGAGTGCTTGCTCGAACTCAAATTAAAAGTATCCCGTAGGCTTAGTAGTCGAGTGAATGATTCGAACTCGAAATAATGAGCCCATAGTCGTAATGGTCGAGCGAGTGCTTGCTCGAACTCGAATTAAAAGAAGCCCGTAGGCTTCGTAATCGATCGAATGATTCGAACTCGAAATAATGTAGCCCGTAGGCATAATGGTGAGTGAGTGCTTGCTAGAACTCGAATTAAAAGTAGCATGTAGGCTTAGTAGTCGAAATAATATAGCTCGTAGGCATTATTGTCGAATGAGTGCTTGCTCGAACTCAAATTAAATGTAGCCTGTAGGCTTAGTAGTCGAGTGAATGATTCAAACTCAAAATAATGTAGCTTGTAGGCGTAATGGTCGAGTGAGTGCTTGCTCGAACTCGAATTAAAAGTAGCCCGTAGGCTTAGTAGTCGAGTGAATGATTCGAACTCGAAATAATGTAGCCCGTAGGCGTAATGGCGGGTGAGTGCTTGCTAGACTTCGAATTAAAAGTAGCCCGTAGGCTTAGTAGTCCAGTGAATGATTCAAACTCGAAATAATGTAGCCCGTAGGCTTAATGGTCGAGTGAGTGCTTGCTCGAACTCAAATTAAAAGTAGCCCGTAGGCATTATTGTCGAGTGAATGATTCGAACTCGAAATAATGAGCGCTTAGTCATAAAGATCGAGTGAGTGCTTGCTCGAACTCGAATTAAAAGTAGCCCGTAGGCTTAGTAATCGAGTGAATGATTCGATTCGAAATAATGTAACCCGTAGGCGTAATGGCGAGTGAGTGCTTGCTAGAACTCGAATTAAAAGTAGCCCGTAGGCTTAGTAGTCGAGTGAATGATTCGAACTCGAAATAATGTAGCCCGTAGGCGTAATGGTTGAGTTAGTGCTTGCTCGAACTCTAATTAAAAGTAGCCCTAGGCTTAGTAGTCGAGTGAATGATTCGAATTCGAAATAATGTAGCCCGTAGGCGTAATGGTCGAGTGAGTGCTTGCTCGAACTCAAATTAAAAGTAGCCCGTCGGCTTAGTTGTCGAGTGAATTCTTGCTTGAACTCGAGTCGGTGTAGCCCTTGGGCTTCGTTGATTTTCGGTTGGCAGTCCCCGATTTAAGGGATATCGGTTGGTCCTTAAGCCTGTTTGCATAATAAATCTCGAAATAGAGGACATATTTCTTTGTAAGTCATTATATATGTGTTCATGTTTTGTGTCAGGGCGCGGGTCAACTATATGAGCATGGTTCGTTTTGACCATTTGGCTCTTACAATTTTTCCTATCGAAATCCTGTTGTTTATGATGTAACTTTCTTGTATCGAGCTTGATATGTTTGAGGGGTAATGCCCCCCAGTTTTCAAGGTCGATTGTAAAGAGGCCTCGAATACTATTGAGTTGTTCTAAGATAGCACGATCAATGGTTGCTTCATTAAAAACCTTGCAGAAAAAACCCATTTGGGATAAAATCGGTCTAAGGGAAAAAGAGTGCAACGCGTGCTTTCAGACCTAAGGCTTCGTATTGAAGGATCCATCTTAGCTCCTGATCGGACTTCTGCAGGGGTTAGTTTTGAAATGTAAACGAATATGGGAGGGTCGTACCTTAGCAGTAGTATCGTTGTAGATGCGACACATTTCAACTGCTTGATAATTGTTTGCCGCTTATAATGCCGAGCTTGTATGATCCTTTTCCGACGTTTTCGAGAACCTTATATGGTCCTTCCCAGTTTGGTCCTAGTTTTCCTTCGTTTGGATTTCGGGTATTGAGGGTGACTTTCCTTAGCACTAATTCCCCGGGCTTAAAATGGTGGAGTTTGGTTCTTCGATTATAGTATCTTTCGATTCGTTGCTTTTAGGCGGCCAATTGGACGAGAGCAACTTCTCTTTTTTCGTTCGATAATTCGAGGCTAGTGTTCATAGCCTCGTTATTTGATTCTTCTGTTGCATATCGAAATCCGGCACTGGGTTCGCCGACTTCGACTGGTATCAAGGCTTCGGAGCCATAAACTAAGGAGAACTATGTTGCCCCCGTACTAGAGTTTAATGTTGTTCGATATGCCCAAAGGAATTTGGGTAGGATTTCTCTCCATTTTCCTTTAGCGTCGTTCAGCCTCTTCTTTAGGTTTTGAATGACAGTTTTGTTTGTTGATTCAGCCTGTCCGTTCCCTCTGGGGTGATACGGTGTTGATAATATCCCTCTTATTTTATGGTCTTCGAAGACTTTGCTGCCGACAAATTGTTTCCTATTGTCATACACTATTACGGTGGGTATCCCGAATCGACATACGATATGATCCCAGATAAATTCTATAACCTCTAATTCTCTTACTTTCTCTAATGCCTGTGCTTCAATCCATTTAGAGAAATAGTCAGTCATAAATAAAATGAATTTAGCTTTACCTGGGGTCGATGGCAGAGGGCCGACGATATCCATTCCCCATTTCACGAATGTCCATGGGGATAGGACTGAATAAAGTTGCTCTCTAGGTTGATGGATCATTAGTGCAAACCTTTGACATTTGTCATATTTTCGAACAAACTCCTTTGCATCTTTGCCCACATCGATTAAATAATACCCTGCCCTGATTATCTTTCGGACTAATGAATCGGCACCGGAGTGATTCCCACAAGTGCCCTCGTGCACCTCACGTAGGATGTAATTGGTATCTCTTGGGCCTAAGCGTACTGCCAATGGTCCATCGAATGTCCTCTGGTATAGCGTTCCATCCGAAGCACAGGCGTGAATCGAGCAACTTCGGCTCGTAGGGCCCTTGAATCTTTAGGGTCCGATGGGAGCTTTTCGTTCTTTAAGTATTCAATATACTTATTTCTTCAATCCCTGGTTAAGTTCGTAGAATTTATCTCGGTATGACCTTCTTCGATCAAGGATCTCGAGAGTTGAACTACAGTCCCCGAGCTCAACTCACCTTCCTCGACCGATGATCCCAAGTTCGCAAGTGCATCAGCCTCACTGTTTTGCTCTCGTGGAACATGCTGTAAAGTCCATTGTTTGAAATTGTTCAAAGTGACATGTAATTTGTCCAAATACCTTTGCATTCTATCTTCTTGAACTTTGAAGGTTTTGTTTACTTGATTTACCACTAGCAAAGAGTTACACTTGGCTTCAATGACTTCTGCTCCAAAGCTTTTAGCTAGCTCGAGACCTGCAATCATGGCCTCATACTTGGCCTCGTTGTTAGTCAACTTGGTAGTTTTAATAGATTGCCTAATAATGTTACCCGTGGGCGGCTTTAAAACTATGCCTAGCCCGGACCCCTTCGCGTTCGAAGCCCCATCCGTAAAAAGGGTCCATACCCCCGATGACGTACCCGATTTCAACAAGAGTTCTTTTTTGACTTCGGGTACGAGGGTTGGCATGAAATCGGCCACGAAGTTTGCTAAAATTTGAGACTTGATGGTTGTACGGGGTTGATATTCGATATCATACCCACTGAGTTCGACGGCCCATTTGGCCAATTGGCCTGATAGTTCAGGCTTGTGCAAAATATTACGAAGAGGGTAAGCGGTTAATACGCATATGGGGTGACACTGAAAGTATGGTCTTAATTTTCTAGAGGCGCTTATTAGTGCAAGTGCCTATATTTCTAGGTGCGTATATCTAGTTTCTGCTTCTCCTAAGGTCCGACTTATATAATAAATGGGAAATTGCATACCTTGCTCTTCTCGAACTAGGACACCACTTACTGCGATTTCGGATACTACCAAGTACAACGAAAGTTTTTCGTCTATTTTTGGAGTCTGAAGTAATGGCGGGCTCGATAGATATTGTTTTGATTCCTCTAATTCATGTTGGCGTTCCGGGGTCCAAGCGAAATAGTTCTTCTTTTTGAGTAGAGAGAAAAATTTGTGACTTCGATCTGACGATCTCGAAATGAATCGACCTAAGGCTGCAATCCGTCCTGTTAGCCTCTGTACGGCTTTCACTCTGTCCATGATGGTGATGTATTCGATGGCCTTGATTTTATCGGGGTTAATTTTGATTCCCCGATTTGATACTATGAAGCCGAGGAACTTGCCCGAACCGACCCCGCAAGCACATTTTTCGGGGTTGAGCTTCATGTTGTATTTCCTCAAAATCTCAAACGTTTCCTGTAAATGGGTCAAATGGTCCTCTGCGTGCAGGGACTTAACTAGCATGTCATCAATATAAACTTCCATTGATTTACCTATTTGTTCTTCGAATATTTTATTTACTAGGCGTTGGTAAGTAGCTCGTGCATTTTTTAGCCCGAAGGGCATCACATTATAACAATATGTTCCATATTTGGTGACAAATGAAGTCTTTTCGTGGTCTTCTAGGTTCATCTGGATTTGATTATACCCGGAATAGGCATCGAAAAAAGTGAGAATCTCGTGGCCGGCTGTGGCATCGATCATGCGATCGATGTTGGGCAGCGGAAAGGAGTCTTTGGGCCATGCTTTGTTCAAATCCTAATAATCCACACACATTCTAAGTTTGTTCTCTTTTAGGCACTACAACTACATTGGCTAACCATTCGGTATATTTCACCTCCCGAATGGACCCTATCTTGAGAAGTTTGATTACCTCGTCCTTTATGAATGCGTGCTTTACCTCGGACTAGGGTCTTTTGTTTTGCTTCACCAGTCTGGACCTAGGGTCCAAGCTGAGTCCATGCGTCTTATGTTTGGTGGGATCCCTGTTATATCTAAATGGGACCAAGCAAAGCAATCAATGTTATCGATAAGAAATTGAATACGTTTCTTATTGAGTTCGGGGCTCAACCCTGTACCCAGGTATACCTTCTGTTTGGGCCAGTGCTAGACTAGTGTGACTTGCTCTAGTTCCTCAATCGTCGATTTGGTGGCGTCGGAGTCATCGAGAATCACGAAGAATCGAGAGATCCTCTAATCATCATCTTCTTCGATCCTATGGTTATCAGGTTGGGTCAAAGACGATGTCTGTGATTGCTCTTTGGTATATCGTTCCTCTTCTAAGCCCGATCCCTTTACTGGTGAAGGCGAGGATATTGGTTTTACTTCGGCGAACATTTCTCTTGCGGCTGGTTGTTCTTCGTATACTGTTTAGACTCCTCTCGATGTTGGGAATTTGAGGACCTGGTGTAGGGTCGAAGGTACAACTCTCATTTTGTGGATCCATTGCTCTCCGAAAGGGGAGTTGTATCTCATGTCGCATTCGATCACAAGGAACTTCGTTTCCTGGATGGTTCCGGCCACGTTTATTGGTAGAATTATCTCGCCTTTGGTGGTCTCACATGCCATATTGAATCCTTTTAGAACCAGGGTTATGGGTACGATCTGGTCCTGCAGGCCTAGCTGTTCTACGACCTTCAATCTGATGATATTGGCTGAGCTACCTGGATCAATCAACACATGCTTAACTTTAGTTTTATTCATGAGTACGGATATTACCAGTGCATCATTATGAGGTTGTATGACTACTTCTGCATCTTCATCATTGAAGGCCAAAGTTGCTATGGGTGTGTAATCTTGAGTTCGAGATCGTTTTTCTCTCACAATCGAAGTCTTAGTGCATTTAAGCACTGGTCCCTAAGGGGTATCGGCGCCGCCGATGATCATGTGAATGACGTGTTGCAGTTCTTCTTCTTTTTTTTGCTTGCCAAAATCCCTGTTTTTAAAATGGTTCTTCGCCCTATCGCTTAAAAATTCTCAAAGGTGCCCTTTGTTGAATAACCGGGCTACTTCCTCTCTTAGTTGCCTGCAATCATCCGTTTTGTGGCAATGGGTGCCATGATATTTGCACAATTTATTGGGATTCCTCTACGCAGGATCGGTCTGCATGGGTCGAGGCCATTTAGCATCTTTAATGCGTTCGATAGCTGAAACGATGGCGGATGCATCAATGCTGAAGTTATATTCCGATAACCGAGGTGCTTCCTTAGATCTGGCAGGCCTCTCGAACCTACTTATGTTCATCAGCCCCTGGGACCCTTGACCTCGATCACTTCTATTATTATTTTGCCCGAGGTTATGTCTCGATTCATTGACTCTATGGCTTCCGTTGTATGGTTGGTATCGGTCCCTGATCGGACCTCGTTCTCGATCATTATCCTTTCAAAGAGCGGGTTCAGACCCCAATTGATCATCTTTGACCCTAATTTTTGATTAGTACCGATTGTGTATGTCGGCCCACGTGATGGCTAGGTATTCGATCAGGTTATGCTTTAACCGTCGTGAAGCCATCGAACATCGTTCGTTCAAACCTTGAGTGAAAGCTTGAACAGTCTAATCGTCTGTGACTGGTGGCAAGTCCATTCGTTCCATTTGAAAACGAGATACGAATTCCCTCAGCATCTCGTTGTCCTTTTGTCTTACCTTGAAGAGGTCCGATTTCCTTGTTGCTACTTTTATGGCACCGGCATGTGCTTTCACAAAAGAATCTGCTAACATGGAGAATGAGTCGATGGAATTTGGTGGTAGGTTGTAATACCAAATCATTGCCCCCTTCGAGAGAGTCTCTCCGAATTTTTTAACAACACAGATTAGATTTCTTCGTCTTCTAAATCATTGCCCTTGATGGCACGCGTGTTAGAAGTGACGTGCTCAATTGGATCGGTCATTCCGTTATATTGGGGAATTTCGAGCATATGGAATTGTTTGGTGATTGGTTTCGGGGCTGCGCTCGAGGGAAATAGTTTTTGCACGAATTATTTTGAATCCAACCCTTTTATCATTGGCGGAGCTCCCGGGATCTGATCGACCCTAGAGTTATAAGTTTCTACTTTTTCATCATTGGCTTCGACTTGCTTTGTGAGTTCCTCGAGCAATTTAGCAATCTCGGGAGTAGTCCCCGATTCTTGCTCATTTGACTTCACTATGGCTGGCTCCGTTCTGTGGGTGATTTCTCGAGGTGGATTGGGCTCCGGCCTGCTTTGTAGCTAGGTCTGGCTCTGCAACTGAGCTATTGCTGCCTGTTGGGCTTGCAACATTTCGAAAATCATACGCAAGCTAACGTCGTTTCCCCCGACGTTATGGGTATCTCGAGATGCAGACCGAGTGCCACCATGGATGCTATTCTCGGGTTCAACATGTAGGTTCTCCTCAATGGCTACATGCGAATTGATATCTATTGGCGCTTCGATTCGAGCTCCAACGGCATTTACATGTGGCCTTTCGGTACTGGGTGTCAAGTTATTGTTCTCATCTTGAAGACCGGCTCCGTTGTCGATTGGTGAAGCTATTTGATTGGTAGTTATTTGTTGCTAATCCAAAATCCAAGATATTTTCGGAACTGAGCGCAAAACACAATGGTATGTTTCTTCAGATTTGTATCAAATAGCCATTGTTATCCTTAGCCCCACGGTGGGCGCCAAACTGTTTACCAGAAAAACGGATAGAGTTGAATTTGTATGTAGTTCTAAGGATATATGGCGCAACTTAATACAAATTGTAAGGATAAATAGAAATATAAGCATGGATTGCAAAGAATGCAAAATAGATAAGGTTGTAAAGAAGATAGATATTTGGAATCAATTTAAGAAGCTTGAAAGAACAACTCTTTACTATGGGAGAATATAGTATTTTGATTACAATGTAAGCATGAAAACTTATCTTTACAGAAATGATAACCATACCCTTTATAGTAGAGGGATCTTGCTTTAAACATAATTAAAAATACTCAGTTGGAGACCCACGATAAATCAGTTTTTCCACAATTCCTGCCAAGATTCTCTCCTCTAGTGGGATTGCAACGGATTTTGTCTATGAGCTCGATCTTGACTCGAGCTCTTGATCTTGGCTTGAGCTCGATTCTGACTCGAGCTCTCGATCTTGGCATGAGCTCAATTCTGACTCGAGCTCTCGAATTGATTCGGGGTCAATGTTGGTCGGTCCCTAGATCATAAGCTTAATAGCTTCACTTTGCATCATAGTTCGATTTGGATCCGAGCTTGATAATGATATCGAACTCGATATTGATCGGCCCCTTGGATTCGAAGCTTGTTTGTACCATCTTCGGAACCCATCTCGAGGTCTCACTTCGATCGATTATCTTTCGAACTCGATCATATGTACGAAGGCCGAAATCTATTTCGACCGTATACAAAATATAATCTAGCCATGGAAGATCAAAGTGTTACAACTATATTTTATAGGGGAAAATAGGACAGAATCTGAAGAGAAGCTAAAAGATGATCCACTTTTGCCACTTCATGCAATTGACAACATGTTTGACGTGTGTTTGCCAAAAGGAGTGGATCATGATCATGAATGTTGCAACTCATGTACTAATGGAGGGTTAGGCTGTTACTAAAGGAAATATAAGCTTTTCTTCTTCTGAAATGAACACTCAAAAGCAAGACTATATCTGTAACATCAGAGACAAAACATAGATAATGAGTTTACTTGGAAGTAAATAATACTCAAGGCTGATGGTGGCCATTATATAGGCATCGAAGACCATGTACAGTGCATACCTGCCCACTAACACAACAAATCCATTAGGTATAAAACTGGAAATAACTGGTGCTAGCTTTCACTGACCACTAAGAATAATACTGACATTACATGCTAAGAACCAGGTAACTAACTAAGTAACAAGAAAAAAACTAGACTAACAACTAAACACCTAGCAATAAACTGAAAAGCAAAGAGCTGGAGTTGATTTTTTAACACTCCCCCTCAACTCGAGCTTCTTTCCTTTCTATGATGCTGAGTTGACGATAGAAATTTCTAATCGTAGTGCTGCTTAATCTTTTTGTGAGCACATCTGCAACTTGATTTTCTTTTTTGATCACCTGCACCATTTCTACTGCTTTTTCATAAACTTTTTCTCGAGGAAAATGGTAATGTAGCTCCACATACTTAGTGCTAGCATGAAACACTGGATTCCCCACCAAGCGTGTCGCCAAATAGTTGTCACAATACAAAAGAATGGCATACTTCATTGGCTGATGCAAATCCTTCAGTAATTGTATAAGCCAAGTGCTTTCGTGAGCTGCCATCGCCGCTACTCGGTATTTCTCTTCTAACAATACAGTTGGTTGCCTCTTGCTACACTAAAAAATTTCTCCACGCCAGGTATCATGATCACATGCAAGTCAGCACCACAAAATCCATTACTTAATGATGTGGGGCATTATTTCATATGTTTCGATATTAATTTACTCGTATTTTTATCGCTTTTGGTTATATTTGATATTAAATATGCCCAACTTAACTTGATTATAGAATTTTATATTTATGTGGGCGTTAATTGAAAGAGTACAATTGAAGATGAAAAAGTTGATCAATATTGAGAAATAAGAGCACTAAGATAATTGGGAAGAAGAAAATATGTATCACCAGCCTGGAGCTCAATTCATACGTGAGCTTTGGGAGACAATTGATATTGAACATTAGTGGAGTAACATGGTAAAAAAAAGGCTGCCAAAGGACAAAGGGTAAAAGTCAAATATGCATTTTAATACTCCCTCCGTTTCAATTTATGTGAACTCATTTAACTGGGCACGGAGTTTAAGAAAAAAGAGAAGACTTTTGAACTTGTGGTGTAGAATAAAGCACATATATTTTGTGTGGTTATAAATCATTGCATAAAGGTAAATTATTTTCAAATAAGGAAAGAGGTCATCCTTTTTGGCACGGACTAAAAAGGAAATAGGTTCACATAAATTGAAACAGAGGGAGTATTAAGAAGCATCACATCAACGAAACAAAGCAGCAGCCAGGCGACGCGAACCACTATTCTCGCGTTTAACCTCGCGACATGAGTTCCGACGTGAGGTGCTTCGCGCGTTAAGCGTGGCAACGTACGGTGTCCGGATTTCGAGGCTATTTTGTCTCCTTTTTGGTTTTGGATTTGGTTATCTCGTCTAGGCTTTTCCTACACCTATAAATATTCATTAAACACAATTTGTATTCAACTTGTGACCAAGGGAGAGCACCGAGCCGCTGTGGAGGCTGGGTTTTATCTTTTCTTCCACCAAACTTAGTAATTTTTATGTTTCTTTGGATGATTTGTTGTTTGGCTACCATATCTATATGGAGCTAAACTTCACGTTCTAGGGTGGTGGTTCTTTCATAAGTATTGTTATTCGGATATTGATTTTGATTTTTTGATTTAATGAATTGGTTTATTTATTCAATCTTGCTCTTAATTATTTGATTGCTTGATCACGAATTGCATACTATCTACGAATCTAGAATTGAACTCGAAACTAGTAATTCTAGATTGCACATAGGAATGCGTAGAGCAAGTTCTTGAACCCGGATATCGGGGAATGTATTCGCGATTAGGATAGACATATGCCAATTGCCTTGGTTGGTTATTATATGGAAATTACGAATGCATTCTTATTGATTCTAATTCTATAAACATATAGGCATTAGGTTGACCTCGATAGATTCTTATGAGCAATATTAACCCCATCAACCAACAAACTGGATAAGTTAATTAGTCAATTCAAGTGAAAAATACAGTAGGATTGTTAGAAAGACCATAACCCTAGATCGTTTTTTACACTAATAACGTAAAATTCTGCTCTTCTTTTGTTCAGAGTTCACTATTTATTTTTCTTTATTTTAATTAGATTAGAGTCAAATACTTCTAGGTTTAATTCATGTTTAGATAATTAGGATAGTCTAATTTAATTAATAGTTGATAACAAGTTCTTATGGGTTCGACATCCGACTTCTAGTCACTTTATTACTTGACGACCACATATACTTGCGTGTGCATTTGGCCGTAATATGTTTTTGCCAAAAAACTTATTTCGGCCAAACGCACACACAAGTATACACGGTCGTCAAGTAATAAAGTGACTAGAAGTAGGATGTCGAATCTATGAGGACTTGTGTAATGACTCGACCAGTTATTTTGTGTAATTGCACCATGTTTTCCCTATTGGTACTTCAAACATGTGTGTTTATGGTTTTATGACTAATGGAGTTGATTGATTTCGTTCCTAGAAGATTTCGGGTTGAATTGAACCCTTTGGCTCTTGGCTTAGAAGCCTAAGTTGATTATGTTGACCAATGTTTGACTTTTGTGAAAATAAACCTCGAACGGTATTTTGATGGCTCCGATAGCTTTGTATTGTAATTTTGGACTAGGGCCTATGCCCGGAATCGAATTCAGGAGTCCGTAGGTTGATTTTTATTATTTTGCCAAAAATTGGCAATTTGAGGTTTAGAAGTTTGACTGTAGGTTGGATTTTGACTATTGGGTTCGGAATTAGATCTTGGGACTTTGAATAGGTCTGCTATGATATTTAGAACTTGTCTTCAAAATTTGGTATCATTTGGAATTTATTTGATAGAATTCGGATGCCTAGTTGCAATTCTGGAAGTTCATGAACTTTAGTTTGAAATTCATGCATTTTGGTGTCCGATTCATAGTTTTTAAATATTATTTTTGTATTTTGATCACACGAGCGAGTTCGTGTGATATTTTTAGACTTGTGTAGATTTTTGATTTGGAGCCCCGACGGCTCGGATCAGTTTCCGACTTGTCTCGAAATGGTTTGAACTGAAAATAGAATTGCTGGTGTGCAGGTGCTCTGTTGTTGCATTTTCGAGGACCAGTCTCGCAATTGTGAAGGTGATAGGGGTTGGTCTGATGTCGCAATTGCGACTTACCCCTTCATATTTGCGAAGTCAGCAGGCTCGGGGTTGTCTACTTGGTTGATTTTGCGAAGGTGTCTAGCTTTGCAATTGCAAAGCTTTTGTCACAACTACGACGTTTGTTGAGGCTGTCAAGGTTCGCAAATGCCATCCCTGGTCCGTAATTGTGAGGGTTCGCAAATGCGAACTCTGTGTCATAAATGCGACATCTGCAGCTGGACATAAGGACTGAAAAGCAGGGATTTAGTCTTATTTCTCATATTTTAGAACCCTAGACTCGGTAGGAGGCAATTTGGAGAAGGAATTTGTATCTACAAACATTGGGTAAGTGATTCTAATCAATTTTCAATTATATTTCATGAATATATCTTAGATTTAACATCAAATTTATGTGAATCAAAGTGGGAAAATTGGAAAATTTTGTCAAGTTTTTGAAAAAAATCAGAATTTGAGGTTTGAGAGTCGGTTTTGACTCGGATTTTGAAACTAATCACATATATGAACTTGTGGTGTTATGTGTAGTCGGAATCTAACCTTGGACCCGGCTTTTGACCTGGCGAGCCTGGGGTTGACTTTTGTTGACTTTTTGGAAAAAGAGTAAAGATCATAACTTTATCTATTGTAATTGTTTTCCCTTGCATTGTTTGATGCTATTAAGTCAGTTTTGGTTAGATTTGAGCCGTGTGGAGGCAAATTTTAGGGGAAAAAGTATTTCTGAGGATTGAGTTGGCCTACTTAGGCTAAGTATCTTGCCTAAATTTGTATGGGGAAAACTACCCCTTAGGATTTGGGATTCATTGTACTATTTGTATTAGGTAAAAGCCGTGTACGCAAGGTAACAAGTGGGTACTGTAATGATCCGACCGGTCTTTTTGAGTATTACAGCCCCGTTCCCCCATTTACTGCTTATCTTGTGTTCAATTATAATTATGTAAATTATCGGGAAGGTTTCAGAATGAATTGGAACACTTAGTTTCAAGATTTAAAGTTTAAGTTGAAATAGTTGACTGGACGTTGACTTATGTGTAAACGGCCCCGGAATAGATTTTTGATAATTCCAATAGCTCTGTATGGTGATTTTGGACTTAGGAGTGTGTCCGGATAATTATTTAGAACTCCGTAGTTAAATTAGGCTTGAAATGATGAAAATAGAAAATTGAAAGTTTGATCGGGGGTTGACTTTTTAATATCGGGGTCGGAATCTGATTCTGGAAATTAGAATAGGTGTGTTATGTCGTTTATGACTTATGTGCAAAATTTGAGGTCAATCGGACTTGATTTGATAGGTTTCGGCACCGAATGTAGAAGTTGGAATTTGTTAGTTTTCATTAAGCTAGAATTGGGATGTGATTCATGGTTTTAGCGTTATTTAATGTGATTTGAAGTCTTGACTAAGTTTGTATGATATTTTAGGACTCGTTGGTATATTTGGTTGAGGTCCCGGGGGACTCGGGTGATTTTCGGACGGTTAATGGATCAAATTTGGACTTAGAGGAAATCTGAAATTTTTGCCTTCTAGTGCAATCGCACCTGCGGACATTTTCTCCCAGGTGCGAGCTCGCAGAAGCGAGTTTGGCATCGCAGATGCATTCAGGCATGAAGAGGGATAGTGTGCGCAGGTCCAGAAATTTTTCCTCATCTACGAAGCCGCAAAAGTGGCTTGTTGATTCTAGAAGCATGAGGTTCGCAAAAATGGACGGAACCTCGCAGAAGCGACAACAAGGTCGCAGAAGTGGGTGCAGGGGAAGCTGGGAAAAATCGCAGAAGCAGAAAACTTCTTCACAGAAGCGAGTCTGCAGAAGAGGCAAAATGAACGCAAAAGTAGTTGCGCATAAGCGGTTAAAAATTCCGCATGTGCGGAATCTCTAGACAGTGTACAAAAACAGAGGGATTCGAGCTATTGCCATTTTTGGTCATTTCCAACAAGGGTTGAGGCGAGTTTTCAGAGAGAATTCATTGGAAATCTTGAGATAAGTCACTTGTGATAATTATTAGTCAATAATATTGAATTATCACAGAGTATTTAGACTAGATTACGTGTTTTTGAGGTGTAATTCGAGGATTTGGGCTTAGGGATTTGAAAATAAGATTTGAGGATCTGAATGTCGAGTTGATGTCAAAATTTGGTAAATTTGATATGGTTGGACTCGTGGTTGAATGTGCGTTCATATTTTATAAGTTTTGTCGGGTTCCGAGACGTGGGCCCCACTGAAGATTTTTTAGTTGAATTTCAGATTTTGATAGAAAAGTTAATATTTTTATACGGAATTGATTCATATTATTTGTGTTGACCGTATCAAAATAATTGTGACTAGATTTGAATCGTTTGGAGGCCGATTCGCGAGGTAGAGGCATATTGGAATAAAGGACTTGCACGGTTTGAGGTAAGTAATACTTCTAAACTTGGTTCTGAGGGTATCAATCCCTGAGTTACGTGTTATATGAATTGTTTGGAGGTGACGCACATGCTAGGTGACGGGTGTATGGGCGTGCACCATAGAAATTGTGACTTAAATAAATTCCATTGAGAAATCAAGTCATTATTCAAATGTTCCCCACATGTTAGAGAAATCGAGCTAAGGCTCGTATTAAAGATCATGTTTAGGCTACGTAGCATTGATGTTTATACTTGGGATGGACTTCCAAGTATAAATTGATCATGCTCGATCATGCTAAGGCTCGTGTTGCTGTTGAATTAATTGTTTTGAAATGTAATTTCATAATTAGTCATGTTCATTCATTTGTAAGGATATTTATGGGATCGAGTTGAACGCCGCAACATGCCATATTAACTTTATATTTATTATTATATGGATTAGGGTTGCACGCCGTAGTAGGCCTTATAGGCTTTATTATTATGGGATCGGACTGCACGCGACAGTAGGCCATATTGGCTTTATACAGCGCTTGGGCTGAAGGAGCCCCTCCGGAGTTTGCAAACCCCCCCCCCCCCACAGTGAGCGCGCAGTTGATGTTTATACTTGGGATGGACTTCTAAGGGCATGGATTTGCCTTATTTATTTATTTATTTATTTATTTATTTGTTTATATTGGGGATGGATCTTTCACGAAGCATTTATATTTTTGGGATGGATTTTCCCTGGCATGGATCTTGCCTAATTATATATATTTGAGGATGGATCTTCCCCTGGGCTGGATTGGCCTTATACAATACTGAGTGACTGACTGTTAGTTGATGTATATACATATGGGTTAGATCTTCCCTGGGTTGGATTGACCATATACAATACTGAGTGATTGAGTATTTTGAGATTGTGAGTACACGAGGTTTCCACTGAGGTGCATCACATACAACATGTACATTGACATGTAGATATAGATATGTCATATTTATCATATCATTTAGGATTGATCTATTTTACTTGTACTGAGTTTAACTGTTGAACTTGAAAGCATGCCTACATTATTGTACTGTTATTTCTATATTAGATTGTACATGTTAAGCTCATCACTACTTTCAGCCCAATGGTTAGTCTTGTTACTTATTGAGTACATGGGGTCGGTTGTACTCATACTATACTATGCACTTCGTTTGCAGATCTAGGTACTTCCGGATACGGTGGTTGCTAGATTTCGGAGTTTCATCTGTTGGACACTATCGAGGTTGCTGCTTGGCGTCCGCAGACCTTGACTCTATTTTCTTTCAGTTGTTTGTATTGTTATATATTTCCAGAAGTGTGTTTTATTAGTCAGACTATGTTATCATTTAGATTCTCATTTACTCAGTGACACTAGGTTTTGGGAGTGTATTTATATCAGTATTTGTGAGATTTTTTATTAAATCTAAATATTATATTTTCAAACTTGAAAGATTATAGTGGTTTATTGAGGCTATCATCTTGCCTAGTATTGAGATAGGCGCCATCACGACATGCGAATTTCGGGTCGTGACAAGTTGGTATCAGAGCCTAGGTTACATAGGTCTTACGAGTCATCAGCAGGTTTAGTAGAATCTTGCGGATCGGTACGGAGATGTCTGTACTTAACTTCGAGAGGGTGCCCAACCTTTAGGAAAATTTCACTTTCTCGTATTTTGTCGTGCGAATTTGTTGATTCCGGAAACTAAATTTCTGTTATTCTATTCTCTCACAGATAGTGAGGACACGTACTATCGGATCAGACGGCCAGCCACTGGTGCCACCAGTTAGGGCCACGAGAGGTCGGGGTCGTGGTAGAGGTCGAGTTGTAGCTCACATAGCAGTTGGAGCAGCACCTGTAGAGCCACCAGTTGCCTCAGCTCAGGAGTAGGTTCCAGATATTGTTTAGCCGGCAGGAGCAGCTCAAGCACCAGATGTGCCTATTATGATTCCAGGCCTTCAAGAGGCTTTAGCCCAGATATTGATTGTTTGCACTAGCCTTGCTCAGGTGGTTTCGGCTCAAGCCGCACCAGCCACTTCTCACGCCGGGGGAGGCACTCATACCCCTGTCGCCCGTACTCCAGAGCAGGTAGTGCAGAGACTTCAGATATCGGGGGTACTACTAGTCTAGCCGGTTACAGTTGCTCAGGCCCAGATGGGTCCTCTTATGAATGACGAGGAGCATAAGAGATTGGAGAGGTTTGAGAGAATCCGTCCTCCATCATTCAGTTGAACTGAGTCAGAGGATGATCAATATTTCTTGGACAGATGCCAACGGATGCTTCGTACATCGGGTATTCTAGAAATCAATGCGGTCTCATTTACTATTTTTTAGTTGACCGGAGCAGCTTTCAGATAGTGGAGACTTATGAGAGGAGCAGATCAGTTGGTGCAGCACCACTTTCATGGCATGCATTCTCCGTATTATTCCTGGAGAAGTTTGTGCCACATACCCGTAGAGAAGAACTGCGCAAGCAGTTTGAGCATTTACGTCAGGAGGACCTGTCTGTGACTTAGTATGGGATGAGATTTTTAGAATTGGCTCGTCATGTGGTTTGGTTGGTTCCTAGTGAGAGGGAAAAGATCAGGAGGTTCATTAATGGCCTCAACCATCAGTTTCGGTTTTGTTATGACTATGGGAAATGTAGAATGTGCTAAATTCGACGAGGTAGTTGACAGTGATCGACAACTAGAGATGGTTCGTACTCAGGAGTGTGAGGAGAGGGAGGCCAAGAGGTCTCGTGGTTCGGGTAATTTCAGCGGAGTTCCTTCTAGGGGACATCCCTATCACAGTAGGGATCGTCCTTATAGGCCCACTCAAATGGCTCATCCAGCTCACCGTGGCACATCAACTAGCCATGGTCCATACAGTGCTCGACCGAGTCAGTCTTCTCTTAGTGCACTTCCAGCTCAGAATTTATCTCGTGCACCATCAGTTCAAGTTTCATCTGTACTAGGTTCTTCTGGTAGTTATTCTGGTTCTCGAGGTCCGCCTCAGAACTTGCCACCATTTTTTGAGTGGGATTGTTGTGAATGTGGAGAGATGGGTCATGTGAGGAAACATTGTCCCCGCCTTTCGCGATGTCCTGTTTAGTAGAGGAGTCGGGCTACGACTCCTGCACCAGCTGCTATGCCACCCACCAACCCAGCTCGGAGTGGGGCTCAGGCAGCCAGAGGTTGCCCTAGAGGGGGAGGTCGATCAGGTGGTGGTCAGGCCCGATTCTATGTTATTCCTGCCAGGCCAGATGTAGTGATCACATGTATTTTCTCAGTATGCCACAGGGGAGCTTTTATATTATTTGACCCTTGTTTCACATATTCATATGTATCATCATACTTTGCTTATTATCTGGATATGCCCCATGAGTCCTTAGTTTCACCTGTTCATGTATCTACGCCAGTGGGCAATACTATTATTGTGGACCGTGTATATCGGTCATGTGTGGTGACTATTGGGGGGCTGGAGACTAGAGTTGATCTCTTATTGCTTAGTATTGTTGATTTCGATGTACTCTTGGGTATGGATTGGTTGTCTCCGTGTCATGCTATTCTGGACTATCACGCAAAAACCATGACGTTGGCGATACCGGGATTGCCAAAGGTCGATTTGAGAGGTTCTCTAAATTATATTCCCAGCAGGGTAATTTATTACTTGAAGCCCCAACGGATGGTTGGAAAGGGGTGTTTGGCATATTTAGCCTTTGTGAGGGATGTTGATGCACACACTCCTATTATTGATTTTGTACCGGTAGTGCGAGACTTTCTGGATGTATTTCTTGCAGACCTGCCGAGTATGCCACCCGGTAGGGATATTACTTTCGGTATTGACTTGGTGCCGAGCACTCAGCCCATTTCTATTCCTCCGTATCATATGGCACCAGTTGAGTTGAAAGAATTCAAGGAACAATTTTAGGAACTTCTTAATAAGGGGTTTATTAGGCCTAGTGTGTCGTCTTGGGGTACACCGGTCATGTTTGTGAAAAAGAAAGATGGTACTATGTGGATGTGCATCGACTATAGGCAGTTAAACGAAGTTACAATCAAGAACAAGTATCCTTTGCAACATATTAAGGATTTATTTGACCAGCTTCAGGGAGCGAGGGTGTTCTCTAAGATCGATTTGACGTCTAGGTTTCATCAATTGAAGATTTGGGATTCAGATATACTAAAGACGACATTCAGGACCCGTTATGGTCACTATGAATTTCTCGTGATGTCTTTTGGGCTGACCAACGCCCCAGCAACATTTATGCACTTGATGAATAATGTATTTCAGATGTATCTTGATTTGTTTGTCCTAGTATTTATTGATGATATCCTGGTGTACTCACGTAGCCAAGAGGAACATGCATATCACTTGAGTATTGTATTACAGAGATTGAGGGAGAAGAAACCTTATGCCAAGTTCTCTAAGTGTGAGTTTTAGCTTAGTTCAGTGGCGTTCTTAGGGCACATGGTGTCCAGTGGGGTGGATTCAGGTAGATCCGAAGAAGATAGAGGCAGTTCAGAGTTGGCCCAGGCCATCTTCAACTACTGATATTCAGAGTTTTCTCGGCTTGGCTGGGTATTATCGTCGCTTTGTGGATGGTTTCTCGTGTACTGCATTGCCCTTGACTAAATTGACCCAAAAAGGTGCCCCTTTTAGGTGGTCGAAGGAGTGATAGGAGAGCTTTCAGAAGCTCAAGACTGCCTTGACCACAACCCCAGTTCTAATTTTACCTTCAGCTTTTAGTTCTTACACAATGTACTGTGATGCTTCTCGGATCGGTATTGGGTGTGTCTTGATGCAGGGGGTAGAGTGATTGCTTATGCTTCACGACAGTTGAAGCCCCATGAGAGGAACTACCATGTCCATGATTTGGAGTTGGCTGCCATTATTCATGCATTAAGGATTTAGTGGCACTTATTCAAGTAGAAGGATCTAAATTTGAGGCAGCGGAGATGGTTAGAGCTTCTAAAGGACTATGATATTACCATTCTGTATCATCCCGTGAAGGCCAATGTAGTGGCTGATGCCTTGAGTAGAAAGGCAGTGAGTATGGGTAGCCTTGCATTCATTCCTGTTGGTGAGAGGCCTTGCAATTTATGTTCAGTCCTTGGCCTAAGGGTGGCAAGTGGGCCGGTCCTGGGCCTAAACGGGCTAAATGGGCTGGTCCAAATGCTCCCGGTCCCAGGCCGGTCCAAAATTAAACGGGCCAAACAGTCTTTTTGTAGAGAACGGCTCGGGACTGGGACATGGACCGTTTGGTCCCGAGCTAAACGGTCCCGGCCCGCGGGCTAAATGGGCTAAGTGGGCCCAACAGATATAGCTTATATACTATAGTAGTAGTAGTAGTAGTATATATATATATATATATATATATATATATATATATATATATATATATATATACACGCTATACTATACTATACTATACGTATACGTACATCTTATATAGCTTATATACTATACACTTAGTATATATATATATATACTATATTATATGTACATCTTATATAGCTTATATATATATATATACTATATATACATCTTATATCGATATATATATATATATATATATATATATATATATATATATATATATATATATATATATATACACACACTATGATTTTGTAAGAAAAATGAAAGAATGAAAGGGTATTTATAGTTGAAAATAGGGAAAAAGTATAATTATAAAACGTTTGGGTTAAAACAAAGTTGGGGGGTTAAATGGCTATTGTATAAATAGCCAAAGACTATTTTTGACAGCCAAACGACTATTTTTGACAGCCAAACGACTATTTTTGACAAACCAACGGCTATATTTTAATTTGTTTTTTTTTTAAAACAGGTTGGCTGTTGGAACCGTTTGGCCCGCGAAGGGACCGGTCCGGTCCCAGGCCGGTCCCGGGCATTGGCGGGCCAAATGGTCCCGTTCCTGGCTAGCATAAAGCATAGGACCGGCCCACGACACCAGCCCAAGCCCACTAAAACCAGTCCTAACGGTCCTGGCCCATTTGGCCCGCGGTCCCGAGCCGGTCCTGGGCCTGGACCGGCCTACTTTCCAGCCCTACCTTGGCCAATTAGTTCGTGAGATTAGATGTTTCGGAGCCTAGTCGGGTTCTAGCTTGTGTGGTTTCTCGGTCTTCTTTATATGGCCGCATCAGAGAGTGCCAGTATGATGATCCCCATTTTCTTGTCTTGAAGGACACAGTCCAGCATGGCGATGCCAAAGAGGTTACTATCGGAGATGATGGGATGTTGGGGATGCAAGGTCAGATTTGTGTGCCAAATGTGGATGGGCTGCGTGAGTTGATTCTTTAAGAAGCCCACAGCTCGTGGTATTCCATTCATCCGGGTGCCACAAAAAATGTATCAGGGCTTGAGACAACAATATTGGTGGAGAAGGTTGAAGAAAGATATAGAGGGGTTTGTAGCTCGGTGTTGCTTCAGAGACTTGAAATTCCGGAGTGGAAATGGGAATGTATTACCATGGACTTCGTAGTTGGACTCCCCCGAACTTTAAGGAAGTTTGATGTTGTTTGGGTGATTCTGGATCTGTTGACCAAGTCTGAGTATTTTATTCCCGTTGGTACTACTTATTCTTCGCAGCGGTTGGCTGAGATTTATATCCGCGAGATTGTTCGCCTTCACGGTGTGCCGGTGTTCATCATTTCAGATCGGGGCACGTAGTTTACATCACAATTTCGGAGAGCAGTGTAACGAGAGTTAGGCACACGGGTTCAGTTGAGTACAACATTTCACCCTCAGACGGATGGGCAGTCTGAGCGCACTATTCAGATATTGAAAGATATGCTACGTGCTTGTGTTATAGATTTTGGGTGTTCTTAGGATCAGTTTCTGCCGCTTGCAGAGTTTGCCTATAACAATAGCTACCAATCGAGCATTCAAATGGGTCCGTATGAGGCTTTGTATGGGAGGTAGTGTCAGTCTCCGGTAGGTTGGTTTAAGCCGGGTGAGGCTAGGCCATTATGTACTGATTAAGTTCAGGATTCTTTGGAAAAGGTTAAATTGATTCAGGAACGACTTCACACGGCGTAGTCTAGATAGAAGAGTTATGATGTCTAGAAGGTTTGCGATGTTGCTAACATGGTAGGAGAGAAGGTACTACTCCGAGTATGAAGGGTGTGATGAGATTCGGGAAGAAGGGTACGTTGAGTCCTAGGTATATTGGGCCTTTTGAAATACTTAAGAAGATGGCTTATGAATTGCATTGCCGCCTAGTCTATCAGGTGTTCATCCAGTGTTACATGTATCCATGCTCTGGAAGTATGTCGGAGATTCGTATCATGTTTTGGATTTCAGTACAGTGCAGTTGGATGGTAATTTACCTTATGATGTGGAGCCGGTGGCCATTTTGGACCGGTAGGTTCGAAAGTTGAGATCAAAGAACATTGCTTCAGTGAAAGTGCAGTGAAGAGGCCAGCCAGTCCGAGAAGCTACATGGGAGACTGAGCGGGAGATGTAGAGTAAATATCCACACCTATTTGAGGCTCCAAGTATGATTCTAAACCCGTTCGAGGATGAACGTTTGTTTAAGAGGGAGAGAATGCAACGACCCGGTAGGTCGATTTGAGTATTACAGCCCCGTTCCCCCATTTAATGCTTATCCTGTGTTCAATTATAATTACGTAACTTGCCGGGGAGGTTTCAGAATGAATTGAAACACTTAGTTCCAAGATTTAAAGCTTAAGTTGAAATAGTTAACTGGATGTTGACTTATGTGTAAACGATTCCGGAAGAGAGTTTTTATGATTCCAATAGCTCCGTATAGTGATTTTGGACTAAGGAGTGTGTCCGGATAATTATTTTGAAATCCGTAGTTAAATTATGCTTGAAATGGCGAAAATAGGAAATTGAAAGTTTGGAAGTTTGACCGGGGGGTGACTTTTTGATATCGGGGTCGAAATACGATTCTAGAAATTTGAATAGGTCTTTTATGTCATTTATGACTTGTGTGCAAAATTTGAGGTCAATCGGGCTTGATTTGATAGGTTTCGGCACCGAATGTAGAAGTTGGGATTGATTCCTTTAGCTTGAATTGGGATGTGATTCATGGTTTTAGCATTGTTTGATGTGATTTGAATCCTCGACTAATTTTGTATGATGTTTTAGAACTCGTTGGTATATTTGGTTTAGGTCCCGGGGACCTCGAGTGAGTTTCTGGTGCAATCGCACTTGTGGACATTTTCTCGTAGGTGCGAGCTCGCAGAAGCGAGCTTTGCATCGCAGATGCGTTCAGGCATGAAGAGGGGCAGTGTGTGCAGGTGCGGAGCTTTTACCGCATCTGTGAAGCCGCAGAAGTGGCTTGTTGATCACAGAAGCGTGATGTCCTCAGAAGCAGACTGAACCTCGCAAAAGCAAGTCTGCAGAAGCGACAACAAGGTAGCAGAAGAGGAGGCAGGGGAAGCTGGGCAAAACCGCAGAAGTAGACAACTTCTTCGTAGAAGTGAGTCCGTAGAAGCGGACTCTTGTCCGCAGAAGCAAAGGGGGCGCAGAAGCGGCAAAATGATTGTAAAAGCAATTGCGCAGAAGCGGTTAAATATTCCTTAGGTGCAGAACCTCTGGACAGTGTACAAAAACAGAGGGTTCCGAGCTTTTGCCATTTTTGGTCATTTCGAACACGGGTTGAGGTAACGTTTCAGAGAGAATTCACGGGAAATCTTGAGGTAAGTCACTTGTGATCATTATTAGTCAATAATATTGAATTAGCATCGAGTATTTCGACTTGATTACGTATTTTTGAGGTGTAATTCTAGGATTTGGGCCTAGGGATTTGAAAATAAGATTTGAGGATTTGAAGGTCGAGTTGATGTCGGAATTTGATATGGTTGGACTCGTGGTTGAATGTGCGTTCATATTTTGTAACTTTTGTCGGGTTCCGAGACATGGCCCCACTGACGATTTTTGAGTTGAATTTCGGATTTTGTTGGAAAATTTAGTATTTTTATATGGAATTGATTTCTATAATTTGTGTTGACTGTATCAAATTAATTGTGACTAGATTCAAAGCGTTCAGAGGCCGATTCGCGAGGCAAAGGCATAATGGAATAAAGGACTTGCATGGTTCGAGGTAAGTAACACTTATAAACTTGGTTCTAAGGGTATGAATCCCTGAATTACAATGTTATAAGTATTGTTTGGAGGCGATGCACATGCTAGGTGACGGGCGTGTGGGCGTGCACCATAGAGTTCACATGTTCCCCACGTGTTAGAGAAATCGAGTTGAGGCTCGTATTAAAGATCACGTTTAGGCTACGTGCCGATATTTTAGGACCCACAAGGTCGTGCTACTGTTGAATTAATATTTTTAAAAATAAATTTCATACTCAGTCATGTTCATCCATTTGTAAGGATATTTATGGGATTGAGTTGCACGCCGCAGCAAGCCATATTGGCTTTATATTTATTATTATATGGATCGGGGTTGCACGCCGCAGCAGGCCTTATAGGCTTTATTATTATAGGATCAGACTAAATGCCACAGTAGGCTATATAGCGCTTGGGCTGAAGGAGCCCCTCCTGAGTTTACACCCCCCACAGTGAGCGCAATTGATGTTTATATTGGGATGGACTTCCCAGGGCATGGAGTTGCCTTATTTATTTATTTATTTATTTATATATATTAGGGATGGATCTTCCCTGGGCATGGATCTTGCCCGAATCATTTATATTTTTGCCTAATTATATATTAGGGATGGATCTTCCCTGGGCATGGATTTTCTCTTGTATGGATCTTGCCTAATTATATATATTTTGGGATGGATATTCCCCTGGGCTGGATTGTCCTTATACAGTACTGAGTGACTGACTGTCAGTTGATATGTATATATATGGGATGGATCTTCCCTGGGCTGGATTGACCATATATAGTACTGAGTGATTGAGTATTTTGAGATTGTGACTACACGAGGTTTCCACTGAGGTGCATCACATACAGCATGTACATTGGCATGTAGATATAGAGATGTCATATTCCTCATATCATTCAGGATTGATCTATTTTACTTGTACTGAGTTTAACTATTGAATTTGAAAGCACGCCTTATTATTGTACTGTTATTTCTATATTAGACTGTACCTGTTGAGCTCGTCACTACTTTCAGCCCAAAGGTTAGTCTTGTTACTTATTGAGTACATGTGGTCGGTTGTACTCGTACTATACTCTGCACTTCGTGTGGAGATCCATGTACTTTCGGATACGGCGGTTGCTAGATTTCAGAGTTTCATCTCTTGGAGACTATTGAGGTAGCTGCTCGGCGTTCACAAATTTTGACTATCTTTCCTTTTAGTTTTTTGTACTATTCTATATTTCCAGACAGTGTTTGATCAGTCAGAGTATGTTATCATTTAGATGCTCATGTACATAGTGACACAGGGTTTTGGGAGTGTATTTGTATTAGTATTTTTGGGATTTTCTATTAAATCAAAATATTATGTTTTCAAACTTGAAAGATTATAGTGGTTTATTAAGGTTATCGGCTTGCCTAGTATTGAGATAGGCGCCATCACGACATGCGAATTTTGGGTCGTGACAGGTACTTGGGTTATATGTGATATTTGACCGGTTTAGGTTATTTAGACTCTTTCCATGCCTTTAATTGAATTGCCATAACATGTTATATTCCTCATTGTTAATCAACTCTTGCATGTGTTAATCTACCCTTACATGCTTTATTTTTACATTGTTAATATTTGTTCTATCTCTTACATGTTGTTTTGCTCTTATATGCTAAATTGAAGTAATTGCCTTCCATATTACCTTGTTACATCTTTAATTTTTGAATTACTTGTAATTGAAGTTGTTATTTCATGAAATATCGTACTGTTAAGTTATTGGTGTTGAAGTTGAGAAACCGTTATCACATTGAGGTAAAGTTGTTAATTATTGAGATATCTTTCTTGTTCAGAAATTCACTTTCATTTTATTATTGTTGAGATTCTTGTGCATATTGTATTTGAGCCATGGCTATTTGTTGTAGAAACATTGATTTTGTTGATTCTTTTGGCAAGTTATGGCATAAGGGCACTTGTGGTGCGAGTTGTGATTATGTTGTGATATTGATACGCATGCGGTAAGATAAGGTGGGTTTGATATGCGTGTTTCTAGAAGGGGAACTACTTAAAGCCACGTGGTGTGATAAGGTGGTCTAAAATGCGGGTAGCTATTTCGGAAATGTCACGACCCAAAATCCCAAGTGTCGTGATTATGATACTAGGCAAGTCGGCAACTCACACATACCAACATCTTGAAATTTAAAATATACATAAATAAGCTAAAGTAAGTAAAAGTCTCATAAAACTGGATAAAAACGTCACAGCTCAATACAGAATTGTTTCAAAACCCGGGTGTCACTGAGTACATGAGAATCTATAAAAAATACATAGTCTGATACACTATCTAAGAAAATAGAATAGAATAAGTAAAACTGAGATATAGGGGAGGAGAGTCAAGGTCTGCGGACGCCAAGGCAGCTACACCGATAAATCTCCGAACGGTTGAAACTCCAAGTTCAACAAGCACTGTGCCCGAAAACACCTTGATCTGCACACGAAGTGTAGGGTGTAGCGTGAATACAACCAACTCAATAAGTAATAAGTATAACCTTTGGACTGAAAGCAGTGACGAGTCCGAACAATACAGTCCAAATAAATAATTAAACAATATGGAAATTTATAGGACACATGACAATAATATCTCAAAGAAACTCATAATTTACAGGTACCAGCACAGGAATGTAGGCATGCTTCTAGGTTTAACAATTAAACTCAAACATATAAAATATGTCAAGTCTGATGATATGAAGAATATGACATCTCTATATGTACATGCCAATATGCACATCGTATACGATGCAATACTATGGAAGCCTTGTGTATTCACACTCTCAGAGTACTCAACCTGACTGTCTCAATTCTCACTCTTTACACTCCATCACTCAGCAGTGTACAGGGCAGATCCAACCCAAACGCTAATAAATCTTTCTGCGGGGCGTGGCCCGATTCCATCGTGAATCAATAGCAACTGCGCTCACTGTGGGTGTGCACACTCCGGAGGGGCAGATCCACCCCAAGCACTATAATAATCCAATCATGGCATGAAAAAATAAAGCTTGTTGCGGCGTGCTTCCCGATCTCATAAATATAACTCACAAACAGGCACTCGCACTCACTCAATCATCAATCTCTCTAGTCTCTCGGGCTCACAACACTCGTGTTAAGAAGCCCAAATCAATGATGCATGATGTGACAATAAATGATAACAGAGACTGAGATATGATATGCAATGATGAATGCGACTAGGTACTTAACTACAAATAAGCAAATAACGCAACAGCAAAGAACGACCACTGTAGGTCCCAATAGTACCAGCACATAGCCTAAATATGATTTCTAGCATAAATCACAGCTCAAGTGCTCTACCACATAGAGTACAGTAATAATATTTAGATAAGATAGCTACACAGTTCCATGGAATCGACTAAATCACAATTACTATAGTGCACGCCCACACGCCCATCACCAAGCATGCGCGTCACTTCAACACCAATCACATAACACGTAATTTCAGTGATTCATACCCTCAAAACCGAGTTTAGAAGTGGTACTTAACTCAAACCATGCAAATCTCTACTCCAATAAGCCCTTGCCTCGCGAATCGGCCTCCAAATACCTCAAATCTAACCACAAATAATTCAATACAATAAACACACGCTAAAGGAATCAATTCCATATGAAAATGCTAAGTCTTTAATCAAAAGTAAAAAGGTCAACTCAAAAGTCAACCCCTCGGCCCATGTCTCAGAATCCAATAAAAATACAAAATTCGGAAGCCAATTCAACAACAAGTCCAACCATACAAAATTTGCCAAATTCCGACACCAAATCGTCACCCAAATCCCCAAATTTAACTGTCCAATCCCTATCCTAAAACTCCCAAAATTCCACCTTAAAAATACACAAACTAGGTGAAATATTCAATAAGGATATAATATTATTTCATAAAAATGATCAAGTGTGACTTACCTCAAGAAACCCCTCGAATTCCCTCTCATAAATCGCTTAATCCGAGTTTGCAAAGTCCAAAATGATTAAAATCACTAAACCCTTGAATTCTAAACACTACCCAGGCATTTCCGCACCTGCGGAACCTGGGCTCGCACCTATGCTCCCGCTTTTGTGGAGAAAAACTCTCTTCTGTGAAACTCACTTAACAACCGAGCAAGCGCACCTGCGGCCGAGCCTCGCACCTACGAACCTCCCCTCGCTTCTGCCACCCAACGCTGCCTGCCTAATTTTGCTTATGCGGTCGCCCATGCGCAAATGCATATCCGCATCTGCGAAAACTTTTCTGCGCCTGCGACCCCCCGTGACCTTCCTCGTCTTCGTAGCTGTGCAAGCTTAGCTGCTTTTGCGTCTCCGCACCTATGGGCAAACCCGCCGCAGATGCGATGACACCAGATCTGTAGCACCTCAGCATAACACTTAAGCCAAATTCGATCAGTTAACCATCCGAAACCAACCCGAGGTCCCCGGGACCTCAACCAAATATACAAACAAATCCTAAAACACAATACGAACTTAGTTGAGGCCTCAAATCATATCAAACAATATCAAAAACATGAATCGCACCCCAATGTAAGCCTAATGAAAACTATGAAATTTCAACTTCTACAATCGATGCTGAAACTTATCAAATGAAGTCTGATTGACCTCAAATTTTGCACACGCGTCATAAATGACACAATTGACCTTTTCCAACTTCTGGAACCAAAATCCGAGCCCATTAACCACAAATTTAACTCTCGGTCAAACTTCTCTATTTAATAAAACTTCTAATTTTCCAACTTACGCCATTTCAAGACAAAATCAACTACAGACCTCCATATCACTATCCGGACACACTCCTAAGTCCAAAATCACGATACAGAGCTATCAGAATCATCAAAACTCTATTCCGGAGTCGTCTACACATAAGTCAGCATCTGGTCAACCTTTTCAACTTAAACTTCCAACCTTGATACTAAGTGTCTCAAGTCATTCCTAAACATTCTCGGAACCAAACCGACTACCCCAGCAAGTCACATAACGACAATTGAGCATAAAATAAGAAGTAAATGGGGGAACATAACTACAACACTCAAAATGACCGACCGGGTCGTTACATCCCCCCCTCCCCACCCCTTAAAAAAAGGTTCATCCTCGAACGGGTCTAGAAGCATACCTGGAGTCTCAAATACGAGTGGATATATGCTTTGCATCTCCCGATCGGTGTCCCAAGTTGCCTCCTCAACTGGCTGACCTCTCCATTGCACCTTCACTGAAGCTATGTGCTTTGATCTCAACTTTTGAACCTGCCGATCCAAAATAGCCACCGACTCCACATCATAAGTCAAATCACCATCCAATTGAACCGTGCTGAAGTCCAAAACATGAGACGGATCACCGACATACTTTCGGAGCATAGAAACATGAAACACTATATGAACACTCGACAGACTAGGCGACAAGCAAAACATGTAAGCCACATCTCCAATCCTCTGAAGCACCTCAAAAGGCCCAATATACCGAGGGCTCAACATGCCCTTCTTTCCAAACCTCATAACACCCTTCATGGGCGAAACTCTAAGCAGTACCTTCTCCCCAACCATGTAAGAAACATCACGAACCTTTCGATCGACGTAGCTCTTCTGTCTAGACTGTGTCGTGCGAAGTCAATCCTGAATCATCTTAACCTTATCTAAAGCATCCTGAACAAAGTCAGTACCCAACAGCCTAGCCTCACCCAGCTCAACCCATCCCACCGGAGACCGACACCATCTCTCATACAAAGCCGCATATGGAGCCATCTGAATGCTCGATTGGTAGCTGTTGTTGTAGGCAAACTCTGCGAGCGGCAGAAACTGATCCCAAGAACCCCCAAAATCTATGACACAAGTGCGTAGCATATCCTCCTAAATCTGAATAGTGCGCTCAGACTGTCTGTCCTTCTGAGGGTGGAATGTTGTACTCAACTCAACCTATGTGCACAACTCTCATTGCACTGCTCTCCAAAACTGTGATGTAAACTGTGTTTCCCGATTTGAAATGATGAACATCGACACACCGTGAAGGCGAACAATTTTGCGGATGTAGATCTCAGCCAACCGCTCTGAAGAATAAGTAGTTCCAACTAGAATAAAATGCGCGGACTTGGTCAGCCGATCAACAATCACCCAAATAGCATCAAACTTCCTCGAAGTCCGTGGAAGCCTAACTACAAAATACATGGTGATACGCTCCCATTTCCACTCCAGAATCTCAAGCCTCTGAACCAATCCGCCCGATCTCTGATGCCCGTACTTCACCTACTAACAGTTTAGGCACCGAGCTACAAACCCCACTATATCCTCCTTTATCCTCCTCCACCAATAGTGCTGCCTCAAGTCCTGGTATATCTTCGCGGCACCTAGATGAATGTAATACCACGAACTGTGGACCTCCTTAAGGATCAACTCACGTAGCCCATCTACATTAGACACACAAATCCGACCCTGCATCCTCAACACCCCATCATCCCCAATAGTAACATCCTTCGCATCACCGTTCTAAATTGTGTCCTTAAGGACAAACAAATGGGGATCATCACACTAGCGCTTTCTTATGCGATCATATAAGGAAGACCGAGAAACCACACAAGCTAGAACCCAACCAGGCTCTGAAATATCTTATCTCACGAACTGGTTGGCCAAGGCCTGAACATCAGCTGCAAGTAGTCTCTCACCAACAGGAATAAATGCAAAGCTGCCAATACTCACCACCTTTCTACTCAAGGCATCGGCCACCACATTGGCCTTCCAGGGGTGATACAAAATGGTGATATCATAGTCCTTTAGCAGCTCCAACTATCTCCGCTACCTTAAATTTAAATCCTTATGTTTGAACAAGTGCTGGAGACTCTGATGATCTATAAATACCTTACAAGACACACCATAGAGATAGTGCCTCCAAATCTTCAATGCATGAATGATGGCTGCCAACTCCAAGTCATGAACATGGTAGTTGTTCTCATGGGGCTTCAACTGGCGCCAAACATAAGAAATCACTCTACCCTTCTACATCAAGACACACCCAATACCAATATGAGAAGCATTACAATACACTGTATAAGAGCCTGACGCTGAAGGCAAAGCCAGAACTAGAGTTGTGGTCAAGGCAGTCTTGAGCTTCTGAAAGCTCTCCTCACACTCATCCGACCACCTAAATGGAGCACCCTTCTGGGTCAATTTGGTCAAAGGCAATGCAATAGACGAGAAACCCTCCACGAAGCGACGATAATAACTGGCCAAGCCGAGAAAGCTCCAAATCTCAATAGCTGAGGACAGTCTGGGCCAACTCTACACCGCCTCTATCTTCTTTGGATCCACCTTAATCCCCTCACTGGACACCACATGCCCCAAGAACGCCACCGAACTAAGCCAAAACTCAAACTTGGAGAACCTGGCATAAAGCTTATCCTCCCTTAGCCGCTATAGTACAATCCTCAAATACTGGGCATGCTCCTCCTGGCTATGTGAGTACACCAGGATATCATCAATGAATATTATGACAAACAAGTCGAGATATAGCTGAAATATACTGTTCATCAGATGCATGAATGCTGCTGGGCCGTCGGTCAGCCCGAAAGATATCACAAGGAACTCATAGTGACCATACCGGGTCTTGAATGCGGTCTTTAGAATATCCAAGTCCTGAATCTTTAACTAGTGATACCCAAACCTCAAATCGATCTTAGAGAACACCCTCGCTCCCTGAAGCTGGTCAAATAGATCATCAATGCATGGCAAAGGATACTTGTTCTTGATTGTAACTTTGTTCTACTGCCTATAGTCAATGTACATTTACATAATACCATCCTTCTTCTTCACAAACAGAACTGGTGCACCCCAAGGCGACACACTATGTCTAATAAACCCCTTATCAAGAAGCTCTTGAAGCTGCTCTTTCAATTCCTTCAACTCAGCTGGTGCCATAGGATACAGAGAAACAGAAATGGGCTAAGTGCCCAGCACTAATTCAATACCAAAGTCAATATACTTGTCGGGTGGAATGCCCGATAGGTTTGCAGGAAACACATCTGGAAAGTCTCGCACCACCGGAACAGAACCAATAATAGGAGTATCTGCACCCACATCTCTCACAAAGTCCAAGCATGACAAACACCCCTTCCTAACCATATGTTGGGCCTTCAGATAAGAAACCACTCTGTTGCGAACATAATCTAGAGAACCTCTCCACTCGATCCTTGGTAGCCCCGGCATCGCTAATGTCACGGTCTTAGCATGACAATCCAAAATTGCATGACATGGAGACAACCAATCCATACCCAAGATCACGTCAAAATCAACCATACTAAGCAATAAGAGATCAACTCTAGTCTCCAATCCCCCAATAGTCACTACACACGACCAATACACACGGTCCACGACAATAGTATCGTCCACTGGTGTAGATACATGAACAGATAAAACTAAGGACTCATGGGGAATATCCATATAACGAGCAAAATATGAGGATACATATGAATAAGTAAAACTAGGGTCAAATAATATAGAAGCATCTATGTGGCATACTGAGACAATACTTATGATCACTATGTCTGAAGCAACGACCTATGGCCTCGCAGGAATAGCATAGAATAGAGCCCGACTGCCACCTAATCGGCCTCCCCCTCTAGGGCGGCCTCTGGCTTCCTGAGCGCCACCTCGAGCTAGCTGAGCGGGTGGTATGGTAACTAGTGTGGAAGTCGTAGCCTGACTCCTTTGCTGAACTGGACCTCCCGAAAGGCGGGGACAATGCCTCTTCATATTGCCTAACTCTCCACACTTAAAACAACCCCTCTCGAAAAATGGCGGTAAGTACAGAAGCGGATCCCAAAAACCAGAATAAGTGCTAGAAGAACCTGGAGTAGATGAACCCTGAACTGAAGGAGCACAAGATGAACTCTGAGTTGGGAGTGCACTGATAGATGACTGACCCGGTCGAGCACTGTATTAACCATGGCTAGCTGATGCACCATGATGAACTGGATGAGCCATCTGAGCAGGCCTATAAGAACGACCCTTGATATGGTGGGACTGACCCCCAGAAGAAACACTACTGAAACAACATGAACCAGGAGGCCTTTTGGCCTCCCTCTCCTCACACTCCTGACTATGGACCAACTCTAGCCGCCGAGCAATATCAACCACCCCGTCGAACCTAGCACCTGATACACTCTCCCGAGTCATGACAAAATGCCATTGATAGTTGAGCCCATCAATGAACCTCATAATCCTCTCCCTCTCAGTGGGAACCAACCAAACTGCATGATGATCCAACTCTGAAAACCTTATCTCATACTGGGTCACAAACATACCCTCCTGGAGTAGCTACTCGAACTGCCTACACAACTCCTCTCTGCGGGTCTATGGCACAAACTTCCCCAAGAAGAGAATGGAGAACACATGCCATGAAAGTGGTGTTGCACCTTCTGGCCTGTGATAAGTAGGGATTTTAACTACTTATTTGCACACTTTTACTTTAGTTTTAGCTCAAAATGCTTAAATGTATTCCTGAAAACTGATAAAATGTGGTTACTTGCAGGAGCATTGGAAAAAGAGCCAAAACGATAAAATTCCACTCAAGAGGGTGTATTTTTAGACAAGGAATAAAACCAAGCAAAAAAGAGCAAAGTGCGGACGCAATATTAAATGCGGCCGCAGACTATGAAGGACCTCTGACAGAATTCCTTTGCAATGTGCGGACCACACAATTATTGTGCGGCCGCAAAAGATGAGGTTCAGAGAGATGGAGTTCTGAGTCCATGAAGAAGTGCGAACCGTACTATTATTATGCGGTCGTAGAATTCAATAGTGCGGCTGCACTCAGAAATGTGCGGTCCGCAAAAGTCCCTCATGTCAAGCTCAAATTCAAGAGTGCGACCACACTCAGAAATATGCGGACCGCAGAATCTGAAGACGTGCGGCCATAACCCAAAATTGTGCTACCGCAGAAGTCCATCCTGTCAAGCCTAGCTTCAAAGTGCGGACCGCACACAGAATTTTGCGGTCGCGGAACCTCCGCAAGGGCAATTTTGTCCGATAATTTCAACTGTGTATAAATAGTTCTTTTGTCAAATTTAGGTCAAGTTTGAACTCCAAAAAGTAGATAGCCATTTTTCCTTTACTGCTTTGGGAAACTTTGTATTACTTTATCATTTTAACATTGGATTTTATCCCCTTATCGTCTATTATTAGTTTAATCTATTTTCTTCCTTAATTTCTTTATTTTTGCCTATGAGTAGCTAAATCTCTAGCTAGGGTTGTGACCCAAACCAAGTGTGGGTACCTAATGGGTATTTGATATAGGGCTTGTTTAAGGTTGGGTGTATGATATTTAGCCTAGTTCTTACTTGAATTTAGGAAATAATGGTTGCAAACATTGATTCATGCCTAATTGACTTAGTCTCTACTTGAGAAAGAGAAACTAAGTCTAGAAAAACTTGGCTAACAAGAAATTGGGGTGAACTCAAGAAATTGATAGCCCCAATTATAGGGTTGAATCTAGAGATAGTATGACCCGACTTGAGCATATATCAACGATTTTGTGAATTACCTATTTGGACTTGAGAAAGCCAAATTGGGCAAAACCACTCTAACTACCGAGAGGTATCGAGTGGGTAATCACGTGTTGATTGCTATATTACACCACGACCAATGAAACATGCCCTAAATCCCACAACCCGTTAGGTAACCACCTAGGTGGAAGTCATAGCCATAGATCTTTTGTAAACTTGAAAAACAACAACACCAAAAATATCGTTCTATAGCTTTACATTTACAAACAATAGCATAAATTTTAGATTTATGCTATTGGAAGTGCATAAACAATAGCATAAATGTGGAAGTGCATTTTAGGCACGTCATACACCTAGTCTAAGTATATACCTATTCCAATATAAGACTTCTGAGGAATCGACCCCGACTCAAAGTTGGGTAATTATAATTGCATCGACCGCTTCACAATCCCAATCAGTGGTGTGAATTTGGGTGACATCAATTTTTGGTGCCGTTGTCGGGGAGCTAAAAATGAATTTAGCTATATATTTGGTTTTGTGTGACTTGTCTTCTTTTCCTTCCGGGTTACTAACCTTTTTGTGAATCGATTATAGGTACAAAAATGGCTCTCAATAATGATCCTCTTGGAAACTTGCCTTTGGGGGAGGAAGTGGACGATGACCAAGGTGATGAGGTTCCTCTTGAACCTTCAGCAAATAGGCGAGGCCGACCGCCTCATGACAATATTCCCGTCCCTCCCCCACCACACCGGGTGTTGCCAAATGAAGGATACACAAGTTCCATAGTCTCGCCCCGTATTAGGGCGGGAAACTTCCAAATCACCATTGTTATGATCACATTGCTAGAGCAACGGGGATTCTTCACCGAGGCTTCGAGTCAACAGACCAATGTCTTGTTGGGGATTCAAAGACCAACGGTAATTCCATAGTCCCGCCCCGTATTGTGGATAATTGTTGGGGGAGGAAACAGACCAAACGTCTCCGAGGATGCTCTAAGGTTGATGCTATTTCCCTTCTCTCTACGGGGGGAAAGCCTTGGATTGGTTAGAAAGATTGCCAAACCATTCTATCCATACATGGGATGAATTGGCGGAAACATTCATTGCTAAGTTCTTTTCTCCCGGGCATATGGCTACTCTTCGAGACGAGATTCTAGCATTCAAGCAAGAACCCAATGAGCCTTTGCATGAGATTTTGGAGAGGTACCGTACTATAGTGAAAGAGTGCCTGAATAATGACGTGACTGAGGCTATGACTCAACAAACCTTCTACAGGGGGACCAATACTACCAATCAATACGTGGTCAACCAACTTGCCAGTGGGAATTTCATGACAACACCATGTGCTGAAGCTTGTGAGATGTTAGATGAAATGGCGGATACTTCATCGGCATGGCAAAGTAGAGCTAATGCTCGCCAAGGTGATCCAAAAGTGATTCACCTACACAAAGAATTGCATGATCATGGTCAAGCAATTGTCGAGTTGACCACAATAATGAATCAATTAGCCAAAGCTCAACTTTAACAAGTTCAAGGTCCTAAGCAAGTAAATGCAATGGAAGGTGTCAACATGATGGTGAACAAGCGAAGGCAAAAGGGTCAACAAGTCCAAAACCGTGTGGAATAATTTGTGCAAAATGATAGTGGGTTTGACCAAGATGAATCATACAATGAGCAAGAGGAAGAAGTGCAATATGTGAACAACTACCAAGGGCAAAGAAACAACTCTAAAGGCCTGAATCAACAACAATGGCAATCTCAAGGAAATCAAGGAAATTGGAACAATCAAAACCACCAAGGCAATTGGAGTGGTGGTAACAACAATAAAGGAAATTGGAATAATCAAGGCAACCAAGGCAATTGGGGTGGCAACAATGAAGGATATTGTTGAGGCAACAACCAAGGGGGTTGGAACAACAACCAAGGGAATCGAGGGCCGGGCTTTCAAAGGCCCCCAATGTATCAACAACCAAGAAACCCTCCTCTTTATCCGTCTCATGGTTCTAGATCTTCCAATAATGAGATGGGACGAATTGAAAATATGTTTAAACAAATTATGGAGAAAAATGCCGACTCTAATGCTCAACTAGCCTCTCATAACACTTCAATCCACAATTTGGTAACAAAGAAAAGATCAATGAATTGTGACACTATCAAGATGACAAATCAAGTGAGTGCTATTGTGCACTCAATGGCTCTGAAATTGAAAGATTCCGGCGCTTTCACAATCCCTTGCACTATTGGGAGCGCCGACTTTGCCAAAGCTCTATCTGATCTAGGGGCGAGTATCAACTTGATGCCCTACCCAGTGTTCAAAACTTTGGGAATTGGGCAACCTAGACCCACATCTATAAGATTACAAATGGTGGATCTTACTATGAAGAGACCATTGGGTATTATTGATGATGTGTTGGTTCGTGTTGATAAGTTAATCCTCCCGACGAACTTTGTGATTCTTGATTGCGAAGTGGACTATGAGGTGCCTATTATCTTGGGTAGACCTTTCCTTACTACGGTGAAGGATCTTGTTGATGTGGAAGCCGGTGAGCTAACCTTCCGGGTAGGAGATGAAAATGTGGTTTTCCATGTATGCAAATCTATGAGGCAACCGAATAGCAATGAAGATTGTTCGTTTGTGGACTTAGTGACCGAGGTGATTGATGATGATGCTATTGCCATGATGAATATTGATGATACTTTGGAGGCCGTATTGCTTAATCATGATGATGATGAGAAGGAAGGCCATGTGGAATGTGTAAATTCATTGCAAGGAATGGGGTCGTACACTTATGAACCTCGAAAATTGTCCTTAGATCTTGAGAACTGGAAGACTTCTCCAACAAAGCCCTCAATCGAGGAGCCTCCCACTTTGGAGTTAAAGCCATTGCCTCCACATCTCATGCATGAATTCCTTGGACCATGTTCTACTTTACCGGTTATTCTTTCCTCTTGTTTGACTAACGTGCAGGTAGACTCTACTTTGGCGGTGTTACAAAAGAGGAAGAAAGATATAGGATGGACATTGATGGACATTCGGGGTATAAGCCCCGCCTTTTGCATGTATAAGATTATTTTAGAGGAGGATTTCAATCCCTCTATTGAACATCAAAGAAGATTAAATGAAGCAATGTAAGAGGCGGTAAAGAAGGAGATCATAAAATGGTTGGATATCGGGATTGTTTACCCCATTTCTGATAGCTCGTGGACCTCTCCTGTGCAATGTGTCCCAATGAAAGGGGGCATGATTGTGGTCACAAGTGACAAGAACGAGTTGATCCCCACAAAAATGGTGACCGGGTGGAGAGTGTGTATGGACTATCGGAAGCTCAACAAAGTCACTCGAAAAGATTATTTCCCACTCCCATTCCTTGATCAAATGCTTGATAGGTTGGCCGGTCGATCTTTCTATTGTTTCCTTGATGGATATTTCGGCGACAATAAAATTCTTATTGCTATGGAGGACCAAAAGAACACTACTTACACTTGTCCCTATGGTACTTTCGCATTCTCACGAATGCCATTTGGGTTATGCAATGCACCAGCGACTTTTCAACTGTGTATGATGGCCACCTTCACCGACATGGTGGAAGGTTTTCTTGAGGTCTTCATGGATGACTTTTTCGTGGTCATAAATTCTTTTGATGATTTCTTGAACAAGTCTTTGCAAGATGTGAGGAGACAAACTTGGTTTTGAATTGGGAGAAATGTCACTTCATGGTTGAGGAAGGCATTGTCCTCGACCAAAATATTTCAAAGCATGGTATTGAGGTCGACAAAGCTAAAGTAGAGGTGATCTCTAAACTCCCACCCCTACATTCGTGAAGGGAGTGAGGAGCTTCTTGGGTCATGCAGGGTTCTATCGCCGATTCATCAAGGATTTTTCCAAAGTGGTGAACCCCTTGTGTAAACTGTTGGAGAAGGATGCCAAGTTCCATTTCAATGAGGACTGTATAAAGGCATTCAAAATGCTCAAGTTCAAATTGACTACTACTCCTATTATCACTACACCGGATTAGAGCTTGCCTTTCAAGCTCATGTGTGATGCAAGTGATGTGGCGGTTGGAGCAGTTTTGGGGCAACGTGTCAACAAAATCTTCCATCCGGTCTACTATGCTAGCAAGACCATGAATGATGCCGAAGTCAACTACACAGTGACCGAAAAAGAGCTACTTGCAATTGTCTTTGCTATGGAGAAGTTTCGCCCGTACTTGATGGGTACAAAGGTTATTATCCACACCGATCATACGGTGCTTCGATACTTAATGAGAAAAAAGGATTCAAAGGCAATGTTAATGTGGTGCGTGCTTCTATTGCAAGAGTTTGATCAAGAGATTCAAGACCGCAGGGGTAGTGAAAACCAAGTGGCGGACCACTTGTCTCGTTTGGAAGAGGAGGGGAGGCCACATGACAGCCTTGAGATAAATGATTCCTTCCCCGACGAGCAACTTCTAGCCATTTCAATGACCGGGATGCCATGGTTTACCGATTAGCAAATTATCTTGTGAGTGGTATTTTACCGAATGAGTGCTCTTCTAACCAAAGGAAGAAGCTCAAATGGGATTACCTTGACTATTATTGGGATGAGCTGTATCTCTTCCAGATTTGTACCGATGGTGTGATTCGATGATGTATACCGGAGGAAGAACAAGTGGAAATTCTTGAGGCTTGCCACTCTTCACCATATGGCGGTCACCATGGTGGAGCTAGAATGGCAACAAAAGTGCTGAGTTGTGGATTCTATTGGCCTACATTTTACAAAGACGCTAGCAATCTCGTCAAGCGTTGTGATGAATGTCAAAGGGCCGGTGGGATTTCTAAGAAAGATCACCTCACCACCATCTTGGAGATTATCATTTTTGATGTGTGGGGCATTGATTTCATGGGTCCGTTCATGAGCTCTTGTGGGAACACTTACATTTTGGTAGTTGTGGATTATGTATCAAAGTGGGTTGAAGCCGTGGCTTTACCCAACAATGAAGCTCGAAGTATGGTGGCATTTTTGAAAAATAACATCTTCACAAGATTCGGTACTCCAAAGGCCATTATTAGTGATGGGGGATCTCACTTTTCCAACAAATCTTTTGATACCTTACTCACCAAGTATGGTGTCACTCAAAAAGTCTCGACCCCCTATCATCCTCAAGCAAACGGGCAAGTGGAAGTCTTCAACCAGGAGATCAAGAGTATTTTGTCAAAGATAGTGAATGCCAACCGCACGGATTGGTCAAAGAAACTTGATAATGCTCTTTGGGCTTATAGGACGGCTTACAAAACATCGATTGGTATGTCGCCATATCAGTTAGTTTTTGGGAAATCTTGTCACCTTTCGGTAGAACTTGAGCACAAGGCTATATGGGCATTGAAGAAGCTTAATCTTGAATGGGATGTCGCCGCCAACTTAAGGGTAGCACAATTGAATAAGATTGATGAATTCTGGTACCATGCTTATACAAGTTCGTCCTTATATAAGGACAAGATGAAGTACCTCCATGAAAAGTACATCCGGAACAATGAGTTCAAAGAAGGTGATCTTGTGTTATTATTCAATTCTCGGTTACGAATGTTCCCGAGAAAGTTTAAGTCTAAGTGGAGTGGTTCGTTTGAGATTGTGAATGTGACACCCTTTGGTGCATTAGACTTGAAGAACAAAAATGATGAAGTGTTAGAGTCAATGGTCACCGGGTAAAGCATTATCTTGGCAAAGATGATGATGGCCACATCGTGGTGTTAATTCATTTCAAGTGATTGATGGTAATCTACGTCATGCCGCGACGTTAAATCAGGGGCTTCCTCGGAGCCAACCCATGTTTCTTTTCATTTATTTTTTTTTTCTTCTTTTTAGATAGGTTTTGTATTTAGCTAACTAGTTTTGAAGTGAATTGCAGGATTGAGTGTGCATTGCAGGTACTGTGTTTGAAAAAATTGGCCAAGTGTTGAAAAAATACGGACCGCGCATTTATTGTGCGGACCGCACAATTTTGTAGGCCACAACAGAAAAGAATCTGCGGCCGCACATGGAGACCCAAATATCCAACTCTCTAAAGTTTTGAATTGCGGAGAAAAGGCTATTCTGCGACCGTACACAAAATTGTGCGGATCGCAGAACTTCAGCTAGGTTCACGTAAAGAGTGCGGACCACACTCAAAATTATGCTGCCGCACTCATCTTCAATTTTGATCGACTTTGGTCAACTTATAAATAGGACCTCATTGCACTATTCACAACTTTACACACTCTGAACTTTTGAGGCCTATGCAAGCACAGTGCACACAAAGTACCTCACACTCCACATTCATTTCATCAGTGTAGATTCTTACCTGCATCCTTCATCACTGGTATGTTCAATTCATATTTAGACTTTTCAGTTTTTTAGTCTTTGTTCTTAATTAGTGTAGTTATTTTTAGGCGTAAAATGTCAAATGTTCTTCATGTGTGCTTGAAATTGTGTGGGTAATTTCATATGTGCTCATTGGGGACTGGGTAGATCATTCATCTTGTTTAATATGCAAATACCATGTCTAAATTGTGCAAATATTGCAAAACCTAAGTCAGTGCCATTTTCTTTTTTAATTGTGCGGCCTCACACAAAATTGTGCGGTCCACAGATCTTGAGTTAGGGCAAAATGTGATACAAGAAAAGTGCGGACCGCACTCAAAACTATGCGGTCCGCGAACAAATGTGTGCGGCCGCACTTTGGAACTTCAGAGAACCAGTAGTTTGAACCTATTTTTGTGCGACCGCACTCAAAATTGTGCGGTTCGCACTTCAACATGTGCGATTGCACTTTGAAATTATGCGGTCCGCACAAGGCAGTCTACGGCCGCTCTCAATATTGTGCGGTCTGCCCTGTCTCTTTTGTACAACTAATTTCCTACAAATGTTAACATGCTTCTGAACTTTAACTGACTTATGTGCTTTGTATTGCAGACAGTGGTTCAATCATGACGCATAGGTGATACATCTAAAGGAAGGGGTGAACCCTCCCGAGGCCGAGGAAAGGGCACTAAACCTCTGGAAGTGCAATAAAAAGTAATAGCCAAAAAGCCGAACACTGGGAGAGGTAGGGCCACAGAGCCCTCAGAATCAAGCTCGTATGTCCCGTCTAGGGAAGCCTCCGAGGGTCACTCAGTGGAGGTGCAACTTGAGGCCCAGTCCCAACCACCACAATTCACTGGGAGATACCAACTGCGCAACGAACCCTCCACCACAGCAAGTTCTTATGAGGGTTCCAATGCCGGTATCGAGGGTTCAGAGCCCTCCTCTACACACACTCCCTCTGCACCAGTTGCAATAGATGATGATGATGTTCCTGATGATGGTAGGGTAGGTGACACTAGAGTGGGCGGCCTAGAGAGGTCAAAGAAGAAGGAAGTATGGGAAGACGGGTTCGTGAGTATGACTGCCTTCATAAAAGTTTAGAGAGGGATGGCCCCAGAGATCGCTCACACTTGAGCGACAATTCTTGTTGAAGGATTCGGATAAATACAATCCAAATGTCCTTAAACAGTTCAGGGAGCACAAGGGGTGAGAACAATCTTCCGATTCCCCGAGCAGTTTTGGTAATACCTATCATGGCCGGGTACCCAATCAATGTGGGTGCCATCATGTCAGTGGTTATCCGGAAAGGTGAAAGCTCCTACCCATATCCCAACACCCTCACAGAATATTTCACGAATACAAAGGTGGAGCCGAGGAGTTTTGATCCAAAAGTACGGGGTAAGAAGCCCTTCTCATGGTACTCCTTGCAAGGTCCGGGAAACCCAAAGTTCAAGGGTAAGGCAACTGCCACCATTGGCCAGTCTGATGAGCCATCGGTGGTGGTTACAGATTCTGATGTTGAGCCATCTACAACTCTCATGCCTTCCACAGAAGACGATCCTTCCACCGAGATAGCTGACATACCACCATCGTCATCTTCTAGACCTTCAGCATCAGCACCAGTGCCTGCCTCATCCACATATCCACTCACTGCGCTGTGAGTCTCCCAGATATTGATGAGTCTTAACATTTGGATGCAGATAGCTACTTCAAAGTTGTCTGACATATCCAGTGTTGTTGCAGTACAATCGTCTACACCAGCAGCACCACAGGTTCCTCTGTCAGTGGAGGAAACATTAAAGAAGATCCTGGAAAACCAGAAGACCATTATGGATACACTGGTGGCACATGGGGGGAGCTATTTAGGGGTTGGGCAAATAGGTGAAAAAGAAGAGGAAATCCCAGGCCTCGAAGAAATTAGTGGAAAGATTGAGAAATGAGGTGACAAAGATTGCAGTAGCTGGTGATTTACCATTTGACCTACTAATGGAGATAGATCCATCAGTACCAGTAGACCAGGAAACACCATCTACAGAGGCACCAGCTGGCCAGCCTGACGAGCTAGACCTTGCTGCCCATACTGCCGAGGAGGTGCTTCAGATGTTCACCAACCCCATTGTTCCCCGAGCAGAAGATGATGAGATCCAGTTGGAGGAGCCCGAGGGTGGTGATGTTGTCGTGCACCCTGAGACCACATAGGGAGTTTTCTTTACTCTCTACTCTCCCTTATTTTGATTTTGCTAAGCATTGAGGACAATGCTTAATTTTATTTAGGGGGGTGGTCTGTTTTGGTGGGTTTGATTTGATGACATTGGCCTGTAATAACTTTAATACTATTTTTCTTTTATCTTTATTTTCTCTTTCATTATGCATATATTCCTCCCTCTCTTTTGATGTATATATTCTATTCCCCTCGGTTTTTATATTCATTTATCTTACTTTTAGTAGTTTATTTCATAGCTTCTTTATTTTGTTTTCTTAGTAGTCTAGCTTCTTATTTATGTTAATAGCTTATTTTTGATTCGGTAGCTTCTTTTTATTTTTAAGTGAGCAATAAACCTTTGGTGCTCTTAATGCCACGGTTCTTTCCAAAGGTGGGTTTTGTGTGAACCGGGTGGCTCTTCCCAACGATGGATGGCGTGATAACCTTCTTAAGCGATTGAGTCCATTTTTGATGTTTAGGTAGAAACAATAGTGTTAATGAATTAAATAGGGTCAAGCATGCTTCACTTGGTACCAACACACTTAACTACATGATTATGGTTAAAAACAAGATTTTGGAAAAAATGGCTCTAGTTAGTGACCTTGTGACTCTTGTGTTGGCTTAGGCAATCATCGGATGGTTTAGTTGAACCATTAGCAATTCTCAATCTTGAATACGGCTGTTGTGGGCCCTCTATTCTATCCTTTGTTACAATCCGGTTGTGTGAGAGGTGAGTTATTTTGTTACAAGTCCAAGTACCCATGCGAATGGTCTCAAACTTGCCCCGAATGTGTTTCTAGGTGAAATTCTAAGTTTGCTTGGCTTGAGAAGTGATTGTAGGCTCTCCTTGGCCCGTTTTGAAACCTTCCATGTCCCACCAATGATGTTATCCGTAGTCAACCCTTTTGAGCCTAAAGCCTTTTTCATTCAATAACCACGGTACAAGCCTTTATCAGTTTTGTAGTGACCCTCTCTTGGCACCCGAACTCTCCTTACCACGCATGAGAAACAAATGGCGAAAACATAAGTTTGGGGGAGAGATGAGGATTTCGAAAGTGGTATGAAGGCACAAAAAGAGAAGAGAAATGAATAAAAGGAAAGGCAAAGAAAAAGAAAGAAAGAACAAAAGAAAAACACAAAAAGAAAGTGAATAATGTGAAGGGTTGAAGGGATTCAAAAGAAAGCAAAAGTACAAAGTATGGAGAAAACAAAGAAGGAGAATATGAATATCATGAACAAGAAAGAGTGATGTCAAGTCTCTCTAGTTCCCCTAAGGAAAAAGGAAATGACTGAAAGAGTCGGTAAAGTATGAGCCAAAAAGAGAAAACGGAGCGCTAAAGGAAAGATGAACCTGTTCCATTCCAACATTTTCCTCCTTAGTCCAAAAGCCTTCATTACATGCCGAAAAAGCCCTACTTGATTTCAAGCCGACTAAGTTTATATTAGTGGTGATCTACATGAGGGGCAAGCATATGGTACTTAGAGTCGTACTTGTCACATTCTTTTGAGAGTGATGAGCGAACCTTTCATGAATCATTGAATTGAGTGCTACATTCTTGAGTGAGATGAGCTTACGCAGAGTATAGGAGGAGGAGTTTGGGATCCATAGTGACCTACATGAAAGTGCGAACTTCCTTGATAAGTAAAGTCAACTCTTGATACTCAAGTGTCACATTAGAGCTATTTGTGCTTTAACATTTAAAACATGGCCATGTTGATAATTTATGAGTGTGTGTTTGATTGGGTAATTGTTGGTCCCAATTGATGTGTGTTTGATTCAACTTAGGCCAGCTGAAATAGTTGTTTTCTTGTGGAGGTGGGAATTACCTTATTTGCTTGAGGACAAGCAAAAGCTATAGTTTTAGGTAAAAAATGCTTAAAGGTATTCCTGAAAACTGATAAAATGTGCTTACTTGCAAGAGCAGTGGAAAAAGAGCCAAAACGATGAAACTCAACTCAAGAACGAGTATTTTTGGACAAGTACTAAAACCAAGCAAAAAAGAGCAAATATGGACCGCACAATATTGAGTGCGGACCGCACAATATTGAGTGCGGCCGCAGACTATGAAGGACCTCTGACAGAATTTCTTTGCAAAGTGCGGACCACATAATTATTATGTAGCCACAGAAGATGAGGTTCAGAGAGATGGAGTTCTGAGTCCATGAAGAAGTACGGACCGTGCTATTATTGTGCGGCCGCATAATTCAAGAGTGCGGCTGCACTCAAAAATGTGCGGTCCGCAGAAGTCCCTCCTCTTAAGCTTAAATTCAAGAGTGCGACCACACTCAGAAATGTGCGATCCGCAGAATCTGAAGACGTGCGGCCACAACCCAGAATTGTGCGGCCGCAGAAGTCCAACCTGTCAAGCCCAGCTTCAAAGTGCAGACCGCACACAAAATTAGGCGGTCGCAGAACCTTCACAGGGGCAATTTTGTTCGATAATTTCAGCTGTGTATAAATAGTTCTTTTTGTCAAATTTAGGTCAAGTTTGAACTCCATAAAGTAGATAGCCGTTTTTCCTTTATTTCTTTGGGAAACTTTGTATTAGTTTATCATTTTATCATTGGATTTTCATCCCCTTATCATCTATTATGAGTTTAATCTTATTTTCTTCCTTAGTTTCTTTATTTTTGCCTATGAGTAGCTAAATCTCTAGCTAGAGTTGTGACCCAATCCTAGTGTGGGTACATAATGGGTGTTTGATTTAGGGCTTGTTTAAGGTTGAGTGTATGATATTTCGCCTAGTTCTTGCTTGAATTTAGGAATTAATGGTTGCAAATATTAATTCATGCCTAATTGACTTAGTCTCTACTTGAGAAAGATAGACTAAGTCTAGAAAAACGTGGCTAACAATAAATTGGGGTGAACTCAAGAAATTGATAGCCCTAATTAAAGGGTTGAATCTAGTGATAGTAAGACCCGACTTGAGCATATATCAACAGTTTTTTGAATTACCCATTTGGACTTGAGAAAGCCAAATTGGGCAAAACCACTCTAACTACCGAGAGGTATCGAGTAGGTAATCGCATGTTGATTGCTATATTACACCTCGACCAACGAAACATACCCTAAAGCCCACAACCCGTTAGGTAACCACCTAGGTGGAAGTCACATCCCTAGATCTTTTATAAACTTGAAAAACAACAACACCAAAAATATCATTCTATAGCTTTACATTTACAAACAATAGCATAAATTTTTAAAAGTATAAAGAAACAACCAAGTATGTGGAAGTGCATTTTAGGCACGTCATACACCTAGTCTAAGTATATACCTAATCCAATATAAGCTCTCTGAGGAATCGACCCCGACTCAAAGTTGGGTAATTATAATTGCATTGACCACTTCACAATCCTAATCAGTGGTTTGAATTTGGGTGACATCAGCATGGTCCTCTCATAGGCCTCCCACCATTTGAAGGCAACCCCTGGTAGTTGAAAAGTAGTAAAGGAGACTACACTAGTCTCCAGAATACCCGCCGTGCGAAGAATGACGGAGGCTTGAGCCTCCAAAATCTCTCTAGTCTCTTTTGCTCCTCATCACTCATAACAGGACCCACCTGGGCCTGAGCAACTGCAACCGGATGGGCTGGTAGTACCCCCAATGTCTGAAGTCCCTGCACTACCTGCTCTAGAGTATGGGTGGTGGTAGTTTGAGTACTTCTCCTGACCTGATAAGTAGTTGACGCTGCCTGAACAGAAACCGCCTGAGCAAGGCTAGTGCAAACAGTCAATATCTGGGCCAAAGCCTCATAAAGGTCTGGAATCACAATAGGCACAGCTGGTGCTTGAGCTGGCCCCACTGGCTCAACGACACCTAGAACCTGCTTCTGAGCTGGAGTAGTTGGTGGATCTGCAGGTGCTGCTCTAGCTGCTATACGAGCTGCACCTCGGCCCATACTGTGGCCCCGGTCTCTCGTGCCCTAGCTGGTGGTACTGATGGCCGTCCGCCTAAATTGGTAGCATGTGTCCTCACCATCTGTGAGAGAATAAAATGACAGAAGTTTAGTTCCCAAAATCAATAAATTTGTATGATAAGAATACAAGAATATGAATTTTTCCTAAGGGTTTGATAGCCTCTTGAAGATAAGTACAGACGTCTCCATACCAATCCGCAAGACTCCACTAAACCTGCTCATAACTCGTGAGACCTATGTAACCTAGGCTCTAATACCAATTTGTCACGACCAAAAATTCCAAGTGCCTTGATGGCGCCTATCATGACACTAGGAAAGCTGGAAACTCACACATACCAACATCATGAAATTTAAAATATACAAAAATAAGCTTAAGTAAGTAAAAGTTTCATAAAACAGGATAAAAACGTCATAGCTCAATACAGAATTTTCAGAAAACTCGGGTGTCATTGAGTACATGAGCATTTATACAAATACATAGTGTGATACACTCTCTAAGAAAATAGAACATAATAAGTAAAATTGAGAGATATGGGAGAAGAGTCAAGGTCTGCGGACGCCAAGGCAACTACCTCGATAAATCTGCGAACGACAGAAAACTCCAAGATCAACAACCACAGTGCCCAGAAAAACCTTGATCTTCAAACGAAGTATAGGGTATAGCGTGAGTACAACCAACTCAATAAGTAACAAGTCTAACCTCTGGACTGAAAGCAGTGACGAGTTCGAACAGTATGGTCCAAATACATAATTAAATAGTACGAAATTTTATAGGACATATGACAACAATATCTCAGAGAAACTCATAATTTGCAGGTACCAGCACAACAATGTTGGCATGCTTCCAGGTTTTACAATTAAACTCAAACAGATAAAATATGTCAAGTCTAAATGATATGAGGAACATGACATCTCTATATCTATATGCCAATATGCACATCGTATGTGATGAAATACAATGGAAGCTTCGCGTATTCACACACTCAGAATAAGCAACCTTACTGTCTCAATTCTCACTCATTACACTCCATCACTCAGCATTGTACAGGGCAGATCCAACCCAAACGGTAATAAATCCTGCTATGCCTTGCAGCCTACTCGCATCGTGAATCAATAGCAACTGCGCTCACTGTGGGTGTGCAGACTCTGGAGAGGCATATCCAGCCTAAGCACTATAATAATCCAATATATGATATAGCCCAAATTAATGATACATGATGTGACAATATATGACAACAGCGACTGAGATATGATATGCAATGATTAATGCGACTGAGTACATAACTGCAATTAAGCAAATAACTCAACAGCAAAGAACGACCACTATGTGTCCCAATAGTACCAACACATAGCCTAAACATGATTTCTAGCATAAATCACAGCTCAAGTACTCTACCACATAAAGTACATTAATAATATTTAGATACTATAGCTACATAGTTCCATGGAATCGACTAAATCACAATTACTATGGTATACGCCCACACGCCCGTCACTTAGCATGCGCTTCACCTTAACACAAATCACATAGCACGTAATTTCAGGGATTCATACCCTTAGAACCATGTTTAGAAGTGTTAGTTACCTCAAACCGTGCAAATATCTACTCCAATAAACCATTGCCTCGTGAATCGGCCTCCAAACACCTCGAATCTAACCACACATAGTTCGATACAATCAACCCGAGCTAAAGGAATCAATTCCATATAAAAATGCTAAGTTCTTAATCAAAAATCAACTCTAATGTTAACCCCTGGGCCCACGTCTCAGAATCCAATAAAAGCTACAAAATTCGGCAGCCCATTCAACCACGAGTCCAACCATACCAAATTTAGCAAATTCCGACATCAAATCGTCACTCAAATCCCCAAATTTAAATCTCCAATCCCTAGCCTAAAACTCCCAAATATTCACCTCAAAAACATACAAACTAGATGGGAAATTCAGTAGGGAAAAACTATTATTGCATAAATATGATCAAGAGTGGCGTACCTCAAGAAACCCCTTGAAATCCTTATCAAAAATCACCTTAGTCCGAGTTTGCAAAGTCCAAACTGATAAAAATCATGAAACCCTCGAGTTTTTAACACTGCCCAGGCATTTATGCACTTGCGGAACCTGGGCTCACACCTGCGCTCCCGCTTTTGCGGAGAAAAACTCACTTATGTGAACTCACTTAACAGCCAGCCAAGCACAACTGCGGTCTCAGCCTCGCATCTGCGGGACCGTATCTGCGAATCTCCCCTTGCTTCTACGACCCAACGTTGCCTGCCCAAATCTGCTTATGCGGTCGCCCATGCGTAGATGCACATCCGCATCTGCGGAAACTTTTCTGCGTCTGCGACCCCCAGTGACCTTCCTCCTCTTCGCAGCTGCGCAAGCTTAGCCACTTATGCGGCTCCGCAGCTGCAGCCAAACCCGCCGCATAACACGTAAGCCAAATTCGATCTGTTAACCATCCGAAACCAAGCCGAGATCACCAAGACCTCAACCAAATATACCAATAAGTCATAAAACACGATACGGACTTAGTCGAGGCCTTCGAGCACATAAAATAACATCAAAAACATGAATCGCACCCCAATTCATGCCTAATGAAAACTAAGAAATTCCAATTTCTACAATCGATGCCGAAACCTATCAAATCAAGTTCAATTGGCCTCAATTTTGCACACAAGTCATAAATGATATAACAGACCTGTTTTAACTTCCGGAACCAAAATCCGAGCCCAGTAACCACAAAGTCAGCTCTCGCTCAAACTTCTCAATTTCCAAACCTTCTAATTTTTCAACTTTCGCCATTTCAAGCCAAACTCAACTACGTACCTCCAAATCACTATCCGGACACACTCCTAAGTCCAAAATCACCATACAAAGCTATCAAAACCATAAAAACTCAATTCAGGAGTCGTCTACACATAAGTCAACATCCGGTCAATATTTTTAACTTAAGCTTCCAACCTTGAGACTAAGTGTTTCAACTTATTCTGAAACATTCGCGAAACCAAACCGACTACCCCGACAAGTCACATAACGACAATTGAGCACAAAATAAGAATTAAACGGGGGAACGAGGTTACAACACCCAAAACGACCGGCCGGGTCATTACAGAAAAAATAATATTTAAAACTAAATATGAGGCTCCCGCGGTGATATAAAAAAATATTGTGATTGAACTTGTGAAACGAGGATACGAGGCGGTACCTCGGTTGTGATATTTTTTATTCACTTTATTTTGAAAAGAGTTAATGGTTGAACCGTTCTTGTTGCTTTTATGTTTCCTTGTCATACAAATTTTGCCCGTATTTGATTACTTGAAGTTCTCATTTATTGCTTCCTTCTTGTTGTCTTTCTGCTTACAATTCTATCATTAGTTTACTTTATTAGGCTGCTTTATTATCATTATTTTCTCCATTTCCATTACTTCTCATTGTTAAATTTTTGTTATGTTTATTATGTCATAGTAGGTAACTTAATCTGGCATCATCTCTACTCTACCGAGGTTAGGCTTGATACTTACTATGTACCGTTGTGGTGTACTCATACTACGCTTCTGTATACCTTTTTGTGCAGATACAGGTACGTTTGCCCGTGCTGGACATTAGTGATTGACTTGTTAGCTGCCTTCCGGAGACTTCACGGTATACCTGCCCGGCGTTCGCAGACCTCGGAGTCACTTTCTATTTTTAGACTTTCTACTGTTTATTTCTTGTCCCAAAATAGTATTGTATTACGAGACTATTAGTACTTTCTTGTAGAGCTTATGACTCTATTCCACCAGGTATTGGGAAAGTGTTGGCTATTGTACTGTTGAGTTTTATTATAATAGTGTAATGGTTTAATTTGAGGTTTAGTATTATTTTCGCTATTTCTCTATGCATGTTAGGCTTGCATAGTCTTAACGACTAGGTACTATCACGATATCCTAAGGTGAGAAATTGGGGTCGTGACAACTTGTTATCAACTATTAACTAAATTACACTATCCCAATTATCTAAACAAGAATAGACCTAGAAGTATTTGATTCTAAAATAATTAAATAAAGAAAACATAAATAATGAACTCTGAGAAAGGGAAAATAGATTTTTATTATATCAATATAATGAAAATACTGTAGGGTCATGGGCTATCTAACAATCATATTGTATTCTTCAATTGAATAGACTAATTAATTTATCTGATTTATTGGTTGATGGGGTTAATATTGCTCATAAGAATATGTCGATCTCTTACTCGCCTATTCAAACTAACCTAACACTTATATGTCTATAGAGTTAGAATCAACAAGAATGCATTTATAATTTTCGTATAAATAACCAAGAAAGGCAATTAGCATATATTTATCCTAACCACGAATCCATTCCCCGATGCCCAGGTTCAAGAACTTGCTCTACTCAATCCTGTGTGCATTCTAGAATTTCTACTTTCGAGTTCAATTCTAGATTCGTAGATAAAATTCAATTGGCGATCAAGCAATAATATAATTAAGCGCAAGATTGAATAAATAAACTAATATAATATATCAACAAATCAAAATCAATATTCAAACAACAATATTAATGGAAGAACCACAATCTTAGAACGTGAAGTTTAGCTCCACATAGATATGATAGTCAAACAAGAAATTATCCATGAAACATAAAAAATACTAAGAAAAGATGAAATCCGGCTATCACGGCGGCTCCGTGCTCTCACTTGATAAAAAGTTATATATAAATTATATTTAATGATTATTTATAGGTTTAGAAAAAAGCCTAGACAAACCGTGTGGTTCCCTTAAATTGTGTGCGCGCGCAGATGAGTTTGTTTTGAGAATTGTATAGAAAGATGATTTGGCAACATTTAATTGGTTAAAGAAAAAAAATGAATTTGGAAAAAGATGTAAAATAGGAGGAAGGGCACGTGATTGGAGAAAGACAAAAGGGAAGTGGGGTCCACTCAATTTTCCTTTCTTGTCATTTACTTTTCTTTTCCTTTCTGTTTTCTACGTTCTTTTCCAGTTCTTCTCGTTTTTTTCTTCTCTTTTCTTTTTTGTTTGTTTGTTTTGTTTTGTTTTGTATTAATGATAAAATACAACTAGCTATACAAAATACTATTTATGTATAGTAAGTAACATTAAAAATAGAAATAAAAAATTATATTAGAGAAATATAATATAATTAGACAAAATATCAATAAGCTAAAACGAAGGAAAATATTTTTGTTGATTTTTTAATTTTTAAGATAAAATAAAGCAAAAATGAACTAAAAGTTAAAATAGCAAATTAGACATAAAAATCGACATCTAGCACTAAAAAGGTATAAAATCTCAGGGAGGGTCAAAAATTATATGTCTACAGTTCTGATTTCAACCCGCAACCTTCTAAACCCAAACTAACCTTCCCCGCAAGTCACAAAACCGCAAAAGCAAATACAAGGAGTCTTATTTAGGGGGAACGAGGATCTAGAAAGCAAAACGACCGGTCGGGCCGTTACATTCTCCACCTCTTAAACAAACGTTCGTCCTCGAACAGGTCTAGAATCATACCTAGAGTGCCGAATAAGTGTGGATATCTGCCCCGCATGTCCTCCTCGACCTCCCAAGTCGCCTCCTCGACTGGTTGGCCCCTCCACTGAACCTTTACCGTAGAAATCTTCTTGGACATCAATTGGCGAACCTGTCTCTCAACAATGGCAACTGGCTCCTCCTCATAACCCAGGCTCTCATCTAGCTGAACCGTACTGAAGTCTAACACATGCGACATTTCGATATGATACCTCCGGAGCATAGACACGTGGAAATTCGGATGATCTCCCGATAGACTGGTGGACCTATAAACCTTGGACTCAACTTGCCCTTCTTCCCGAACCTCATGATTCCTTTCATCGGCGAGACTTTCAAGAGAACCTTCTCGTCCAATCTGAGGGCCTCTATCTGATATAATGGAAACAGGCACACCATGCAACTGCACAATCTCGTGAATGTAAATCTGGGCCAACCTCTCTGAAGAATACATGGTCACAACCGGAATGACGTGTGCCGACTTGGTCAATCTGTCGACAATGACCTAAACTGCATCAAACTTTCTCAAGGTCCACGGCAACCCAACTATGAAGTCCATAGTAATGCGCTCCCATTTCCACTCAGGTATAACCATCTGGTGAAGTAGGCCACCTTGCCTCTGATGCTCTATTTAACTTGCTGGCAATTTTGGCACCTCTCTACATACTCAACTATGTCCTTCTTCATCCGCCGCCACCAATAATGTTGCCTCAGGTCGCGATACATCTTCGTAGCACCTGGATGAATAAAATACCGAGAAGTGTGTGCCTCTTCTAGAATCTTTTCCCTCAACCCATCAACATTAGGGACACATACACGACCATGGAGTCGCAGAACATCATCATCACCGATAGTAACCTCCCTGGCACCACCCTATAGTATCCTCTCTCTAAGAACCAACAAGTGTGGATCGTCGTACTAGCGAGCTTTGATCTGCTCGAATAGTGAAGACTGGGTGACGACGCATGCAAGAACTCGTCTAGGCTCTTAAATATCCAACCTCACAAGTCTGTTAGCCAAAGACTGAATGTCCAAAGCTAATGGACTTTCCTCTGGTGAAATGAATGCCAAACTACACATACTCTCCGCCTTTCTGCTCAAGGCATCCTCAACCACATTCTCCTTGCCCGGATTATAAAGCATGGTGATATCATAATCTTTCAGTAACTCAAGACACCTGCGCTTCCTTAAATTGAGATCCCTCTGCTTGAACAAATGTTGCAAGCTACGATAATCGGTGCAAACCTCATAGGAAACCCGTAAAGATAATGCCTCCAAATCTTAAGAGCATGACCAATCGCGGTCAACTCCAAAACATGGACTGGTAATTCTTCTTGTGAGGTATCAACTAACATGAAGCATATGCAATAACTCGCCCCTCCTGCATCAATACACAACCTAGGCCAACACGTAAAGCATCACAATACAAAGTATACATCCCTGAACCAGAAGGCAACACTAACACCGATGTTGAAGTCAAGGCGGTCTTTAGCTTCTGAAAGCTCGCCTCACAATCGTCGGACCATCGGAACAGAGCACTATTTTGGGTCAATCTAGTCAAAGGTGCTGCAATAGATGAGAAGCCCTCCTCAAACCCGACGATAATAACCTGCTAACCCTAAGAAGCTCATGATCTCGATCGCTGTGGTAGGATGAGGCCAACTCTGAACTGCCTTGATCTTCTTAGGATCTACCTTAATACCCTCGCTTGATACAACATGCCCTAAGAATGCCACAAAATCTAACCAAAGCTCACACTTAGAGAACTTAGCATATAGCTTCTGTTCCCACAAGGTCTGAAGCACCACTCCCAAATGCTGCTAGTGCTCCTCCATGCTACGCGAGTAGATCAAAATGTCATCAATGAAAACAATGACAAACGAATCAATATATGGCACGAATCAAACACCGTCGGGGCATTAGTCAAACCGAAGGACATCACTAGAAACTCATAATAGCCATATATAGTCCGAAAAGTCATCTTCGAAACATATGAATACCGAATATTCAACTGATGGTACCCTGATCTCAAGTCGATCTTAGAGAACACCGTAGCACCCTGCAACTAGTCAAACAAGTCATCAATACGAGGCAAACGGTACTTGTTCTTAATGGTAACTTTGTTCAACTGGCGGTAATCAATGCACATACGCATAGTCCCATCTTTCTTCTTCACAAATTACACTGGTGTCCCCCAAGGAGACATACTCGGTCTGACAAACCCCTTTGCTAGGAACTCCACAAGGTGTTCTTTCAACTCCTTCAACTCTTTCGGAGCCATGTGGTACGGTGGAATAGAGATAGGCTGGGTACCTGGAGCCAAATCAATACATAAATTGATATCACGATCTGGTGGCATGATTGGAAGATCAGAAGGAAACACATCAGAGAACTCCCGAACCACGTGCACTGAATCAATCATCGGAGTCTCTGTGGTGCTATCCCTAACATAAGCTAGATAAGCCAAACAACCCTTCTCAACCATGTGTCGAGGCTTAAGAAAAGAGATAACCCGACTAGATGCACTGACAGACGAACCCTTCCACTCCAATCTAGGCAACTCCGGCATCGCCAAGGTAACAGTCTTAGCATGGCAATCAAGGATGGTGTGATATAGAGACAACCAATCCATGCCCAGGATGACCTCAAATTTGGTCATATCAAGCAATAGAAGATCTGCTTTGGTCTCAAAACCACAGAAAGTAACAATGTAGGACCGGTAGATCCAATCCACAACAACAGAATCGCCCACTAGAGTGGACACACACACACACAGGAGCACCTAAGGACTCACGAGGAACACCCAAGAAATGAGCAAATAGAGATGAAACATATGAATACGTAGACCCTGGATCAAATAGTACCGAAGCATCCGTACCACAGACAGAAATAATATATGTGATCATGGAATCTGAGGCCACTACATCTGGTCTAGCCGAAAAAGCAAAGAATCTAGCTAGAGCGCCACCTGACTGGCATCCACCTGTCTGACCTCCACCTGTAGGATGACCTTTACCCACCTGCCCTCCGCCTTTGGGCGGCCAGACGGCTGGTGCGACAGTTGGTGCTATAATCATAGGTCGATGACCCTGCTGTATTGCCTTACCCTGAAGTCTAGGACAAAACCTCTTCATATATCCAGGATCACCGCACTCGTAACAAACCCTCATAACGGTGGACTGCTAACCTGAAGTCTGAACCTGATGGCCTAAATACCCACTGGAGGAACCCTGAATAGCTGGTGGGGAAAATAGAAGCTCTCTGGCATGGCACTGAAATAGGCCGTACTAGAGCACCCCGAGAAGGCGGCGGTGCTGGATATGTGGGCCTGCTAGGCTGACCTTTCCCAAACTGACCTCTTCCCCTAGACGGAGCACCACTGAACCATCCAAAATAATAGAACTGCTTGTCCCGCGGCATCTGCTCTCGGTTTTGCTGACGAACACCCTTGATCCTTTGAGCTATCTCCACAACTAGCTCATAAAAAGTCCCCATCTCAACCACTCGGGCCATAGTGGTCTGGATACCAGAGTGCAAACCCGCAACAAACCTCCGCACTCTCTCTGCATCGGTAGGAAGTATCATAAGTTCATGGCGAGACAACTCAGAGAACCTCGCCTCATAGTCGGTCACTGACATCTAACCCTGCTAGAGCTGCTCGAATTGAAACCGCAACTCTTCCCTCTAAGAGGGTGCAATACACCTATCCAGAAAGATACGCGTGAACTGATCCTAAGTCAAGAGAGGAGAACATGTTGGTATACCAAAAAGATATGACTGCCACCACCTACGGGCCCTGCCCTCTAGCTGAAAGGTGGTAAAGTTCACCCCGTGGGACTCCAATATCCCCATGTTGTGCAATCTGTCCCTGCACCGATCAATAAAGTCCTAGGGGTCCTCATGTCGCTCACCTCCATCTGTCTAATAGCTTTTGCGGCTCGCCAGCCGCAGCTGGTCTGGGCTCAAGTATAGCTGCTGCAACTGGCTAAACTCCTCTAATGGGTAATGCACCCGGGGTTTGATATACGACATCTGCATGCCTAGGAGCCTGAGCGGTCAGGGTCTATGCTCCCCCTTCCACCTATGATTTGGCTGGGTCTGCTGGAAATAAACCAGCCTGAGTCATAGAATATATGAACCGCAGCATATGACACATAACCTCTGTGAATCCTGGTGCATACATGAAATCCACTGGGGCTGGCTCTTCTGCAAGCACCTCATCCTGCTCTTCAATAATAGGGTCCTCTACTGGATCCACTGGTGGCACAACTGGAATAACTCTAGGACGTCCTCGTCCTCTACCATGAGTTGGAGCCTTCCCCTGGCCTCTAGCAACAGGGGGAGAAGCTCCTCCATGATTGAGTACATCTGCCGCACACATTCTCACCATTTGTGAGAGAATAAGAGAAAGATACTTAGTATAACATCAATTGCACGATAGGAGATGAAGAAAGAGTAGTTTGCTAACACCCTATAGCCTCTCGAAGATAAGTACGGACATCTCCGCACCGATCCATAAGACTCTATTAGACCTGCTCATAATTTGTGAGACCTACGTGAACCTAGTGCTCTGATACCATGTTGTCACGCCCCAATTTCACCTATAGGCCGTGATAGCGTCCAACGTTGCCGCTAGGCAAGACAACGTGAATTAGACATGTGTTTACTCTCTTTAACGACTTCGAAATAGTTGATTGTTATTTATTAAGCAAGTGAGAGGTGAAATATTTAATAAAACAAAGCATAAATAAATATTAGGACAAGTGTGGCGAAATAAATACTCAAAACCATAGAATGTCTACTAGCATATTTTCCAAGACCTGATGTCACAAGTGTATGAGCTACTTGTAGAATATACAAAATACTAAGCTACTATCTAAAATAGAGTAGACAAAAAATAAATGCAAAAGAGAGACGCTGGGTGCTGCAGAATGGATTTGGAAGGCAACTCACCACTAAGTCTCGACGTATCAAGGGTGCGTGTCGGGATGACTGCCAGATGCACCTGCCTCAAATCATGCACGATTAGTGCAAAAGTATAGCGTGAGTACATAAAAATATGTACCCAGTAAGTTTCCAGTTTAACCTCAAAGAAGTAGTAACGAGGGGTCGACATCGACACTTACAATGGGCCAACAATAAATACAGGAATTCTAAACAGGTATAAGCCATGGAAACAATAACAAAAACACAATGTCAAGCAGTAAGTAAATGACCCATTAACTGATAAAAACTTTCAAAATCTCTAACCGACATCTTTAACCCCAAATCAATTTCTGTCATTTAATAAATTTACAACATCTCGAGCCATAAAGTAATATCAAGTGAAATCAGGCTCCGAGTATTATTACGCGCGATTTATGCCGAGGTCGTATGACCCGATCCAAATATATATATATATACTATGTGCACTACCGTGGGTCGAACGACATGAACCATAGATGCATCTATAAACTTGCCGAGGCGAACGACCCGCTCCCATGAGAGTAAAGAAGTTTACCTCGCTCGCGAAAGTACTTGCGACACGAGTGGACATGGATTTATCAAAGTTATTATATATTCCTCAATTCTTCCCAAAATAATAAATCAAAATTGGAGAGTTTCAACCTTACAATCCCTAATCTTAGCTTTATTTAAGATAAATAATATACATAATAAACATAACAGTACAATCAAGGCATGGTGTAGATCCAAGACTACCCGAACATCTCATGAAATATAGCTACGCACAGACTCTCATCACCTAGTACGTATGTAGTTCCCCACACAAGTAATTCACAACAAAAATACACCCTAGGGATGAGTTCCCTCTTACAAGGTTAGACAAGAGACTTACCTCATTCTCAAGCTCACTTCCGATCCACAAATATGCTTTAAATACTCAACTCGGTGCCAAACAACTCGAAACTAGTCAAATGTTATATAAATTAATCAATACATATTCAAAAGTTCATAATTTAACTATTAGAGTAATTAACCAATCCAAATTGAAAGATTCCTAAAATTCACCCCCAGGCCCACGTACCCGGATTCCGGATATTTTCGAAAACATTTTTACCCATTTTTATCAAAACTTAAGTTTTTCTACTAAACCCATAATTCTGCATACTTCCGCATCTGCAGACAATGGCCCGCTTCTACGAGCCCGCGTCTGCGGCGCACATGTTGCACATGCGGCCTTGCCCGCTTCTGTGCTTACCTTCTTCGCACATGCTCTTTTGCAATTGCGGTCCTTTCTCCTCTTCTGTGATCCCTGGGCAGCCCACGCCAGGCCGCTTCAGCGGTCGTTGGCTCGCTTCTGCGAGCTCACACCTACGTCTAGCTCCTCGAAGGTGCGATTGCACTAGAAGCACTGCTGCTTAAGCCATTTTCTCCAAGTCCAAACGACTTCTGCACAATGTCTGAATGGCATCCGGGGCCCCAGAGGCCTCGTCCAAACATACCAACGAGTTCGAAATCATAAAACAGACCTGCTCGACCTTACGAAACACGGAAAATAACACCAAAACTTAGAATCACACCCCAAACCAAATCGAATCAACTTATGAACTTAAAGTTCTTCCAACTTGCTCCGACTCAGCACTCAATACTCAAAACACCCAACACTCTACGCTCACTAGGGATGTGTACAGACTCCGGAGGGGCTCCCAAAGCCCAAGCGCTAAGCACGGACAACTCACGTGCCATCATATCAATACCTGGACCCGCATGGTCAACTCACGTGCTACGCGGACAACTCACGCACTATGGTATTGGTACCTGGACCCGCACGCTCAACTCACGTGCTACGCGGACAACTCAAGCGCTATGGTATTAATATCCTCACAACCAGGCCCTCGGCCTTACTCAATCAATATCAATACCTCACTAGCCTCATCATCACCAACAAATAAGGGAACACAACCCACATCAAGTATCACCGCATATTAGCAAATAATAGAGACTGAGGTAAACAGGTACAATAATTTCTATGACTAAGTACAAATAATGTGAGCATGAATAAAGCCTAAGCATGATCTCTATCATGAAGGCAAACAAGTTCAATAACAATTAAACACATAACCACAGATAATAGCCATTGGGCCTCACAACTTCACGGGATGGACCAAGTCTCAATCCCTCGCGGTGCACACCCACACGCCTGTCACCTAGCATTGGTATCACTTCCAAACAATCACGTGATGTCAAATCTCCGGGTTTATACCCTCAAAGCCAGAGTTAAAACTGTTACTTGCCTTAACCACGCAAAAATCCTACCCCGGGATGCCCTCGTCTCCGGACCCGGTCTCCAAATGCTCCGAATCTAATCACAATCAGTACAATACCATCAATATACGCTAATGGAATGAATTCCACAAGAAAAACTATAAAATATGCCAAAAATCCGAAACCGACCAAAACCCGACCCCCGGGCCCACGTGTTGAAATCAATCAAAAATGGCAGAATAATAAACCCTGTCCTCTCCCGAGTCTAACCATATAAAATTCCTCAAAATCCGACATCGTTTTCTTCTTCAAATTCTTAAATTACTTCTCCAAAATCCCAAGCCCTAACCCCTCATTTTTACCAATTACAACGATTAAACAACGGAAAATCACCATATATACAAGTATTAGGGCTCAAGTAACTTACCTCAACGAAACCCCCTTGATTCCCTCTTCAAATCTCTCCCAAATGCTCCAAAAACCGAATAGAAATGGTGAAGAACGTACCAAAATTCGCGAAGTGTGATATATAGGGTCTGCCCGAGGGATTCCGCACCTGCGGACCCTTTCTCGCACCTGCGCTTCCGCATATGGGGACTCCAGTGCGCACCTGTGCATTCCACTTAACTGGCCAGACTTCACACTTGCGGAAGTCTCCTCGCACCTGCGGTTCCCAATCCGCAGGTGCGGACACACCAAAATTGCAGCTCCAGCTGCATTTTCCAACTTCCAAACTCCCCGATACCCATCCAAAATCATCCCGAGCCCCTCGGGACCTCAACCAATAATTTAAACAAGTCATATATCAACATACAAACTTAGTCGAACTTTAGAATCACTCAAAACAACATCCAAACACCAAATTACCCTCGAATTCAAGCCTAAGAACTTTTAAATTTCCAAATTCGGCACCCGATGCCAAAACCCATCAAACCACGTCCGAATGACCTCAAATTTTGTACACATGTCAAAATCACACTATGAACTTTCTACAACTTCTGGAATTATATTCCGACCCCGAAATCAAATTTTTCCACTGCCGACCGAAATCGACAAATTTCCAATTTCGCCAATTCAAGCCTAATTCTACCACGGACCTCCAAATCACATTCTGGATGCACTCCTAAGTCCAAAATCACCTAACGGAGCTAACAGAACCATCAGAATTCAAATTCGAGATCATTTACATATAGGTCCATATTCGGTCCACTTTTCTAACTTAAATATTTTAATTATGAGACTAAGTGTCCCATTTCACTCCTAGTTCCTTCCGGACCCGAACCAACTAACCCGATAAGTTATAAATCAATTGAAAGACATAAATTGAGAAGTAAATGGGGAAACTGCATTATAATATTCAAAACGATTGGCCAGGTCATTACAACATGTCGGTATAGGTTAGAGGCTTCCAGGGCAAAACCTCCGTTGGACGATAATGAATTAACCAAGTATTTAATCAGAGGCCAGGAAGGGATATACTTTGAAAAGATGATGGGAATGATGGGTAGAAATTTCCCGAGCTGGTCAAGATGGAAGATTTCTTAGAAGAGGGCATAAAATCCGGTAAAGTACAATCCATGGCAGCACTGCAAGCGGCCAACAAAGCCATCCAATCAGGGTCAATAGGTAGCATAAATAAGAAGAAAGAAGAGGTCTCAATAGTTGTCCCTTATTATAAACCAAACACACATCACGGAAACACTTCATATTCCCCATACAATCATTCACCACCACCCACTTACGCTCCAATCTATAACACCCAGACATATTATCATCCTCAACCACAATACCACCCTCATCAAGCCAACAATAGCCCTAACCCATAACGACCATATGCTCCCATCCAAACCACTACTCACCAAAACCGACCCGCTTGTGCACCACGCCCTCGGCCCAACTTTGAAGAGAGGGGTCCTAGAAATTATACCCCGATTGATGAGCCTCTAGCCTAATTGTTTGAGAAATTGAGAAGAGCAGGATTGATACATCCAGTTGAAGGAAGGGTTCTTGAATATCCCTCCAAGTATTTTGATGTAACTAAAAGGTGTGTGTCCAATTCCAATGTACCTGGTCATGACACTGAAGATTATTTTAAGCTGAAAAATGAGATTGAAACATTGATCAAAAGTAGAGCCATTCAATGCACTCTGGCGCCACCCAGTGTGAATTACAATCCGCTGCCAAATCACCAAAACCAAGGAGTTAACATGATCACATTGGATGAAGAATATGACCTAAAGGGAACGATTGTCACTATAGGAAATGCAGAAGCCGCCAGGATCCCTCATCAAAGGGCTCCAATTATTACAGTACAAGTGAGAGCTACAGTGACTGTTCAGACATATCATCGACAACCTGTCATTGCTACAGGAGACAAAGAAAGTCGGGAATACAAAACCGTCCCATGGACGTACCAGCAAAAAGGTAAGGCAAAAATGACAGACTCTGCTGCAGCCCATGGTAGGACTAGGTATGGGAGATGATACGCTCCAGAAGATGTCAATCGAGGGAACATGGGAAGAGAGAAAATTCAAAGAAGGAACATATAAAACCTAGAAGTCGTCGAGTTCTGGAAGAGATTGTCGACCAAAGAGTATTCCGTAGAGAAGCAGCTGAAGAAAACTCCAGCAAAGATATCAATCATGGACTTGTTAATGATCTTTGATAGTCATAAGGACGCCCTATTGAAAGTACTAAGTGGTTTAAGTTTAACAAGTAACACCACCAGTGAGGCACTGGCCGCGATAATCGGGAAAGAAGCAAATATGATCACTTTTAGAAGAGACGAACTTCATGTCGAAGGGGAGAAAGTGGTGTCCCGAGTGTTGGTCGATTCAAGAGTCAACATTTGTCCGCTCTCCAACCTAATGGATTTAGGAATTCATTTGAGAAAAGTAAAGGAAAGCCACGTGAGAGTGAGGGCCTTTGACGGTTCACAAAAGGATGTTATTGGAGAAATTTATTTGTCTTTGCAGATCGGGCCGGTCAAATTTTCCATATTGTTTCAAGTAATGGACATCTCTTCTTCCTACAACTTGTTATTGGGAAGGCCCTGGATACACATGGCAGGGGCCGTCCCATCCACTTTACATCAATGCATGAAATTTGATTGGGGATGTTAGGAGATGGTGGTCCACGGCGAGTGGGGTCACCCCGATTATTTGGAGAATGTTGTTCCATTCATTGAAGGGCTAGACAGAGTTGCTTTTCATGCAGTGGAAATCATGCAGACTACCAAAATGGAAGAGACTGAATAAAACTTGGGAATGCACTCGCTGTATAGATCCAAGATGGCTATTGCGGAGATGATGTAGTATGGATACAGGAGAGGAAAAAAGAAGGGGAACCATGTCGAACAGGATCACAAAGCCAATTGAACCTAACAGGTAGAAAGGAAGGGTCAGCATAGGATATCAGCCTTCGGAGGGGAAAGCCCATATGGGTAGCTCCGAAAAAAAGGTTTTTGTGCTAGAGCATGTTTCAAGTTCGGGTCAGGGTTCAATACTAGAAGATGATATCATCGACGGGATGGGAAAGCTGTTCGTGAATATGATTGAAGAATGATGTGAAGGGACTGACTTCAAGATACCGACTATCAGGGATGCGGAACTAGGAGAAGAGCTACGGAATTGGACCGCTTGTCCATTATTGGCTCGCCGGGAGTCTTTATAGTATGGAACTGTAAAAGGTTTCTTTTGAAAAGCACAAAGGTCAATTGATGCCTGCACCGTGTCTATACCTTTTTGTCATTTGCTTTTTTTGAACGCTTAAGACGTTCCTCTTTTGATGAAATAAAAAGAATTATTTTCTCAAATATTGCAACTTTATTTACCGCTTCATATATACTTAGCTTTTCTTTCCAGTAATGAAAATGCTAAAAACCCACGTTCCGCGATTGTGACATGTAACAAAACCGTTGACTGCAATGACCCAAATTACGAGGAGTATGATGAGAGTATTATGCTAGACAATCTCCCGTAGGAGATCAAACATCTAGAGAGTCATAAAAAGCCCGACCTCGAAGAAACGGAAGTGGTCAACCTTGGAAGTGAAGAAGACGTGAAGGAAACCAAAATCAGCATTCATCTAGAAGCCGAGTATAAGGAAAAGCTGGTTGAGCTCCTCCGACAGTACATCGATGTGTTCGCATTGTCATGTGATGACATGCTGGGATTAAGCACTGACGTTGTCTCGCATCGACTGCCCACCGATCCTACCAGACCGATGGTCAAGCAGAAATCCAGAAAGTTCAAACCTGATTTAAGTGTGAGGATAAAGGAAGAAGCGACCAAGCAGATAGAGACGAATGTGGTAAGGGTCACCAATTATCCCAGCTAGCTGAAAAATATCGTCCCAGTACCCAAGAATGACGAAAAGATCAGAATATTCATGGATTATCGAGATCTCAACAAAGCTAGTCCAAAGGACGATTTTCCTCTGCCAAATATCCATATCCTCATCTACAACTGTGCAAAGCATGAACTGCAGTCGTTTGTGGATTGTTTTGCTGGGTATCACCAAATCTTGATGCACGAGGAAGATGCAGACAAGCCAACCTTCACCATACCTTGGGAAGTTTACTAGTATAGAGTCATGTCATTTGGTCTCAAGAACGTCGACACCACCTACATGAGGTCCATGACAACCCTTTTTCACGACATGATTAATAAGGAGATTAAAGTGTAAGTGGATGATGTCATCATCAAGTCTTGAAAGAGTTCAGAGCACTTGGACGATTTAAGAAAATATTTCGAACGCCTATGAAGGTACAGTTTCAAATTGAACCCGGCAAAGCGCGCGTTCGGAGTCCCCACTGGAAAACTATTGGGCTTCATTATAAACAGAAAGGGGATAGAACTGGACCCATCAAAAATCAAGGCCATTCAGGAATTGCCACCACCAAAGAGCAAGAAAAATGTAATGAGTTTCTTGGGTAGATTGAATTAAATTAGTCGCTTCTTAGTCCAGTCCACGATAATCTTTGAACCCATTTTCAAGTTGTTGAAAAAGGATGCTGCCACAAAATGGACAAAAGAATGCCAGAAAACCTTCGACAAAATCAAATAATATCTATCAAATCTACCAGTGCTAGTTCCCCCCAAACTCGGGAAGCCATTATTACTATATTTGTCAGTCTTGGATAACGCCTTCGACTGTGTGTTGGGACAGCATAACGAAACTGGGAGAAATAAGCAGGCTATATACTACTTAAGTAAGAAGTTCACACCATGCGAGGCCAAGTATACTTTGATAGAACGTACTTGTTGTGCTCTGACTTGGATTGCCCAGAGATTTAGGCATTATATGTCAGCATACACTATGCATATTGATATCTCGGCTCGACCCACTTAAGTACATCTTCCAGAAGTCGATGCCTACCGGAAAGCTAGCTAAATGGCAATATTTTCTCAGCAGATTTGACATTGTATATATAACCCAGAAGGCTATCAAAGGGCATGCTTTAGCCGACAACCTAGCAGAAAATCTAGTGTATGGGGATTACGAGCCACTTACTACATATTTTCCCGATGAAGAAGTATTATTTGCTGGGAAAGATATTGTAGAATCATATACTGGATGGAGAATATTTTTCGATGGAGAAGAAAACTTCAAAGGAGTCGGAATTAGGGCAGTCCTGATTTCAGAATCTGGACAGCACTATCCAGCATTCGCAAAGATAAGATTCCCTTGTACCAATAATATGGTTGAATACGAAGTGTGCATTCTTGGGATCAGAACAATAGTTGACATTAACGTCAAAGAACTTTTGGTCATAGGGGACTCCGATCTATTGATACACCATGTGCAAAGGGAATGGTCCACCAAGAATGTTAACAATACTTCAATGACCAAATTTTTCTTCGCCAAATCTTACATTTTAATAAATATAATTAGATAAAATTTATATTTTTTCACTGCTGTTACCAAATGGTAATCATAATTTCAAATGTAGATACATAAAAAATCGTCGATACTCATATAAAACATCACTGTTAATTACAAAAAACTAAAACATCACATTACAAAAAATACATCCATTCGAATTGCATAACATATTTTTTGCAACTCCTAAGAAAAGAAAAAATTAAATTGTACTGTAGTTGAATAATCTTCTTGATATTGTGATACGAGCAACTAAATTCTACCATTGTATACTTAGTAGGTAAAAAGTTTCCACAATTCATGGCTCTATATCTGCAGAATCAATAACAAATGATTAGCTGACAAGATATCCATCATAGATCCTGCAATTCAAATTAAGGATTTGCTTTGATGCTTGTTGATGCCTTGTAGTCTTACTGATGCCTATGTAAAACTGGTGTAAAAGAATATATATAGAGCTAACTAATAGTTTAACTGAAATAAAAATTAGTTCAAAAAAGGTCAGAAGTACAAACAATTTCATTCCACTTGAGTTTAAGAAAAGATACAAAATCTCTACCCATGAGTTGCCTAGTTTACTCGTAAATAAGTGCAATCTCAATTTCGATAACCTTCAATACTAAGGATCTTGCATTCCGATGACAACAATATTCATTTTTTTCAATATGATCACAGAGGATATCAAGGACTTGAAAAGATTCCTAGAAAGTATCTTTAAACTGGATGTTCTGACCATTACTTAAAGAACACAGTTTGAAGGAAGAAAAGAGATCATGAAAGACAGAGTTTTCTCCTACTTCAACAATAACCAATAACCAATAACCAGTTACAAGAATACATAGCTTAGCATTTTTTTTCTTTTCTTTTCTATTCTTCCATTATAAAGTAACACCCTTAGGCCATAACTGGTTTTGGCATCACCTTATCTCCCTCATCTTTCCATACAACTATTAGATGCCTATTAGCTCCACTCTCACTTCTATTTCAGACCGCTGGATACCAACAACTTTTTTACAAAGTATTAACACATGACATAATTGATCCATCAAGTACAACCAATAAGTAAGCAGTAATTTGCTAAATTTTCTTTTCGCTGACTCAAAAAACTTAACACTGAAAAATAAGCAGATTTTCAGATGTAGAAGTAAACAATATAAAGAGATAAAGATGAGAATGAAGTATTAGAAATGAAACAACAGAGATGACAATTTGTAGTTGGTGGCTGCAATAGGGATTGAGCTGGAACAGGAAATACTTTAGGCAGAATAGGTTTTTTTTTCTTAACAGATAAAAGAAAAGTTGTAGCAACAAAAGGTACCACTCCAATTTTCTATTGTAGCTTACTCATCCAATCTCGTTAATGCCTCCAAATAATAGAATCAGGAAGAACGTCTTCAGATATGTTTTATTTCATAAGACAACTTCACAATACAATCACAACCAAACATTACAAAGTAGTTGTCCTGAACAAATCTGTTCAAAATCAAACCTCATCCCTAAAGCAATCTGCTCTACTTTATACCCGCTTAAATTGTGTTCAGATAATGAACACACTATCTGTGCAACAATAGTACCATTCTATGTATATAGATCAATGAACTCACAAAGCGCATTAAACAAGAAGGTAACATATGCTCATATCGTTTTTCATCAGCTTTATGCCTTTATATTGCTCACTAACATTACATATCTATAAAGAATATATACATAATTAATCATATGCAAATCGTTTTATGGTGCTACATTATATTAAGTTTTTCAAACAGAAATTCTTTGAATTATAATCTCGTAAACTTACAAAATTTTGTGAGAATGCAAAATATTATCGAGTATCAACAATATATTATACTAATACCACATCATTTTTTATCATCTGCCAATACCATTTTAGTCATCAAAGTAGTATCATGGTATGATTTCTCTTATATTGTTAAGAGCCTATTACTTTTTGATTGACAATATTGAGCATACTATTACATAAATACTCATACGGTTAATGAAGAATATTATCCGCAAATTCCAAAATAAGTTTTTCCTTTCTCGAGATAAATACAGTGAACTTATAGGTTACACTACCAACAAGAACATCTTTGGTAAACCCAATAAGTTTAAAGTAATAAAAATGTTAATATCAAAAAAGACGAACAACAAATCAAAGGATTTACTCCTGCAAACGGATCAGTGAAAGTAATTATATAATTTGAAAACATGTAATTCTAAATAGAACACAAATATACTTGATAAATACTATCACAAAGAGAGATAATTGGAACAGTAATACTATCACAAAGAGAGATAATCAGAGAAGTAAAATAATACCCAATTCCACAACAATTACAACTGAAAGTTTAGATACTAGCAGAAACTTACCTTGATGAGAAGGAGAAAGCCCAAGAGCACTTTAACATAAGCGGCATATTAGCTACAAGGGAGTCTAATCCATCTATGATTCTTCGTCAAGTGCTCCAAACTCTATAATTGTAAGTGTTGTGATCACTACAGAACATGAGATATTTTTTCTTTTATTGGGGGGTGGCGAATTGGGGAAAACTACAATAAAGAGAATGTGAGGGTATTTTTCCTTTATTTAGCGGTTGGGGTTTGGGGCTGTGGGTGGGCGCATGGAGGGTTGGGAAAAATAAAAGGGAAATCTTAGCACCCTTATTTATTAATTTGTTTAGCTTAACGACCGGATATTATGCTTTTTGAGGACTGGATATATCATGTCGTTAATATCTAACTAAAAATCAAGTTTAATGACCGAAAAAAATGTGGTTACTAAAGGTTCACTTATAACTACCAGATTCACATCTCTTTGTTAGGAAATGGTTTGTGACGACCCAAAATTTACACCATCGTGATTGTACATAACCCAACCCGCTAGGTAAGCCAATTAACAAAATAACATAATATAATAACACTGACGTGAATCAAAGATGAAATAACTGAATTTTTATACAACTCCCCAAGGACCGGTAGTACAAATTATGAACTTCTAAGATTTAGAATTTACAAAGCTTGTATGAAATAAAGTACATCATCTGTTAGAACTGTACACGAATAGATTAAAATTCTAAAGCTACCAAGATCAAGAGGCAACTATGACCAGAACGTAGGTACATCTTTAGATCCAGTTCCCACCGTACATAGCTACATCAATATCCAACATCTGCACGCAAGGTGCAGAAGTGTAGTATGAGCATAACCGACCACATGTACTCAATAAGTAACAAACCTAATCATAGGTTGAAAGTAGTGACGAGATGGGACAAGGGTCAAAGTCAAACTCCAATAATCAGCAACAGTCATAACAATAATAATAAAATAGTACATGAAAATAACTCAGAGGTAAGATGCTCAACTCGTTTACAGTTATGGAAAGATAGGCATGCTTTTTAAGTATAAAGGTAAATCCTAAATCCTTCGCGGAAAACACCAAAAGCATAGGAATAAGTTTGAAAACTGTGATTTTTCCCAAAACCATTTCAATAATAAACCAAGATGTTTCATTTTCATATAGCAGGAGAAAAATACATCTTTATGCCTATATGTCATTAAACAGGTGAAATCATGAATATCACCAAAATCGGGTAGCATGAAGAAATGCATCCTTATGCTTGTATCTCAAGTACGCATGTCAAATGCAATGCATCTCAAATGATGAACTCATGTACTCACACTCTCAGAGTAATAAATTTCATTGTCTCATATTTTCACTCATCATGCTCAATACTTAGCACACTCAGTCACTCGGCATTGTATAGGGTATATCCAGCCCAAATATGAATGACAACTCGTGTACAGTCACTCAATACTGTATATGGCAAATCCATCCCAGGGACGATCGATCCCAAATATAATAACTGACATTTAGTCACTCAGTACTGTACAGGGCCAATCAAGCCGAGGGAAGATCCATCCCTCATTATACATGATTAGGCAAGATCCATACTCAAGGAAGATCCATCCCTCAATATCATATCAACTGTGCTTACTGTGGGTGTGTAGACTCCGGAGGGGATCCTTCAGCCCAAGCATTATAATGAGCCAAATCCAGGCATAAATCAATAAAACATGCTGCAGCGTGCAGCCCGATCCCATAAACATCACTCACTATCAGGCCCTCGACCTCATTCAATCATAAATCTCTCCAGTCTCTCAGGCTCACAATATCATGAGACTAGCCCAAAATGATGATATGATGTATAAATAAATAGCAATGGAGACTGAGATATGATATGAAATGAACGAACATGACTAAGTACGAAATTACCATTTAAACATATAATTCGATAGAAGAAATGACCTCAGTGGGTCCCAATAATACCAACATTTGCCTACGCATGATTTCTAACATGACTCACGGCTCAGTTTCTCTAACACATGGATAATACGTGGAAAATACAAGTTAACTGACTACACATATCTACGGAATCGACTGAGTCTCAATTTCTATGGTGCACACCCACACGCCTGTCACCTAGCATGTGCGTTACCTATAAAAAAAATCACATAACACTTATAATTAGCGTTCATACCCTCAGCTCCAAGTTTAGAAGTATTACTTACCTTGAAAAATCCAAATACAATACCGAGGATAAAGCACCTTGTTGTTGGCTCTAATTATTGGGAGATTCTCATATGACGTGTTGAGTTCAAATACTATTGTTGATGTTGATTATGCTTTCCACCTTGTTGGGCAATGTGTTGTATGTGATTTCTTGGTGAGGAAGAGAAAAATATACGAAGGGTGTTACCGTGCCTAATTTATATATTGATATTATTGCTTAAGTGAACGTGAAGATAAAGCACGAAGGATGATGCGATGTAATTATTTTTATATTATTATGTGAGGAAGAGAGTAAAATCACGAAGGGTGATGTCATGCACTTACTTTATTTTTATTAAGTGATGATGAGAGTAAAATCACGAAGAGTGATGTCGTGCACTTGCTTTTATATTATTATGTGAGGATGAGAGTAAAAGCACGAAGGGTCATGCCGTGCAATTTGTTTGGTTCCATTTCTCTTTAGTTTCATACTTGAAATGTGAACTTGGCATGTGTCTTCGTTATTTACTTTGAAAAGAGATTTACTTGGTGATATTTTACTTTATGTTCTGATTGTTGCCCCTTTCATATGTCCCTATCACGTTGTTATATTTCATTCTTTACTTACTATTTGATACTTTTAATATGTATAACTGCATAAGTTAATCGTAGGTATCTTATATTACTGTAACAACCCAACCGGTTGTTTTGTGTATTTGAGCCTCGTTTCCCCTTTTGATGTTTCACACATGTGCATTTATGGTTTTATGATTTGCGGGGATGGTTAGTGTAACGACCCCACCGGTCGTTTTACTTGCTAGAACCTCATTTCCCTAAATAAGACTTCGCATATTTTCTTTTACCGATTTATGACTTGCGGGGATGGTTGGTTCGGAATTTAGAATATTTTGGGTTGCAATCGGAACACTTGGTTCCTTAAAGTTGGCTTGAAAAGCTAAGTTTGACATTGGTCAACATTTTTAGTAAACGGCCTTGGAATTGGGATTTGATGGTTCCAATAGGTTCGTATGATGATTTCGGACTTGGGCGTATGTTCGGATCGGGTTTTAGGTGACCCGGGAGCGTTTCGGCGCCTAATAGTGAAAGTTGGTTCTTGAAGGTTTTTGAAGTTCTTTAAATTTGGTTTGGAGTAGGTTTTGGTGATATCGAGGTCCGAATGGAATTCCGAGACCGTGAATAGTTCCGTAATGTCATATAAGACTTGAATGCAAAATTTTGTGTCAATCTGAGTAGTCTATGGATGATTCGACGCGTTCGGAGCGATTTAGAAACTTGAAGGTCAAAGTTTGATTCAATTTGGTTTTGGGGTGTGATTCTTGATTTTGTTGTTGTTTTTCGCATTTCGAGAGTTCGAGAAAGTCTGTATTATGATTACAGATCTGTTAGTTCCTTTGGACGGGGTCCCGAGTGGCTCGGGTGAGTTTCAGACTCCTCGGAACAGAGTGTGAGAAACCAGAAATGCCCAGTTCTGGTTTCCTTCTTCGCGATCGCGAAGGGACCATCGCGTTCGGGTAGAAGGAGTTGGGGCTTGGGGGAAATGAGCTACGCTTTCGTGATAGATAGTCTACATTCACGAAGGTCTTGGCCAGTGACCTTCGCATTCGCGTGAGGTGACTCACGTTCGCATAGAGTAACTGGGTTGGGCTGGGGCCGCTTTGTTCATCGCGTTCGCGAAGTAACCCTCGCGTTCGCGTAGGGTAGGCCAAGCCAGCCTCCGCGTCAGCGATGAAGTGTCTTCAAGGGGCCTGAGCCATTTTCCTTCACGAACGCGAGGCCTCTTTCGCGTTCGCCAAGAAGGAGGCACCTGGGCAGTGAGTTTAAAAATCGGGACTTAGGCATTTTTGGGGTCATTTATTACACTCTTGGGCGATTTGAGGGCTCTTAAGGAGGAGATTTCGACCTAGCTTTGTGAGGTAAGTAATATTTACCTAATGTGAATTAAATACTTAGATTATGGGTAGCTTAACATGTGGAAATTAGTGAAAAATAAGGTTTAGAGGAAGACCTAGGTTTTTGATAAAAACGAGATTTGGAATTTAGTAAAAATCATATATTTATGTTCTTAAGGTTATGGGTAATAACTTTCTTTGAAAATTTTCAGAATCCGAGCATGTGGGCCCGGGGGTGGATTTTAGGAATCTTGTAATTTATGGTGGGTAATCACTTAAATGGTGGAATTATGAACTTTTGAGCATAGATTGATTAGTTTATGTCATGTTTAACTAGCTTCGAGTCATTTGGCATCAAATTTGGAGGTTTGAGCGCGTTCTTGAATTGGGAAGTAGGCTTTGAGGCGAGGTAAGACTCCTTTCTAACCTTGTAAGAGGAAATTAACCCCGTAGGTGAATTAAATAAATGTTTGTACCTAATTATGGGGGCTACGTACGTACGAGGTAACGAGAGTCCATACGGAGCTACTATTATGCTATTATTCGGGTAGTTTAGGACCTGTATCATGCTATACTTGAAATGTTTGTGCCCTTACTTGCTAATATAATCACTTAAGTCATGATAGAAATTGACAAAAGAATTGCATAAGGTTAAATTCACTTACTTGAAAGTTTGTATGAGATACTTGACTGTAAATGAGAAACTTTTGTTTTCTTGAAAATAATTGTTATTTGTGGATCGAGTCGAGCGCCTCGGTAGTAAATAGATGAGTCTATGGTTCGCGTCGTTCGACCCTCCGACAGTGCACAATTTAATATTATGTTGGATCGGGTCGTACGACCTCGGCATAATTGGGCATGTTAATTATTTGGAACTCTCCGTGATTTATACTACCTAAATGCCTTGAAATGTAAGTGGTTAAATGATATGACCAAAATTGAAATTTTAAATTTATGAAAGAAGTACTTATCTCTTCCCTTTATTGAACTGTTAGAATTATTCATGATATCTATACTTAGCATAACACTTTAATTACATTATTATTGGCCCTAGTAAGTGTCAAGTCGACCCCTCGTCACTACTTCTTCGAGATTAGGCGGGATACTTATTGGGTTCATATTGTTTATGTACTCATACTATGCTTCTGTACTTAATTGTACAGGATCTGAGGTTGGTGCATCTAGTTACCCGCTCGACACGCATACTTGATCCTGGACCGAGATTTCACGGTGAGCTGCCCCCTTCTGAGCCGTTCAACAGCATGCCAGAGTTTCTCTTTTGTTTTTATCTGTCTATTCTGTTTCAGATAGTAGGATAGTTAACTTTTGTATATTCTACTAGTTGCCCACATACTTGTGACACTAGATCTTTGCACGTATTCGTATACTTTGATTTTTGGGTTGTAATTCAATAGTTATAACTGCTTTTAGATGTTTCCGTTTGTTTGCCTTAAAAATCCGTTATTTATCAAATGCTTTAAATATTAGTAAAGCTAAATGTTGGAATTGCTTAATAAACAAAAATGAGAAATCACTAAGTTGTTCAATGTTGGCTTGTCCAGCAACGGTGCTGGACGCTATCACGGCCTGACATGGAGTTGGGTCGTGACAGTTAGTTTCGTTTCAGGAAGGTTTTGGGTTGATTTGGATCCCTTAGTTCTTAGTTTAAAAGCTTAAGTTGGAAATATTAACTGAGGTTTGACTTTTGTGAAAACAACCTCAGAGCAGTGTCTTGATGAATCCAATAGGTTCGCATAGTGATTTTGATTTAGGCGTATTCTCGGATTTTAATTCGGAGGTTCCTAGCTTGGTTTGGCTTCTTTTTTCCGAAGGTTGTTAATTTGTAGGTTTAGAAATTCCTTAAGTTTGATCGTAGGTTGCCTTTATAGCTATCGGGTTCGGATTTTGGTTTTGGAACTTCGAATAGGTACATTTTGATATTTGGAATTTGTCTGCAAAGTTTTGTGTCATCACGAGTTGGTTTGATAAGAATCAGATGCTTAGTTGTGATTCTAAGTTTCTTGAGTTCATTGCAAAATTTCATGCGTTTTAATGTCCAATTCATGGTTTCAGATGTTATTTTGGGGTTTTGATCGCACGAGCCAGTTCGTATGATATTTTTAGACTTGTGTGGATGCTTGGTATAAAGCCCCGAGGGCACGTGCTTTGGATTGATTTGAACTCATTCCAGATTGCTGGTCTGCTGGTGCTTCACTTATCTCAATTGTAAGCACCAGCATCGCAATTGCGAAGTTGGCAGGGGATCTCAAGTATCACATTTGTGACACCTTGATCGCAATTGCGAAGGGTGTCCTTTGCCTAGGTATCTCGCATTTGCGACTATCTGACTGTATCTGCGAAGTTAGTGTCGCATTTGCGACATTTCCCTTGGTTCTGAGGCGTTGCATTTGCGAGGTAGTGTTCACATTTGCGAGGATTCGCAATTGCGACTTGATCTGCACCTGAACATAAGGGCCGAAAATGGGATTTAGCTTCATTTATCACATTTTAGAATCCTAGATTCGGTAGGAGGCAATTGTGAGGAGGGATTTTCACATACAGCTATTGGGTAAGTGATTTGATTAATTTTTAATTATATTACATGATTATTTATGAGATTTAACCTCTAATCCATGGAATTTGAAGAGAATTTGTAGGGAATTTTGTATATGTTTTGAAAAATAAAAATTTGAGATTTGAGAGTCGAATAGAACTCGGAATTGAAAACAAAACTCATATATGGACCTGTGGGGTTATGGGTAGTTGAGATCTACTTTTGGACTCGGGTTTCGACTAGGCGAGCCCGGGGTTGACTTTTTTTTACCTTTGAGAAATTGTGTGAAGATCATGACTTTATTTATCGGAATTGGTTTTTCTTGCATTGTTTGATATATAATAAGTCGTTTTTGGTTAGATTTTCACGTGCAGAGGTGAATTTTAAAGGAAAAGTCATTTTTAATTATTGATTTGGCTTAGTTGAGGTATGTATCTTGCCTAACCTTGTGTGGGGAAACTACCCCATAGGATTGAGCTTAATTGCACTATTCGAATTATGTGGGAGACGTGTACATGAGGTGACAAGTGTGTACACGGGATTATATGTAAAAATTTGATTGGTTTACACTCTTTAGTTACTTATAAGCATTTAATTGAAGTTATTATTATTTGTTCTGTCTTTTGTTGTAAAATTTATTCTTATATGCTTCAATTGAAGTTGTTATTATTTGTACTATCTTTCGTCGTCGAGTTTACTCTTATATGCTTTAGATAAAGTCATTATTATTTGTCCTATCTTTCGCGTCGAGTTTACTCTTATATGTATTGAATTGAGATTGTTATTACATGTCATGGCTTTCATTGTTGAGTTTCTTCTTATGCATTTAATTGAAGTTGTAGCTATTGGGAGCTATTAACATGTTTTAATTGAAGTTGTTATTTTATGGAGTATCTTTCATTGTTGAGTTATTTCCCGTGTTTTATTTAGTTATTATTGAGATTCTTGTAAACATAGTGGTTGAGCCGTGGACTATTTGTTGTGGTGATATTGGTATTGTTGTTTGGCAATGTTATGGTATATGGGCACGTGTGGTGCGAGTTGATTATTTTGTTGGGATGTGATGCGCATGCGGTGGTATGAGGTTGGAGATATTGATGCGCATGTGGCGAGATACAGTTAGATTTATGCGCATGTTGATAGTAAGAAAAATTACTTGAAGCCACACAACGAGATAAGGGGGCTAAAGCGCGTGAATCTATTTCGGAAAATATATTTTAAAAATAAATATAAGGTTCAAGTGGCGATATAAGGAAGAATTGTGATTTATGACTTGGGATTTGTGATTATGACGTGTGGTACCTCGGGGGTGATTCTTGATGAAAACCTTATTTGGAACGGCTTGATTATTTGGATAGTTATTTGTTTCCTTAACTGATTTCACTTGCATTTTGACTGTGTAGTAATTATTTAGTTGCTTTATCACATGATTGTTCCTTGATGTCAATTATTTCTTTTACATCCCATTGTTAGTTTTATATTAAATCTTCATTCCATTTTTAGCTCTGAATTAATATTCCTTCCATTGTTAGCTTCATCTTGATATTTTTTCCTCAATTAGCTTTATATTAATATTTTGCATAAATTTTCCATGTCTAGTAAGTGTCTTGACTTCCTCATCACTATTCCACTGAGATTACTCTTGATACGTATTGGGTACTATCGTGGTATACTCATACTACGCTTCTGCACAGGTTTTATCAGATCAAGGTACCTTTGACCGTGACGGATGCTAGTGAGTTGATTTTGACATTTGCGGAGACTTTAAGGTATAACTGCTTGACCCTTGCAGGACTCGGAGTCAGTATCTGATATTATCATTACTACTGTTTATCTTCGTTTCAAAATTGTATTGTATTTAGAGATTCTAGTGTATTTCAGTAGATTGTATGACTTTGTGCTACTGGTTTTGGGGTTGTATAACTGTTGTTGGATTTTGGCTATGTTATTTCATTTATCAGTTAAGGCTTAATAGTTAAGCTGGTTATTTCTGTTATATCTCATCATGTGATAGTCTAACATAGCCTTAGAGAGTATGTGTCATCACGATTCCTAAGGTGAATTTAGGGGTCGTGACAAGTTGGTATCAGATCTCTAGGTTCATAGGTGCTACGAGTCATAAGAAAGTTTAGTAAAGTCTTGCGGATCCTGTACAGAGACATCTGTACTTTTCTTCGCGAGGCTACGAAGCTATTAGGAAACCCCACTTCTTTCATTCCTTATCGTGCGGACTTGTTGATTTCAAAATCATAGCCTTTGTCTTTCTATTCTTTCACAGATGGTGAGGATACACACTACTAGATCAGATGAGAAGATGCTCGCGCCCTCTACTAGAGCCGCGAGAGGTCGGGGTCGAGGTAGAGGCCGAAGAGGGGCGCATGCCACAGCTAGGGAACCTCCTAGAGCAGTGACTGAGGAGCCACCAGTAGCTCTGATTGGGGGATAGGAACCTGAGGCGCCTATTGCTACCCCTGGGTTCTAGGAGAGCTTGGCATATTTTCTGAGCATGTTCGGTACATTGGATCAGGCGAGATCGACCCTAGTTGCTTTAGCTACTTCTTAGGCTAGGGGAGAAGCCTAGACAGCCACTCCCGTACTCCAGAGCAGCGTACCCATATTGATCAGGTTCTCGGAGTTATGCCAACATAGCCCGTTCTCCCAGTTCGGCTTGAGGTCAGGCCAGAGGCATTAGAGGAGGGGCAGAGGAGGCTTGAGAGGTTCAAGAAGTATGATCCTCCTACTTACAATGGTGTAGTTTCTGAGGATGCACAGAGTTTTCTAGACTGGTGTCATGTATTCTCTGTGCAATGGGCATTGTGGAGGTGAGCGGGGTCGCCTTTACTACATTTCAGCTGACATGGGCAGCTTATAGGTGGTAGCAGGCTTATGAGGAGGGTAGGCCAGCTGATTCAGTGCTACTCACTTGGACTCAGCTTTCAGATATGTTTTTGAGGGAGTTCATTCCTCAAACTCTCCGGGATGCATGGCGTACAGAGTTCGAGCAGTTGCGTCAAGGGACTATGTCGGTGTCAGAGTACGCCATGAGTTTTAGTGAGTTGTCTCGTCATGCACCTGCTTTGGTTTCTACAGTTAGGGATTGAGTCTATGATTTATCGAGGGGCTCAGTTATGGTCTTAGATTCAGTATGGCACAGTAATTGGAGACTTATACTCCATTTCAGTAGGTTGTGGAGATCGCTCGCAGGTTGGAGCGTATGCATGGCCAGGAGAGAGAGAGAGAGAGAGAGAGAGAATAAGCAGGACAAGAGGACTCGAGATTCAGGAGGATTTAGTGGTTCCCGCGCCGCAGTTTTAGCTCGTCATGGTAGAGTTTATGTGGATCGACCTGTTCATTGTGCGCTTCAGGCTACTCTTAGTGCTCCAGCCATTCCGAGGTCTCATATCGCCATAATGCACAACTACTTTCCAGTGTACCTTCTGCACAAGGTGCTTTCGGCGGTTATTCTAGCCGACAGGCTCAGACTCAGTTCCAGCAGTCGTGCTTGTAGAGAGGTTGTTTCAAGTGTGGTGATACGAGGCATATGGTTAGAGACTATCCCAGACGTAGGAGGGTGCACCTCCATAAGGTCCACAAGGTTCACAGGCTATGGTTGCTGCTCCAGTTTTCACTCCACCTGCACATCCAGCTAGGGGTTGAGGTCATTCTGGAGGGGGGTTCATCTCGTTTCTATGCTTTTTCGGGTAGGATAGAGGCGGTCGCATCAGATGCTATCATCACAGGTATTGTTACAGTCTGTCATAGGGATGCATCTGGTTTATTAGATGCGGATTCCACGCATTCGTATGTGTTATCTTACTTTGCTTTATATTTGGATACATCTCGAGATTCCTTGAATACTTCTATATATGTGTCTATGCTTATGGGAGATTCTATTGTGGTAAACTGCGTTTATCGGTCGTGTTTGGTCACTATCGGGGGTTATATGACCAGGCTTGACATTCTACTACTTAGTATCGTAGACTTTGATGTGATATTGGAATGGATTGGCTGTTGCCCTATCATGCTATTCTAGATTATCATGCCAAGACTGTGACATTGGCTATGCCAAGGTTGCCACGGTTGGAGTGGAGAGGTACATTGGATTATTTTCCTAGTAAGGTGATGTCCTTTTTGAAGGCACATCGGATGGTTGAGCAGGGGTGCTTAGCATATATAGCCTTTGTGAGGGATTGCAGTGATGATTCCTGTCGTTGAGTCAGTTTCATTAGTGAGATATTTCTCAGATATATTTCGAGCAGACCTACTAGGCATACCACACGATGGGGATATCGATTTTAGTATTGACATGGTGTTGGGTACTCAGCCCATTTCTATTCCACCATATTGTATGACACCAGTAGAGTTGAATAAATTAAAGGAATAGTTTAGGGAGTTTCTTGATAAGGGATTCCTCTGATCGAGTGTCCCACCTTTGGGTGATCCAGTTCTATTTGTGAAGAAGAAAGATGGTACTATGAGAATGTCTATTGGTTACAAGCAATAGAAAAAGGTCACAATCAAGAACAAGTACCCAATATCGTGCATTGATGATTTGTTCGATCAACTTCAGGGTGTTTGCATATTCTCAGAGATTCATTTGTGGTCGGGGAATCATCAACTAATGATCTGGGATTCAGACATTCTGAAAACTGCTTTCAAGACTCGCTATGGTCACTATGAGATTTAGTGATGACATTCGATATGACCAATGCCCCAGCAGCCTTTATGCACTTGATGAAGAGTGTGTTTCTGCCATATCCTGATTCTTTCGTCATCGTGTTCATTGATGACATATTAGTGATTCTCGCAGCTGGGAGGCCCATGAGCTGCACTTGAGGATCGTGCTCCAGACTTTCAGGGAGAAGCAACTATATGCAAAATTCTCCAAGTGTGAGTTTTGGTTTGATTCGGTGGCATATTTGGGATATGTGGTGCCTAGTGATGGGATAAAAGTGGATCCGAAGAAGGTGGAGGCAGTTTAGAGTTGGCCTAGACCATTTTCTACTACTGAGATCCAGAGTTTTCTAGGCTTGGCCGGGTATTATGATTGTTTCGTATAGGGGTTTTCATCCATCGCGGCTCCTTTGACCAAATTAACTCATAAGGGTTCCCCATTCATGTGGTCCGACAAGTGTGAGGAAAGCTTTCAGAAGCTCAAGTCTGCCTTGACCACAGCTCCAGTCCTTGTTTTACCTTCAGCATCGGGTTTTTATACGATTTACTGTGATGCTTCGTGGATTGGCATGTGGTGCGTGTTGATGCAGGAGGGGAGAGTGATTTCTTATGCTTCGGGTCAGTTGAAGCCCCATGAGAAGAACTACCTATTACATGATTTAGAGTTAGAAGTCAGTGTTCACACATTGAAGATTTGGAGGCACTATCTCTATGGCATGTCTTGTGAGGTATTCATAGATTAGAGGAGTCTACAACACTTGTTTAAGATAAATGATCTAAACTTGAGGCAATAGAGGTGGTTAGAGCTATTAAAGGACTATGATATCACCATTCTTTATCATCCTAGGAAGGCCAATGTGGTGGCTGATGCTTTGAGTAGGAAGGCTGAGAGCATGGGGAGTCTTGCTTATATCACAGTTGGGGAGAGGCCGTTAGCATTGGATGTTTAGGCTTTGGCCAATCGGTTCGTGACGCTGGATGATTCAGAGCCTAGTCGGGTTCTTGCCTGCGTGGTTTCGTGGACTTCTTGGTTTGAGCGCATGAAGGCGCGTCAGTATGATGATCCCCACTTGCTTGTCCTTAAGTACAGGTTGCAGCACAGCGATGCCAAGGAAGTTTCTATTGGAGATTATAGGGTGTTGCGGATGCAAGGCCAAATTTGTGTGCCCAATATGGATGGGTTGTGTGAGTTGATTCTTGATAAGGCCCACAGTTCGCGGTATTCTATTAATTCGAGTGCATCGAAGATGTACCAAGATTTGAGGTAGCGCTACTGGTGGAGAATAATGAATAAAGATATTGTGGAGTATGTGGATTAGTGTTTAAACTATCAGCAGGTGAAGTACGAGCATAAGAGATCGGACGGTTTGCTTAAGGCTTGATATTCTATAGTAGAAGTGGGAGCATATCACCATGAATTTTGTAGTTGGACTTCTATGGACCCTGAAGAAATTCGACGCAGTGTGGGTTATTGTTGACAGGCTGACCAAGTCTGCACATTTTATTCCAGTCGTGACTACCAATTCTTCAGAGGAGTTGGGTCGGATATATATTCGTGAGATAGTTTGTCTTTATGGTGTACTGATATCTATTCTCTCCAATCGAGGCATGCAGTTCGCATCACATTTTTGGAGAGCTGTGCAGTGTGTGTTAGGCACACAGGTTGAGCTGAGCATGACATTTCATCCCCTGATGGACGGGCAGTCCGAGCGCACCATTCAGATATTGGAGGATATGCTATGTGTCTGTGTCTACCGCTCGTAGAGTTCTCCTACAACAACAGCTATCAATCGAGTATTCATATCACTCCTTATGAGGCCTTATATAGGAGGCAGTGTCGTTCTCTAGTTGGTTTGTTTGAGCCGGGGTAGGCTAAGTTGTTGGGCACTAATTTAGTTTGGGATGCCTTGGAGAAGGTGAAGTTGATTTAGGATCGGCTTCGTACAACATAGTCCATGCACAAGGGTTATGATGATCAGAGGGCTCGTCATGTAGCATTCAGGGTGGGAGAGAGGGTCCTACTCAGAGTTTCACCCATGAAGGGTGTGATGAGGTTTGGGAAGAAGCTCAAGTTGAGTCCTAGGTATATTGGTCCTTTTGAGATCCTTGAGAGAGTTAGTCACGTTGCCTACAGACTTGCATTGCCACCCAGCTTATCGGGAGTTTACCCAGCGTTCTATGTATCCATGTTCCGAAAGTATTTTAGTGATCTGTCTCATGTACTAGATTTTAGCTCAGTCTAATTATACATGGATTTAACATACGTTGAGGAGCCAATGGCTATCTTGGACAGGCAGGTCCGGAAGTTAAGGTCAAAGAACATTGCTTCAATGAAGGTTCAATGGAGGGGTCAACCGATCAAGGAGGCAACCTGGGAGACCGGGCATGATATGCGGAGTAAAGTTCCTCACCTTTTTGGCACTTCAGGTATGTCTCTATGCACGTTCGGGGAAGAACATTTGTTTTAAGAGAGGGAGAATGTAACGACCCGACCAGTCATTTTGTGTATTTGAGCCATGTTTCCCCTTTTGATGCTTCACACATGTGCATTTGTGGTTTTATGACTTGCAGGGATGGTTGATTTCGTTTCAGGAAGGTTTTGGGTTGATTTGGATCCTTTAGTTCTTGGTATAGAAGTTGAAAATGTTAACCGAGGTTTGACTTTTGTCAAAACGACCATGGAGTGGTGTAATGATGAATCCAATAGGTTCGTATAGTGATTTTGGACTTAGACATATGCCTGGATTTGAATTTGAAGGTTCCTAGCTTGGTTTGGCTTATTTTGCCGAAAGTTGGCAATTTGAAGCTTTAGAAATTCCTTAAGTTTGACCGTAGGTTGACTTTATAGCTATCAGGTTCGAATTTTCGTTTTAGGACTTGGAATAGGTCTGTTTTGATATTTGGAACTTGTTTGCAAATGTCACGACCTAATTCCCACTATAGGTCGTGATGGCGTCCAATGTCACCGTTGGGCAAGCCAACAGTGAACTATCCATTTAATTATTCATTCTATTATTTTTCAAAGTCATGAATTTTATTTAAAAAAGAAACAAAAAATAATTAGCCATGGTGATTTAAAATGAATAATTAAAGAGAATTAACCCCATAGGTGTTTAAATTTTTTTTTGCTACTAATTATGGGAGCTACATACGCACGAAGTGACGAGAGTTCGTACGCAGCTAAAATTCATGCTATGTCCGGGTAGACATAGGACTTTATTATGCAATACTTGCACTATTTCAACTCGGCTTATTTATTTTTAGCAAATATACTACTAGGTTGATTGCCCAGTAGCTAATATATATATATATATATATATATATATATATATATATATAGATATATCCCAAAATTGGGTCCAAGTCTTACAAGGTGTCCAAATAACTCTAAAAATGTAAACTATCACTAGCTAGAATAGAAGAAACTAAAATCGAAACTGACAAGCTGGTTATTACGTAAAGGCAGGATGTAAGCTTTCTTAACCAAGTAGTGCAAGTGAGTCCAAAGTCCAAGGGAAATAACCACATAGTAGCACCTTCAAAGCTCTCACCAGGCGCCAAGTTATGCATTCCACAGGACAATACTCCCATGAACAAGGCAAATGAGGACTCCAAACAATTACACTACTGCATAGTAGCCATCTAGCACTACCAGAAGTAGGTGTTAATATAGCTTGTAATCTGCAAACTTGACCTCCATCTATGTGCACAACACTCCACTCAATAGCCAGATATGTAGCCAATAAAACAGTACCTAAAACAAGTTCCTTCTAGTCCAACTAGCTGCGTAGTAAATGTGATCCATATAATACCTTCTCATATTCAGACTGAGCATGTAACAAGACTAATACCACTGGAAAATATTCAAACACTATACAGCAGCTAAGATTGAGCAGCAGTTGCTCTTGAAATTCAGCTAATGCAGTAGTACTATCTAGTATGTTAGGAATGAAACAGAAGTTGTACAAAATCCTATTAGCTATCAGCATAACACCTTGTGAGCCTGTTGTTGAGAATATATATTGCATGTTTGCCCTAAAGGTTCCATACAGTGTGTCACTTCCTCCAGAATGAGCATGTTGGCATGATAATACCACTGGGCAGTAGGTATGTAACGACCCGGCCGATCGTTTTTCTTTCTAGAACCCCGTTCCCCTAAATAAGACTTCTCGTACATGCTTTTATTGATTTATGACTTGTGGGGATGGTTGGTTTGGGATTTGGAAGAGTTTGGGTTGAATTCAAAACACTTGGTTCCTTAAGGTTGGCTTGAAAGGTCAAGTTTGACTTCGGTCAACATTTTGGGTAAACAATCTCAGAATCGGGATTTGACGGTTCCAATAGACTCGTATGGTGATTTCGAACTTGGGTGTATGTTCGGATTAGATTTTGGATGACCCGGAAGCGTTTTGGCGCCTCAGAGTGAAAGTTGGTTCTTGAAGGTTTTAGAAGTTCTTTAAAATTTGGTTTTGAGCGGGTTTTGGTGATATAGAGGTCCAAACGGAATTCCGAGACCATAAATAGTTCCGTAGTGTCATTTAAGACTCGCACGCAAAATTTGGTCTCATTCCGAGTAGTATAAATATGTTTCAGTGCGTTGGAAGTAAATTGAAGAACTTAAAGTTCATAAGTTTGATTCAATTGGTTTTAGGGTGTGATTCTTAGTATTAATGTTGTTTCGGGCGTTTCGTGAGTTCGAGAAAGTCCGTTTTGTGATTCCAAACTTGGTGGTATGTTCGAGCGGGATCCGAGGGCCCCGAGTGTCGATCGAACGAGGCTCAGACCCGAGGGCCCCGAGTGTCTATCATAACCGCACCTGCGGTTGCCCAGCCGGAGGTGCGAGACCAGCGTCCGCTGATGCAGCCCTAGCCGGCCCAGCCAATTCCGCAGATGCAGCTCCTTATACGCAGAAGTGGGACCGCAAAAGTGGAAGCCCGCCCGCAGATGCGGCCCCAGCTGGCCAGCCAACTCCGCAGAAGCGGACACCTAGCCCGCAAAAGCGGATCCGCAGGTGCGAAAATTGCTGAGGCTATGAGGTTCAATTAATACCGTACTTAAGCCATTTTCTCTCACTCTTTGGGCGATTATTGGAGCTTCTTGGGAGGGATTTCCACCTAGCTTTTGGAGGTAAGTAATTTCTACCTATCGGGAGTTCAAAATATAGATTTTGGGTATATTTCAACATGAAAATTAGTAGAAATCATGGGTTAGATGAAAAACCTAAGGTTTGACAAGAATAAGATTTTTACCATGAAGTTGACCATGAAACTTAGTGATAATCATATATTTATGTTCCTTAGGTCATGGGTAACAACTTTCTTGAAACAATTTCGGAATCCGAGCATGTGGGCCCGGGGTAAATTTTAGGAATCTTGCAATTTAGGTTGGGAAATCACTTAAAGGGTGGAATTATGAACTTTTGAGCATAGATTGATTAGTTTATGTAATGTTTGACTAGCTTTGAGTCGTTTGGCGTCAAATTTAGAGGTTTGAGCGCGTTCTTGAATTGGGAAGTAAGCTTTGAGATGAGATAAGTCTCCTTTCTAACCTTGTAAGAGGGAAATTACCCCATAGGTGAACTAAATTAATTTGTGTTGTTGTTTGTGGGGGGCCACGTACGTCCGAAGTGATAAGAGTCCGTACGTAGCTACTATTCCTGTTATATACGGGTAGTCTTAGGCTTGCACCATGCCTTGTTAATATTGTTATTGCTTTATGTATATTGTTTGCCTTGAGAAGGGTGAAATAGATTGTGCTTATTAAATATTTCATAAGGAATTGGAATTGAGGAAAAATAATGGGATCTTAAAAGTTTTCATTTGAATGTCGTATTTTGAAAAGAATGGGAGAGTAATATAATAATTTATGAGATTTTTGTGTAACCGCGTCGCATGTATGATTCGCGAGCGGGGTAATTCCTTAAATTTATGTTTGACCACGTCGCATGTATGATTCGCGAGCGGGGAAATAGATGCATCTATGGTTCGCGTCGTTCGACCCTCGGCATTGCACAATATATACTTATGTTGGATCGGGCTTAACGCCCTCGGTGGTATTGTGTGTGACAGTAGAACTGAAAGTTTCTTTCATAATTAATATGGATTCATTGTCTGTGTGATCATATGTTTTAAAGGAAGCAAGTGATTAAGTTCTTAATTATGGTGATTTCTTGACCAGTTAAATTCTTGTTCTAAGTCTTATTGTTGTATACCATACTTAATTAGAATCTCATAATATCATGTTATTGACCCTAGTAAGTGTCGAAGTCGACCCCTCATCATTACTTATTTGAGGTTAGGCGGGATACTTACTGGGTATATGTTGTTTTATGTACTCTCGCTACACTTCTGTACTTAATTGTACAGGATCTGAGGCAGGTGCATCTGGTTACCAGTCTAGTGCGCAGTTTTGATCCCTATCTCGAGACTTCATGGTAAGCAACCTTCCGAGCCGTCCCGCAGTAGCTGGGGTCTCTCTTATGCCTAATTCTTTGTCTATTTTCTTTCAGACAGTAAGCAAGTACTCTTTTGTATATTCTACTAGATTGCCCACATACTTGTGACACCAGGTCTTGGCACGTACTCTAGTAGACTTATGGTTTTGGATTTGTTTGCTTGATTTTGATTAGTACTTTTTGTTCCCGTTTAATTATGTCCCATTTGCAAATTTCTAAATATTTTCAACAATTAAGGAAATGTATCCACTTAGTAAATTTGTTTAAACGGGAAACTAATATTTTGATTAATGCCGGCTTGCCTGACAATGGTGTTGGGCGCCATCACGGCTTAAATTGGAATTGGGTCGTGACAACATGGTATTAGAGCACTAGGTTCACGTAGGTCTCACAAGTCATGGGCAGGCCTAGTAGAGTTTTGCGGATCAGTGCGGAGACGTCCGTACTTATCTTCGATAGGCTATAGGGTGTTAGGAAACCACTCTTTATTCCTCTCCTATTGTGCAATTGATGGTATACTAAGTGTTTTCCTTCTATTCTCTCACAGATGGTGAGGACGCGTACGGAGGACGTTCTAGACCCGGTAGGAGTTGATCCCCTCGTTGCTAGAGGCCGAGACAGAGGCCGGGGGAGGGCACCGGCCCGAGGTAGGGGACGAGGGCGTCCTAGAGCTTCCCCAATAGCACCACTAGTGGATCCAGTGGAGGATCCCATTATTGAGGTGCAGGGCAAGGTGCCTGCCGCAGGACCAGCCATAGTAGATTTCATGATAGAACCAGGCTTTCAGGAGGTCATGGGCCATATGATGGCGGATTATGGACACCATGACTCTGGATGGTTTATTTCAAGCGGACCCAGCCACATCTCAGGCAGAAGGGGGAGCACAGACCCTTACTTCTCAGGCTCCTAGGCATGCATTTGCACTATATCAGACCCTGGGTACACTACCCGTGGCCGGATCCCAGCCAGTAGCAGTAGCTGCGCCTGATCCTAGACCAGCTGCGGCCGGTGAGCAGTAGAAGCTTTTTAACACATGAACTAGGCTTCACCCTCTGGTATTTGGGGGTGAGCGACATGAAGATCCTCAGTTTGAGCAGCTCCAGCAAGGTCAGATGTCAATGACTGATTATGAGGCGAGGTTCTCTGAGTTGTCTCGCCATGCACTTATGATACTTCCTACCGACGTAGAGAGAGTGCAGAGATTTGTTGCAGGGTTGCACCCAAATATTCGGGCTAGTATGGCCCGGGAGGTTGAGATGGGTACTGGTTATCAGCTAGTAGTGGAGATTGCTCGGAGGATTGAGGGCTACTGCCAGAAAAAGTAGAGAGCAGATGTAGCAGGACAAGAAGGCCCATTTCTCTTGAGAGTTTAGAGGTGCCCCTGCTAGTGGAAGAGGTCAGTTCGGGAGGGGTCAGCCTAGTAGGCCCACATATTCAGCACCACCACCTTCTCGGTGTGCTCCGACGCGACCCTATTTTAGTGCTATGCCAGAGAGTTCTTATCGCCCACCAGTTAATCAGGGTTCTTCAAGTGCTTATTTCAGCGCCATGCCAGAGAGTTCATACCGCCCACCAGCCATTCAGTGTTCTTCTAGTAGGTATTCATGCCATCAGGGTCAGACTTAGGGGCAGCAGTCTATGGTATCGAGAGGTTGTTACGAGTGTGGAGATCTGGGTCACATAAAGAGATCCTGCCCCAGGCTTCGGGGCAAGGCAGTACTGCAGGGTCAGCAGCCCATAATTTCAGCTCCAGCAGCTGCACCAGCCATCCGGCCGCCCAGAAGCGGAGGGCAGGTGAGTAGAGGTTGTCCTAGAGGTGGGGGTCAGGCATGCGGGGGCCAGTCAGGTGGTGCCCCAGCTAGATTCTATGCTTTTCTGGCCAGACCAAATGCAGTGGCCTTAAATACCGTGATCACATGTATTATTTCTGTCTGCGATAGGGATGCTTCGGTGTTATTTGATCCAGGATCTACCTATTAATATGTATCATCTCTATTTGTTCATTTCCTGGATGTTCCTCGTGAGTTCTTGGGTACTCCTATTTATGTGTCCACTCATATGGGCGATTCTTTGGTTGTAGATCGGATCTATCGGTCCTGTGTGGTCACATTCTGTGGTTACGAGACTAGGGCAGACCTTTTGTTACTTGATATGACCGACTTTGAGGTCATCCTGGGCATGGACTGGTTATCTTCATATCACGCCATTCTTGATTTCCGTGCCAAGACTGTTACTTTAGCGATGCCGGAGTTGCCCAGGTTGGAGTGGAAGGGTTCGTCTTCCAGTATATCTAGTCGGTTTATCTCTTTATTGAAGACTCGACACATGGTAAAGAAGGGTTGTTTAGCTTATTTAGCCTATGTTCGGGATACCACCGCAGAGTCTCCGACGAATGATTTAGTGCCAATAGTCCGGGAGTTCGCCGATGTGTTTCCTTCTGACCTTCCAGGCATGCCGCCAGATCGTGATATTGATTTTCGTATTGATTTGGCTCCAGGCACCAAGCCAGTATCTATCCCATTGTATCGTATGGCTCCGAAAGAGTTGAAGCAATTGAAGGAGCAGCTTGAGGAGTTGTTAGCAAAGGGGTTTGTGAGACTAAGTGTATCACCTTGGGGTGCACCAGCGTTATTTGTGAAGAAGAAAGATTGGACTATGCAGATGAGCATTGATTACCTCCAGTTGAACAAGGTTACCATCAAGAACAAGTACCCATTTACGTGTATCGATGATTTGTTTGACCATTTGCAGGGCACTAAGGTATTCTCTAAAATCGACTTGAGGTCAGGGTACCATTAGTTGAATATTTGGGACTCAGATGTTCCGAAGACTACCTTCCGTACTAGATATAGTCATTATGAGTTTCTAGTGATATCTTCGGCTTGACTAATGCCCCAGTGGCATTCATGGATTTTATGAACAAAGTGTTTAGGCCTTATACTAATTCCTTTATGACATCTTGATTTACTCACGTAGCCTGGAGGAGCACGAGCAGCATTTGAGAGTGGTACTTCAGACATTGCGGGAACAGGAGCTATATGCTAAGTTGTTCAAGTGTGAGTTTTGGCTAGAGTCTGTGGCATTCTTGGGGCATGTTGTATCAGGAGAGGGTATTAAGGTGGATACCAAGAAGATTGAGGCAGTTCAGAGTTGGTCTCGTCCCACTTCGGTGACTGAGATCAGGAGTTTCCAAGGGTTAGCAGGTTATTATCGCTGCTTTGTGCAGGGTTTCTCACCCATTGCAGCACCTCTGACTAGATTGACCCAAAAGGGTGCTCCGTTCTGTTGGTCCGATGATTGTGAGGCGAGCTTCCAGAAGCTCAAGACAACTTTGACTATAGCACCGGTTCTAGTGTTGCCTTCCGACTGGGGGATGTATACGGTATATTGCGATGCTTCACGCGTTGGCTTGGGTTGTGTATTGATGCAGGAGGGAGAGTTATTGCATATGCTTGGCGTCAGCTGAAGATTCATGAGAAGAATTACCTTGTGTATGATTTGGAGTTAGCCACGATTGTTCATGCTCTTAAGATATGGAGGCATTATCTGGATGGGGTATCATGTGAGGTTTATGCTGATCATCGTAGCTTACAGCATTTGTTTAAGCAAAGGGATCTCAATTTGAGGCAGCGTAGATGGATCGAGTTACTGAAGGATTGTGACATCACCATTCTTTATCTTCCGAGCAAGGCAAATATGGTCGCGGATGCCTTAAGCAGGAATGCAGAAAGTAGAGGTAGCTTGGCATTTATTTCAGCGGGGGAGAGGCCACTAGCTTTGGACATTCAGTCCTTGGCTAATAGACTTGTGAGGTTGGATATTTCAGAGCCTAGTTGGGTTCTTGCATGTGTTGTTGCCCAGTCTTCACTATTGGTGTAGATCAAGGCTCGGCAGTTTGATGACCCACATTTGGCAGTTCTTAGAGAGACGGTATTACAGGGTAGTGCCAAAGAGGTTTCTATTGGCGATGATAGTATCCTGCGACTCAACGGTCATCTTTGTGTTCCTAATATCGATGGCTTGAGAGAGAGGATTCTAGAGGAGGCACACAGTTCTTAGTATTTCATTCATCCAGGTGCTACAAAAATGTATCGTGATGTGAGACAACACTATTAGTGGCGGCGGATGAAGAAAGATATAGTTGAGTATATGGCTAGGTGTCTGAATTGCCAGCAGATCAAGTATGAACACCAGAGGCTAGGTAGCCTACTTCAGGAAATGACTATACCTGAGTGGAAATGGGAGCCCATACCATGGACTTCGTGGTTGGGTTACCGCGAACCTTGCGGAAGTTTGATGCAGTTTGGTTCATTGTCGACCGGTTGACCAAGTCGGCATACTTCATTCCGGTTATGACTACATATACTTCATAAAAGTTGGCCTAGATTTATATTAGGGAGATAGTTCGGTTGCACAGTGTGCCTGTTTCCATCATATCAAATAGAATCCCCCAGTTCACTTCACATTTCTGGAGAGCCGTACAGAGTGAGTTGGGTACCCATATAGAGCTCAGCACTGTATTTCATCCTCAGACCGACGGGCAGTCAAAGCGGACAAATTAGATATTGGAGGACATGCTAAGAGCATGTGTTATTGACTTTGGGGGACAGTAGGATCAGTTCTTTCCTTTGGCTGAGTTTTCTTACAACTACAGTTACCAATCCAGTATCGAGATGGATCCATTTGAGGCTTTATATGGTTGGCGATTTCGCTCTCCCATCGGGTGGTTTGAGCTCGGCGAGGCTAAGTTATATGGTACTGATTTGGTAAAGGATGCCTTGGAAAAGGTAAAGTTGATTCAGAAGCGAATTCACACTGCACAGTCCAAACAGAAACGTTACACTGATTAGAAGGTGCGCGATGTATCATTTATGGTCGGCAAGAAGGTTCTCTTGAAGTTCTCACCGATGAAGGGTATTATGAGATTCGAAAAGAAGGGCAAGTTGAGCCCAAGGTTTATAGGCCCATTTGAGGTGTTGAGACGAGTTGGGGAGGTCGCTTTTGAGCTTGCTTTACCTCCCAGCCTATCAGGGGTTCATCCAATTTTTCACGTATCTATGCTCCGGAGATATCATGCCGACTTGTCACATATGTTAGACTTTAGCACTATTCAGTTAGATGAGAGATTGGGTTATGAAGAGGAGCCAGTTGCTATTGTTGCTAGACAGGATTGCCAATTAATATCCAAGAGGATTTCCGCGATAATGGTTGAGTGGAGAGGCCAACCAGTCGAGGAGGCGACCTGGGAGTCCGAGGAGGACATGCGGAGCATATATCCACACTTATTCAGGACGGACGTTTGTTTAAGAGGTGGAGAATGTAGTGACCCGACTGGTCGTTTTGCTTTCTAGAACCCTGTTCCCCTAACTAAGACTTCATGTACAAGCTTTTATTGATTTATGACTTGTGGGGATGGTTGGTTCGGGATTTGGAAGAGTTTGGGTTGAAATCGGAACACTTGGTTCCTTAAGGTTGGCTTGAAAGGCCAAGTTTGACTTCGGTCAATATTTTAAGTAAACGACCTCAAAATCGGGATTTGACGGTTCCAATAGGTTCGTATGGTGATTTCGGACTTGGACGTATGTTAGAATTGGGTTTTGGATGACCCGGGAGCGTTTTGGTGCCTAACAGTGAAAGTTGGTTCTTGAAGGTTTTAGAAGTTCTTTAAAATTTGGTTTGGAGCGGGTTTTGGTGATATCAAGATCCAAATAGAATTTTGAGACCGGAAATAGTTCCATAGTGTCATTTAAGACTTGCACGCAAAATTTGGTATCATTCCGAGTAGTATAAGTACGTTTCGGCCAATTGGTTTTAGGGTATGATTCTTAGTTTTAATGTTATTTCGGGCATTTTGTGAGTTCGAGCGAGTCTGTTTTGTAATTCCAAACTTGTTGGTATGTTCGGGTGTGGTCCGGGGCCCCCGAGTGTCGATCGGACGAGACTCGGACCATTTCGGGAGCTGAAGCAACAACTGAAGCTCCCCAGTTTTGTCATAACCACACCTGCGGTTGGCCAGTCGTAGGTGCGAGACCAGCGTCCGCAGATGCGGCCCCAGCCGGCCCAGCCAATTCTGCAGATGCAGCTCCTTCTACGCATAAGCGGGAGCCCGTCCGCAAATGCGGCCTCAGCCGGCCCAGCCAACTCCGCAGAATCAGGCACCTGGTCCGCAAAACTGTATCCGCAGGTGCGGCCTATGCACCGCATGAGCGAAAATCACTAAGGCAGTGAGGTTCAATTAATACGGGACTTAAGCCATTTTCACTCATTTTCTCTCACTCTTTGGGTGATTATTGGAGCTGCTTGGGAGGGATTTGCACCTAGTTTTTGGAGGTAAGTAATTTCTACCTATCGGGAGTTCAATACATAGATTTTGGGTAGATTTCAACATAAAAAATAGTAGAAATCATGGGTTAGATGAAAAACCTAGGGTTTGAAAAGAAGGAGAGTTTTACCACGAAGTTGACCATGAAACTTAGTAATAATCATATATTTATGTTCCTTAGGTCATGGGTAACAACTTCCTTTAATAATTTTCGCAATACGAGCATGTGATCCTGGGGGTGAATTTTAGGAATTTTGCAATTTAGGTTGGGAAATCACTTAAAGGGTGGAATTATGAACTTTTGAGCATAGATTGATTAGTTTATGTAATGTTTTACTAGTTTCGAGTCGTTTGGCATCCAATTTGGAGGTTTGAGCGCGTTCTTGAATTGGGAAATAGGCTTTGAGATGAGATAAGTCTCCTTTCTAACCTTGTAAGAGGGAAATTACCCCATAGGTGAACTAAATTAATATGTGTTGTTGTTTGTGGGGGGCCACGTACGCACTAAGTGACGAGAGTCTGTACGTAGCTACTATTCCTGTTATATCCGGGTAGTCTTAGGATTACACTATGCCTTGTTGATATTGTTATTACTTTATGTATATTGTTTGCCTTGAGAAGGTCAGAATGGAGTGTGCTTATTAAATGTTTCAAAAGGAATTGGAATTGAGGAAAAATAATGGGATCTTAAAAGTTTTCATTTGAATGTCGTATTTTGAAAAGAATGGGAGTGTACTATAATAATTTATGAGATTTTTGTGTAAACGCGTCACATGTATGATTCGCGAGCGGGGTAATTTCTTAAATTTATATTTGACCGCGTTGCATGTATGATTCGCGAGCGGGGAAATAGATGCATCTATGGTTCGCGTCGTTTGACCCTCGGTAGTGCAGAGTTTATATTTATGTTGGATCGGGCCAAACGTCCTCGGTGGTATTGTGTGTGACAGTAGAACTGAAAGTTTCTTTCATAATTAATATGGATTCATTATCTGTGTGATCATATGTTTTAAAGGAAGCAACGGATTAAGTTCTTAAATATGGTGATTTCTTGACCAGTTAAATTCTTGTTCTAAGTCTTATTGTTGTATACAATGCTTAATTAGAATCTCGTATTATCATGTTATTGACCCTAGTAAGTGTCGAAGTCGACCCCTCGGCAATACTTCTTCGAGGTTAGGCGGGATACTCACTGGGTACATATTATTTTATGTACTCATGCTACACTTCTGTACTTAATTGTACAGGATCTGAGGCAGGTGCATCTGGTTACCAGTCTGGTGCGCAGTTTTGATCCCCATCTCGAAACTTCATGTTAAGCTGCCTTCCGAGTCGTCTTGCAGCAGCTGGGGTCTTTCTTATGCTCTATTTTTCTGTCTATTTCCTTTCAGACAATGGGCTAGTACTCTTTTGAATATTCTACTAGATTGCCCACATATTGTGACACGAGGTCTTGGCACGTACTCTAGTAGACTTATGATTTTGAATTTGTTTACTTGATTTTGATTAGTACTTGTTATTCCCATTTAATTATGTCCCATTTGCAAATTTATAAATCGTTTCAAAAAATAAGGAAAGGTATCCACTTAGTAAATTTATTTAAACGGAAAACCACTATTTTGATTAGTGTCGGCTTGCATGACAATGGTGTTGGGCGCCATCACGGCCTAAATTGGAATTGGGTCATGACAAGTTACACACTGTACATACAGGAGAGGAAGAATAGGCAAAAGCAATAATAGGTTGTGACTTCAAAAGATCTCTCATCAATTTGGAGCTCTTTTCTTAGCAACTCTACCCCTAAGGCCAGGAATCTGGGCTTTCTCCGTGTTGATCAAAATCTTTCCTTTACTAAGTAATTCATGGAATGAGCTAAAGATGAGTGTACCTACAAAAGAGAAAACAATGTTAGCTAAAACATATGGCACAACATTGCCCTCCCTTAGGACATGCTGAAATAGAACATTGAAGGTTATCTTCATCTCCTTAATTTTCCTCACTTCATCCCCTAAACACAAAGGAGACTCTCATTTACCTTCAATTATCTTTTTCATCACCAAAGAGTTAGGCTCAAGGATAAGAGGATGGAGCTGCTTTTCTACATAATAAGATAACCCTTCCACAATAGCCTTAGCCTCAGCCAAAATATTGGTAGTATCTCATATCTTCACTACCTTGGCATATACTAAATTATCTTTTGAAGCCTCATCAGTGTTGCATTTATACCATCCTTCATAAGGGTATTGCCAAGTTACTCTTCTTGTCACCACAACAGGCTTATAGTTTTCAAAGTATGTGATCATATCTGGCAAAAGGAAAGGAATGTTTGAAAGCCAAGGATACCTCACATTTGCTAGAAAATATAGTGTTTTGTTAATTTCACGCACCACCCTATGACATGAAGCTGTACCTCCATTCTTCATAGTATTTCTCCTCTTCCAAAGCACCCAAGTAATAATTATTGAAACAGCCTGAAATAATGACTTATGCTTTGCACAATATCTAGCACTCCACCATGTGTTGATCACTTGATGCACTTGTACCAGATTGACAATTAAACGTGCAACTTGAAGTAAGGTCTTCCAAACCCTATTAGCAGTAATACTTGTTAGGAAGATGAGCTGAAGAGTCTCTTCTAATAGATTCTGGCAGCACCAACATCTAGACACTATTATGTAAGAATTTCTCCTCCATAAATCATCAGTAGGCAATTTCCTTTGACATAATCTCCATATGAAAAAACTAATCTCAAAAGGAAGTCCTTTAGTCCATATTAGTTTGAAATATGGCTTTATAGTATCTCTATGCCTCAATATATTCCGTGCACTGCTCATAGAGAATTTACCTGATGGGGTTGGCATCCACCTAGGTGTATCCCAGAAGTCATCAGTGTGATCAAAGTGCACTTCCTACCTTATATGCTCGGCAATATTCTCTGGGAAAGTTTGATACAGAAGTTGATCATTCCATCCTTCTGCATCCCTCAATTCTGCTACTTCTTGTAGCTCTTCATTAATATGAAAGTCTTGAGGCAGTACATGATACAAATCCCCAACTCCAGTCCAATTTTCATGCCATGCATTTGTAGATCCTCTATTAATCTCCCATAAGTTTCCATGCCCCACTTCCTCCCCTGCCTCCAACATTTTCCTCCATACATGAGAGCCATTTCTAAATTGCACCACTGTAGGTATTTCCTTCTTGCAGTACTTATTCCACATGAAGTTGGACCATAATGATTTCTATGTCCTAAACTTCCACCATAGATTGGCAAACAAAGCTTTTGACACATCAAAAAAAGATCTAAAACCTAATCCTCGTTCTTCCTTGGGTAGACATAGATTCTTCCATTTAGCCCAATGTCTACTTCTTCCTTCTTCCTTTGTACTCCAAAAGAATCTAGCAAATGTCATTTGTAAGTGCTCCAATTCATTGTCAGGAGGTTCCAACACTGAGAGTATGTGAGTAGGCATGCTTTGGAGCACACTTGAGATTAATGTAGCCTTTTCACCAAAGGACAGTAACCTCCCTTTCCATGAGTGCAACTTTGCTTTGACATTTTTGATAAGATCATTGTAGTAATCTTTTCTCCTCTTGTATAAAATTGGGCATCCAAGGTATGTAAATGGAAACTCACCTCTTGCAAATCCAGTGATTGTTCCAACTGAATTGAATAATGCTCCACCAACATTTGAATGCATATAAAAGGAGCTCTTAGCCATATTAATTAATTGTCCAGATATGCACTCATATTTGCTCAAAACTTCAACTATCTTCTCCAATGAATAAGGATCAACAGAAGCAAATACGATGGTATCATCAGCATATGCTAGATGATTCAAAGGATTAGTCCACTTTGGCATACCATACCCATAAATCTCCTATCTTCAAACAACTTGTTCAAAGATCTAGAGAGTACCTCAGCTGACAAAATAAACAAAGCTGGAGATAAAGCATCTCCTTGCTTGACCCCTCTTGTAGAGTGAAAGAATCCTAAAGCTTGGCCATTAATAAATATTGAATACCAATTACTGGAGAGAAAATTCCATACCATGTTGATAAATTGTTCAGCAAAGCCCATTCTCCTCAAAACATGCATTAAATACTTCCAAGACACCCTATCATAAGACTTTGCCATGTCAAGCCTGATCACTATATTTGCAGGTTTGCCCCTTAACCTTATGGTAGTGACTATCTCCTGTGTGAGTAGAATGTTCTCAAATATACTTCTCCTTTTAATAAAACCTGACTAATTGGAGGATATCAATAATGGTAATATCATTTCCAATCTATCATGTACCCCTAGATATCACCTTGTTTATGAAATTACTTAAGCTTATTGGCCTTAAGCCTGAAAATATTTGCACCAATGTCTTCTTAGGCAGTAATACTAGGTTGGTGTGAGTTATGGATTTTGGAAGTGAAGCTCCACTATAAAATAACTGCATCATGTTGAAAATATCCTCACTTACAATATCGTATCATTCCTGAAAGAACATGCCAGTGAAACCAGTAGGTCCACTAGCATTGTCACCACTTAAAGCAAATACTGCCTCCTTAACCTCTTCTATAGTTGGGATTCTACATAGCTCCAAGTTCAAATCTACACTCACCATAGAAGAAACATTATTCAGGAGCTCAAAATCAGTAGGATCGGCATCTTGTGGGAATTGATTTTGGAAAAAGTCTACAGCAACAGTGGCCATAAGATCTTGTGTTTCAATCCAATCTCCATCTCCATTTCATATTATTTTGAGCAGTAACTTCTGCCTCTTACCATTAACATGGTTGTGGAAGAACCTTGTATTTCTATCCCCTTTCGAGAACCAAGTCATGCCTGCTTTTTGCTTCTAATATTGTTCTTCAATGCTCAAATATTTCTTCAATTCAGCTTGAGCCTTTGAAGAACAATTCTATTGTCAATTATTGGCTCCTCTTCAAATAGCATCTCATTGATTCTGGCAATATCCTCTTTTATAGCTAGTTGCTTAAATATATCTCCATATGTCACCTTACTCCGCTGAGATAGGGGAGTCTTCACTCTCTTCAACTTTTGCTTGAACATAAGAAAATGATCACCTATGAAGTCAACTACCTAGTTCTATTTTACAACATCCTTGAATGTCTCATGCTTGGTCCAAAAATTGAGGAATTTGAATGGCTTGACAAACTGCATTGCTTCTTCTCCACAACTCATCAATAAAGGAGCATGGTCAGAACCGGTCCTTATGAGATGCTCTCTTCAATGTTTGGAAAAAGATTTTTGAAAGGCATGATAACAAGGATTCTGTCCAACCTCTTGAACATAAGTAAAAGGACTCCCTTTATAGCAAAGATCAAAGAACCACTAGAATTCACACAAAAAGGAAAATCCTCAAAATCAGATGGATATACTGGTAAACCACCAATTTTCTCATCTTCATGAAGTAAATCACCACCAACTAGACAATGCAAATCCATGTTAGTAGCAAGATAGTATAAATTGTCCCACAATTTCAATATTTCAAGAGTAGAACATTTAGCATACACAAATGTCATCATGATGTGTTTGTTGATAACCTAATGATATACCTTAATAGTCACCTTCTACTCAGTATCCATTAACAACTCTCATTCAACTACAACATCAAAGAATATTCATATCTTACCATTAATATTAGATATTGCAGCATCCATACCTAGTCTCCTCTTGTACCTCTGAATGTGTCTAGCATTTTGAAATGATTCCATAAGTGCCACAATGAAGAAATCATGTTCCCTTTGTATAATGATCACCCTCTGAAAGGCCTGTTGAGTCTTAATAAACCTTATATTCCAAATCATTGTCTTAATCATCATTTAGTCATTGAGGCTGCCCTCATGGGAAAAATTCTTGTAGGTTGCAGTGTTTCTTTATTTAGTTCTTGATTCTTCCCTTTATTCCCACTTCTTGCAGAAGCTCTAGGTGACAAGTCACCTTCCCTAGCCACAACCTTAAGATTCCCAGCAATAGACTCATCATCACCCTCTTCTTCTAGTTGTTGTTCCTCTATTATTACATTGTGACCATCCATAGGTAGAACATTATGTGTAATAATATCATGTAACACTAGATTGGGAGATTTCAATGGAGCATTTATCTGGATTTGCATTGGAATTACAGTACCTAAGGCACATGCCATTGGTACGGTCTCAATCACACATGTACTCCTGGGGACAATAGCTTGCTCCATGTGATCTGGCACCACGCTTGTATCCTTCAAGACCTTAGAACCATGCTCTTGAGCACCCAATGACTCTTGGATTGCTCTGAATTGTAGTTCATACGCTAAACCCAAGCTAAGGTTTACTGTAGCAAAATTCACAAAAATTACTCTTCCATTGGGAACACCATCCGTGCCACCAATTGTTTGGTGTTCTGACCCCACTGTAGCCTCTAAGACCTTCATATTAACATCCCAACCTGATCACCACCTGAAAAGTCCACCGGAACACCTTCAACATTGGCCAATACCTCAATAGTTCCACTAGGGTTTACTGTTACATTTGCCTGTTTCTTAGCAGAAGCTGCTGTAGCTGATCCTCCTATTATTCTAGCTTCTTTTGGTGATCCTTTATCATCTCCAGCTGGTTGTATTGACTATTTCTAGCTAGAACTCAAGCTACTTCAACCTTAGTTTTTAGAACCCTAGGGTTTACTGTAGCACTAGTATAAATTATGCCAGGCAATTGTTCCTGCGTGTTGCTTCTCTTCTGCTTGGTTGTTGGTCTACTATTTGTACCAATTTGAGCCTCTGCATTGTCGACCTCATCACTCCACAGCGATCTCCTAACGCTACCTCCTTGATTTTCCTCATTCCTTGCAGACTCTTCATATGTTTGAGAGGGTATTTTATGGCATGACTGATTAACAGTTACATTGAGATGTATTAAGTTTTCCCTCTTCGCACCAAATCTCCTCTGTACCGATTCTATAGTAGATTATTTTCTAGTACCCTCCTCAATCCTTGTGTCATTAGTATTAGGGAATTTTTCTGTAGTTGCATTTTGATTCCGTTTATCTCTTGGACTAACTCTCCTAATAGAATTAGGATTTAAGATCTCCTCCTTGTTTGCCTCTTTATTCTCTCTGCTAACTACTTGTAATACAACTTCTTTTTTAATACGCCTTTCTTCTTATTCCCCTTGCTTCAATACTGTCACATTGTCACTCCTATTCTCCATAGGATATGAACTGAAAATTTGAGCATTCTCCAGCTGCTTTTGCTCATTAGCCTTCTAGGATTCCTTCTCCTGCTACATCTTCTCCTTTACCTTGTCATTACTATTTCCTTTTCCATCAGTAATCCTCAACATTGGTTGCTCAATTTCTTCAACTTGAAGAGCATCAAATTTGTTTTTTGTGACCACTTCTTCTTCTTTGTTCTTACCTTTCAATTGTCCACTTCTTGATCCTTTGGAGCTTCAATAATATGACCCATCTTATCTCTTTGATATTTGTTTTGCCTTCGTTGCATCCACTCTTGTTTAGATCAATTAGGTATCCAAGAATCTTGCCATTAGAAAGAACTTTAGTAGCATTAGCTGCAGAATCTACCAATTTCTTTACTCTACTTTGATCCTCCACAACTTCATCAACTTTTTATGTAACTCAGGATGTATCACCCAGCAGTCTACTTCACTATGCCCTTGGTTCTTACATGTTTTACAATACTTTGGTATGTAATCATACTTGATCTTTATCCACTTAGATTCCTTATATCCAGTATCATCCTCTTCCTCCACAATTTTAATTCTTTGAGGAAATTTAGCTAACAAATTCACCTCTACCTTAACCTTTGCACAACTAGGTATAGTACCATTTTTAGTGGATAAATCAACCTATAATGGTTTTCGTTCTGCACTAGCAAACGAAAACACAAATTCCTTACCAAAGAAATTAGGAGGCAGCTCAGGAAAACAAATCCACGCTACTGCAATAGGAGTTTCTTCCTCAGGAGTCCACCAAGGGTTCCATTTTGTACACCTCATCTTCCACATCTCCCCTTATGCTTTCAAATAAAAAGTAGGTTGTGACAACAACTAAACATAATCTTCTAACAAGGACACCCCGATCAATACATGGTTGTCTTCAATAAGACTAACTGAACACGCACCTTTTAATTCACATTGTATTGGGATTTCCTTACATAGTTCATTGATCACTGGTTTGCCATATGAGAATTTGACAAGAACTACTAGTGTCAATCATTATTGTATTATAGACCACTTCACTTCTGCCTTCTTCCATCTAATCACAGATTCACCATGGAGATATTCTACTATTTTTATGGGAACGATGGGTAGGGTTTGTAGGGGAAGGGTTTGCATGGGGGCATTTAGTGAACTTAGCTGTAATAATTATATGTAGTTTGTGGGTGGATTAGGGTTTGTAGTGATTGTTTGGTGCTGCGGGGATGGTAGGGAGGAGTGACCAGCCTCAAGAGGAGGCTAGCCAGTGGTCGAAGAAGCCATTATTGACCTACTCAAGCTTCAACAATCATTGCCAGTCGCTAGGGTTTAGTCGCCAGTCCACCGCCACACACTTGGATTCAAGGTTTGTTTAGCAAATCCACTATACAATGAACTCAACTTGTTAGTTTAATTGCTTGTATCAATAAATAAAATTTGATTAAAGATTATGTTAGACCGATCTTCATTACGTAGAGATTTGGCGAAATGTTTAATTATTGATGGAAAATTTATATCCCTTTATGGGCTTAACTTGGGATTGTAAACACATATTTCATAGTCCAGAGAGTTTCCCTATTCCTATGGATCGGGCCGAACCCCTCGGCAATATTTATATATAATGTGATGAATCCATAGATCGGGTCATACGACCTTAGCATAACTCGTGCGTGTTATCCCTAGGAATCTGATTATACTCGATATACCCTTCATGACTTGAGAAATTGTAATTACTTGTTGGCCCTTACTTGTTGAGATTAGCATGTGATATTTGGGGACTTTTAATTTGATATTTGGTTAAAGCATCACTTATTTTTTGCCTCTTATTTTATTATTACCGTTGCATTTAATGCATATTTTTAACTCTTGCACTTTATGTATATTGACAACTAGTAAGTGTCGATGTTGACCCCTCGTTATTACTTCTTCGAGGTTAGACTAGATACTTATTGGGTACATGTTGTTTACGTACTCACACTATATTTCTACACAAATTGTGAAGGTATTGAGGCAGGCACATCTGGTGTTTGTCCAGGCGTGCATCCGTATTACCCGGAGGCTTAGTGGTGAGCTACTTCCCATGCTCCGTTCTACAGCACCTAGAGCCTCCTCTTCTTGTATTTATTATTTTTCTATTATGTTTCAAATAGCAGTTGTAGGGAGTTTTGTATATTGTAATATATGCCCGTGCACTTGTGACATCAGGTTTTGGGGATTTCTAGTTGATATCATGCTTTTTGTCTATTAATTTCACTACTTTACACTTATGTTTATTTTTATGCTTTACATTACTACGGTCATTTACCCTTAGATCTTTATAAAATAAAAATCAATGTCTTTAAAAATACTAAAATAAACAATTAAATGAAGCTTGCCTAGAGGAGACGTTCGGCGTTATCATAGCCTATAGTGGGAATTGGGTCATGACAGCTTGGTATCAGAGCACTAGGTTGACATAGGTCTCATAAGTCATGAGCAGGCCTAATAGAGTCTTGCGGATCGGTGCGGAGACGTTTATACTAATCTTCGAGAGGCTATAGGGTGTTAGGAAACTTCTCTTTCTTTATCTCTTATCATGCAGTTGATGTTGTGCTAAGTATCTTTCTCTTACTCACTCAAAGATGGTGAGAACGCACGCGGCAGATGTATCTAGCAATGGAGGGGTTGCTCCCCATGTTGCTAGAGGCCGAGGCAGAGGTTGAGGGAGGGTTCTAGCTCCTGCTATAGGACGAGGGCATCCTAGTATTGCTCCTACTGTACCACCGGTAGATCCAGTGGAGGATCATGTCATTGAGGAGCAGGGTGAAGCGCCTGCATCTGAGCCGGCCCTGGCAGATTTCATGTCCGCACCAGGCTTTCAGGAGGTCATGGGTCGTATGTTGCGGTTCATGGACTCTATGACGCAGGCTGGTTTATTTCTAGCAGACCCAATCATATCTCAAGTAGGAAGGGGAGCACATACCCCTACCGCTCAGGCTCCAAGGCACATTGCTGTCATTTATCAAACCCCAAGTGCACTACCTGCGGGCGGGGCACGACCAACTACAGTGGCTATACCAGAGCCTAGACCAAATGCGACCGTTGAGCCGCATAAGCTATTGGATAGATGGACCAGACTACATTCTCCTACCTTTGGCGGTAAGCGACATGAGGACCCCCAAGATTTTATTGACCGTTGCAGAGACAGGCTGGACAACATGAGAGTATTGGAGTCCAACGGGGTAGACTTCATGACATTTTAAATAGAGGGCAGGGCCCATAGATGGTGGCAGTCATATCTTCTTAGCAGACTAGTGGGTTTGTGTCCCTTGACTTGGGACCAGTTCACACGTCTCTTTCTGGAGATATATATCCCAGCCTCTCAGAGGGAAGAGCTACGGGGTCAGTTCGAGCGGCTCCAGTAGGGTCAAATGTCAGTGACCGATTTTGAGGCGAGGCTTTCAGAGTTGTCTCGCCATGCACTTATGATACTCCCCACTGATGCAGAGAGAGTGTCGAGGTTTATTACGAGATTCCTTACAAGTAGGTTATGGAGATAGCTTGGTGTATTGAGGGTATCCGCAACCAGGGACGATTGTATACGATGGGGAGAAGAGGCCTCGACATTATAAAGGATTCAGCGGTGCCCCATCTGGGGGCAGGGGCCAGTTCATGAGGGGTCAGTCCAGCAGGCCCACTTATTCAGCACTACCGCCTTTTCGGAGTGCACCAGTGTGGCCCTATTTTAGCGCAATTCCATAGAACTCCTACCATTCACTGGCTATTTAGGGTTCTTCCAATGGGTATTCAGGTCCCCAGGGTCAGTCTTCTTCTGCACCGATAGGTTGCTATAAGTACGGGGAACTTGGTCGCATGAGGAGATTTTTCCCCAAGCTTCAGGGCAAGGTAGTATTGCAGGTCCATCAGCCCATGATCACCGCACCAACTGTCGCACCGGCTGTCAGGCCTGCCAGAGGCAGAGAGCAGGTGGGTAGGGTTCGCCCTAGAGGTGGAGGCAAGTCAGGTGGCACTCCATCTAGGTTCTATTCTTTTCCAGCAAGACCATATGCAGTAGCTTAGGACATCATGATCAATGTATTATTTCTGTCTGCGGTAGGGATGCTTCAGTACTATTTGATCCAGGGTCTACATATCCATATGTTTTTTCTTTATTTTCTAATTATCTGGATATCTCTCGTGAGTCCTTGGGTGCTCCTGTACATGTATCCACGCTAGTGGGCAATTCTATTTTTGTGGATCGTGTTTATCGGTCCTGTATTGTGACTCTCTATGGTTATGAGACCATAGCGGATCTTCTGTTGATCGATATGACCGACTTTGAGGTCATCTTGGGCATGGACTGGTTGTCTCCATACCATGCCTTTCTTGATTGCCATGCCAAGACTATTACCTTGGCGATGCTAGAGTTTCCTAGATTGGAGTGGATGGTTTCATCTATCAGTACCACTAGCCGGGTTATCTCTTTCTTGAAGGCTCGACATATGGTCGAGAAGGGTTGTTTGGCTTATATTCTTATGTTCAGGACACGACTGCGGAGACTCCCACGGTTGATTCAGTGCATGTTGTGCGAGAGTTCCCTGATGTGTTTCCTTCTGATTTACCAAGCATGCTACTAGATCGGGGTATCGATTTCAGTGTTGATTTGGCTCGGGTGGCATGCTTGGTAAATCAGAAGGGGTAACTTATGCTTGGTAACGTTGTTCTCTGAAATAGTTGAAGGAGTTGAAAGAACAGCTTGAGGAGTTGCTCACCAAGGGGTTCGTCAGACCGAGTGTGTTACCTTAGGGTGCACCGGAATTACTTGTGAAAAAGAAGGATGGGAGTATGCGGATGTGCATTGATTACCTCCAGTTGAACAAAGTTACCATAAAGAATAAGTACTTGTTTCTCATCAAGGGGTTCTTCAGACCGAGATCTGGTATCATCGGCTGAATATTCATGCTTCGGATGTTCCGAAGACGGCTTTCCGTACTAGATATGGGCACTATGAGTTTCTAGTGATGTCTTTTGGCTTGACCAACGCTCCGGCAGGTTTATGGATTTGATGAACTAGTTGTTTAGGCCATATCTTGACTTATTTGTCATTGTCTTCATTGAGGACATATTGATCTACTCACATAGTATGGAGGAGCACGGATAGAATTTGAGAGTTGTACTTCAGACCTTGTGGGAATAGAAGTTATATGCTACGTTGTCCAAGTGCGAGTTCTGGTTAGATTATGTGGGATTATTGGGACATGTTTTATCAGGTGAGGGTATTAAGATACATCCCAGGAAGATCGAGGCAGTCCGGAGTTGGCCTCGTCCTACCACAGCGACCGAGATCAGGAGTTTCTTGGGGTTAGCAGATTATTATCATCGGTTTGTGAAGGACTTCTTATATATTGCAGCATCTTTGACTAGATTGAACCAGAAGGGTGCTCCATTCAGATGGTCCGATGATTGCAAGGAGAGCTTTAAGAAGCTCAAGACCGCATTGACTGCAGCACCGGTATTAGTATTGCCTTCCGGTTCAGGGATGTATATTGTGTATTGCGACGCTTCACGCGTTGTCCTGGGTTGTGTATTGATGTAGGAGGGGCGAGTTATTGTATATGCTTCATGTCAGCTAAAGGTTAGCGAGAACAATTACCCATACATGATTTGGAGTTGTCCGTAATAGTTCATGCTCTCAAAATCTGGAGGCATTATATTTATGGGGTGTCCTGTGAGGTTTACATGGATCATCGTATAATGCAGCATTTGTTTAAGCAGAAGGATCTTAATTTGAGGCAGCGCAGATGGCTTGAGTTACTGAAGGATTATGATATTGCCATCCTTTACTATTCGGGCAAGGTGAATGTGGTTGCAGATGTCTTGAGCAGAAAGGACGAGAGTATGGGTAGTTTGGCATTTATTTCAGTGGAGGAGAAGCCATTGGCTTTGGACATTCAGTCCTTAGCTAACAGACTTGTGAGGTTGGATATTTCATAGCCCAATCGAGTTCTTGCATATGTTGTGGCTCAGTCTTTATTATTTGAGCAGATCAAGGCTCGTCAGTATGATGATACGCACTTGCTAGTTCTTAGAGAGACGTTACTACAGGGTGGTGCCAAGGAGGTTACTATCGGTGAGGATGGTGTTCTGTAACTCAAGGGCCGCCTATGTGCTCCTAATGTTGATGGCTTGAGGGAGAAGATTCTATAGGAGGCACACAGTTCTTGATATTCCATTCATCTAGGTGCTTCGAAGATGTATCGCGACCTAAGGCAACATTATTGGTGGTGGAGGATGAAGAAGAGCATAGTTGAGTATGTAGCTAGATGTCTAAATTGTCAGCAGGTTAAGTATGAGTACGAGAGGCCAGGTGGCCTACTCCAGCAAATGGTTATACCATAGTGGAAATGGGAGCGCATCACTATGGACTTTGTAGTTGGGTTGCCGCGGACGTTGAGAAAGTTTGATGTTGTTTGGGTCATTGTTGACAGACTGACCAAGTCGGCACACTTTATTCTGGTGGTGACTACGTATTCTTCAGAGAGATTGGCCCAGATTTACATTCGAGAGATTGTCCGGCCATATGGTGTGCATGTTTCCATCATTTCAGATAGAGGCCCTCAGTTCACCTCGTATTTCTGGAGTGCATTACATAGCAAGTTGGGCAATCGGGTAGAGCTCAGCACAGCCTTTCATCCGCAAACCGACGGGTAGTCGGAGCGAACAGTTCAGATTCTGAAGAATATGCTCAAAGCATGTGTGATTGACTTCGTAGAGCGGTGGGATCGATTCTTTCCTTTTGCCGAGTTTGTTTATAACAACAGTTATTAGTCCAACATCAAGATGGATCCATTTTAGGCTTTATATGGTCGGCGATGTCGTTCGCCTGTCGGATGGTTTAAGCCCTGCGAGGCTAGGTTATATGGCACTGATTTAGTAAAGGATGCCTTATAGAAGGTAAAGTTGCTTGAGGATCGACTTCGCAGAGCACCGTCCAAACAGAAGATTTACGCGGATCAGAAGGTGCATGATTTATCATTTATGGTGGGCGAGAAGGTTCTCTTGAAAGTATCACCGATGAAGGGCGTCATGAGGTTTAGAAAGAAGAGCAAGCTGAGTGCGAGGTTTATCGCGAGTTCAGAGGGCCCATTTGAGGTGTTGAGGCGAGTTCAGAGGTTGCTTACAAGCTTGCTTTGCCTCCCAGTCTATCGCGAGTTCATTCGGTCTTCCATGTGTTTATGCTCTAGAAGTACCATGTCGATAGGTCACATGTGTTGGATTACTGCAGGGTTCAGCTAGATGAGAGCTTGAGTTACGAAGAGGAGCCAGTTGCCATTGTTAACAGGCAGGTTCTCCAGTTGAGGTCTAAGAGGATTTATGCGGTAAAGGTCCAGTGGAGGTAACTTGGGAGATTGGGGAGTTCATGTGGAGCAGATATCCACACTTGTTCAACACTCCAAGTATGATTCTAGACCCGTTCGAGGACGAACGTTTGTTTAAGAGGTGGAGAATGTAACGACCCGACCGGCCGTTTTTCTTTCTAGGTCCCCGTTTACCTAACTAAGACTCCCTGTATGTGCTTTTACTATTTTACAACTTGGGGGGATGGTTAGTTTGGGTTTGGAAGGGTTCGGGTTGAAATCAGAATATTTAGTTCCTTAATAGTAGCCTAAGATGGCCAAGTTTGACTTGAGTCAACATTTTGAGTAAACGACTTTGTAACCGGGATTTGATGGATCCAATAGGTTCGTATGATGATTTTTGTCATGACCCAAAATCTCACATATCAAGATGGTGCCTATCACAATAGTAGGCAAGCCGACAATTCAAAAAACCACGCATCTTTAAGTTTAAACATAATGAAATAAGCTTCATAGTGAAATCTAATAATAACGGATAAGAAAATACCGCAACTCAATACAAACTTTCCCAAAATCTGGGTGTCACTGAGTACATGAACATCTAAATGACAACATAGTATGACTGCTAAAACAATATCTAGAAAGATAGAACAGTACAAATAACTGAAAAAAAAAAGAGAGTCAAGGTTTGCGGATGCCAAGGAAGCTACCTCGATTGTCTCCAACAGATAAAGCTCCAAAGCTAGCAGCTGCCGTACCCGGAAGTATCTGGATCTGTACACGAAGTTCAGAGTGTAGTATGAGTACAACCGACCCAATGTACTCAATAAGTAACAATGCTAACCTTGGGCTGAAAGAAGTGACGAGCTCAATAGGTACAGTCCAAATATAGATTTAAACAATATATAAATATAGGCATTCCTTCAAGTTTAATTGTTAAGTTCAGCACGGATAAAATATGACAAGTATGATTGATATAAAGAATGATACATCACTATATCTACATGTCAATTATGCATGCCAACTATAATGCAACACAATGCTAAACTCATAAGCATGCTCTCAGAGTATTAATTCACTTAGTCCTCCTAGTCACTCAACACTCGCGCTCGGCACTCGCACTCAGTAGGTACCTGCGCTCACTGCTGGTAAGTAAGACTCCGGAGGGCTGATCCTGCCCAAGCGCTAAAATAAGCCAATTATGGCATGAATCAATAAAGCATGCTGCGGCGTGTAGCCCGATCCCATAAACATCACTCACAATCAAGCCCTCGGCCTCACTCAGTCATCAATCTCTCCAGTCTCTCGGGCTCACAAATCTTCTGACAATCATCCCAAACAATGATATTATGATGTATCAATAAATGGAAATGCATAATGAGATATGATATGCAAGTGATAGATGTGACTGAGTACATAATTGCAAATTAAGCAAGAAATTCAACAGCAACACAACCTCCGTGGGTCCCAACAGTACCAACATATAACCTAAGCATGATTTCTAACATGAGTCACAACTCAATTTCTCTAACACATGAAGAGTACGCGAATAATACTCATATTAGATGACTATACAGTTCCACGAAATCGACTGATTCACAATTTCTAAGATGCACGCCCAAACGCCCGTCACCTAGCATGTGCGCCACCCTAACACCAATTACATAACATGTAATTCAGGGATTCATACCCTCAGAACCAAGTTTAAAAGACTACTTACCTCAAGTCGTGCAAATATCTACTCCAACAAGCCTTTGCCTCGCGAATCGGCCTCCGAACGACTCGAATCTAGCCACAAACAACTCGATACAATCAACACAAGCTATAGGAATCAATTCCATATGATAAAGCTAAATTCTTTAAAAACGTCAAAAAGTCAACTCTAGGCACACCTCTCGGAATCCGACAAAATTAATAAATCCGAATACCCATTCAACCACGAGTCCAACCATACTAAAATTACTCGACTCCGATCAAAACTCGACCTTCAAATCCTCAAATTAAAGCCTATGAAGTTTCTACAACTTTCTCTAATTTTTCAAGCCCAAAACACTAATTAAATGATAAAAACAATGATAGATTCATGTATATTAACCAAATTCGAGTTAGAATCAATTATCCCAATCAATTCCTTAAACATCCCCCCCATAATCACCTCAATCCGAGTTCCCAAAGTCCAATTATAAAATTTTACTCTAACCCTCGTTTTTGAAATCTTATATTATGCCCAGGAGTTCCTCTTCGCGATCGCGGAAAGTCCCTCGCGATCGAGAAGAACAAAAATCAAGCTGCCCACAAAGTACTCTTCGCGAACGCGAACTAACAGTCGCAAACGTGAACTAACAGTCGCGAACGCGATACACAAACTCTGCGGCCTACGCGATCGCGCACCTCTTCACGCGATCGCAACATAGCTCATGCGTTTGCAATTCACTGACTCCCCAATCTTCGCGATCGCAGACACCTTATCGTGAACGCATAGCACAAATTTCCCAACAACCTGCAACACTCTTCGCGATCGCGATCCTCCACTCTTGACCGCGTATAAGGAAACCAGCAATAGAAAAATCAGCAGTTCCTCCAAGTCCAAAATGCGCTGAACATGAACCGAATCACACCCGAGGCCCCCCAGACGTCAACCAAACATGCCAACAAGTCCTAAAATATCATACAACACTAAAACCACGAATCAGGCATCGATTCAAGCCTAATAAACTTATGAATTTCTAACTTCAAAAACTAATGCCGAAATATACCAAACCAACTCCAATTAACCTCAACTTTTGCACACAAGTCATAAATGATACAACAGACCAATTCTAACTTTCGGAACCAATCCGAGCTCGGTAACCACAAAGTCAACTCTCGGTCAAACTTCTCAACTCTCCAAACTTCTATTTTTCCAACTCTCGCCAATTCAAGCCAAAATCATCTACGGATCTCCAAATCAATATCTGGGCACACTCCTAAGTCCATAATCACCCTACAGAGCTATCAAAATCATCAAAACTCAATTTCGGAGTCATTTACATATAAGTCAACATTCGATCACCTCTTTCAACTTAGGCTTCCAACATTGGGACTAAGTATCCCAACTCATTCGGAAACATCCTTGGAACTAAACCGACTACCCTGGAAAGTCACATAACAACAAATGAGAACATTATAGCAATAAATGGGGGAACGGAGCTATAATACTCAAAACGACCAATCGGGTCATCACATCCACCCCCTCTTAAACAAACGTTTGTCCTCGAACGGGTCTAGAATCTTACCTTGAGTCCTATAGTAGGCATGGATATCTACTCTGCATCTCTCGATCGGTCTCCCAAGTAGCCTCCTCGATTGGCTGCCCTCTCCATTGTACCTTCACTGAATCTATATTCTTTAACCTTAACTTTCAAACCTGCCGATCCAAAATGGCCACCGGCTCCACATCATAAGTCAAATCCCCATCTAACTGAACCATGCTGAAGTCCAAAACATGAGACGGATCGCCAACATACTTCTAGAGCATGGAAACATGAAACACTTGATGAACACTCGATAGACTAGGCGGAAATGCAAGCTTATAAGCCACCTCTCCAATCCACTCAAGCACCTCAAAAGGCCCAATATACCGAGGGCTCAATTTTCCCTTCTTCCCGAACCTCATAACACCCTTCATGGGTGAAACTCTGAGAGACACCTTCTCCACCACCATGTAAGCAACATCACAAACCTTCTGATCAGTGTACCTCTTCTGTCTAGACTGCGCCATGCAAAGCCAATCCTGAATCAACTTAACCTTGTCCAAGGCATCCTTAACCAAGTCAGTACCCAATATCGTAGCCTCGCCCGGCTCAAACCAACCAACTAGAGACCGACACCGTCTCCCCTACAAAGCCTTATACAGAGCCATCTGAATACTCGATTGGTAGTTGTTGTTGTAGGAAAACTCTACAAGCGGCAGAAACTGATCCCTAGAGTCCCCAAAATCCATGGCACAAGTGCGTAGCATATCCTCCAATATCTAAATAGTGAGCTCGGATCGTCCATCCATCTAAGGGTGGAATGTTGTACTCAATGCAACCCGTGTGCCTAACTCTCGATGCACTGCTCTCCAAAACTACGATGTAAATTGTGTGCCCCGATATGAAATAATGGACACCGGCACACCGTGAAAGCGAACAATCTCGCGGATATAGATCTCAGTCAACCGCTCTGAAGAATAAGTAGTTCCAACTGGAATGAAATATGCGGACTTAGTCAACCGATCCACAATCGCCCAAATAGCATCAAACTTCCTCGAAGTCCGTGGGAATCCAACCACAAAGTCCAAGGTGATACTCTCCCATTTCCACTCCGGAATCTCTAGCCTCTGAAGCAAATTTCTCGTCCTCTAATGTGCGTACTTCACCTACTGATAATTTAGGCACTGAGCTACAAACCCCACTATATCTTTCTTCATCCTCCTCTACCAATAGTGCTGCCTCAAGTCCTGTTACATCTTTGCGGCACCTAGATGAATAGAATATCGAGAACTGTGGGCTTCCTCACGAATCAACTCACATAGCCCATCTACATTAGGCACACAAATCTGACCCTGCATCTGCACCACCCCATCATCCTCAATAGAAACATCCTTGGTATCTTCATGTTGAACCGTGTCCTTGAGGACAAGCATATGGGAGTCAACATACTGATGCTCTTTCATGCGATCATCTAACCTTACAAACTGATTGGCCAAGGCCTGAACATATGATGCAAGTGGTCTCTCACCTACAAAAATAAATGCAAGGCTACCCATACTTACTACCTTTCTACTCAAGGCATCGTCCACCACATTGGCTTTCCCGGGATGATACAAAATGGCAATATTATAGTCCTTTAGCAGCTCCAACCATCTCCACTACCTCAAATTTATATCCTTTTGTTTGAACAAGTGCTGGAGACTCCAATGATCCGTAAATACCTCACAAGACACACTATAGAGATAATGCCTCCAAATCTTCAATGCATAAATGATGGCTGCCAACTCCAAATCATGAACAGGGTAGTTCTTCTCATTTGGCTTCAACTGGCGTGAAGCATATGCAATCACTCTACCCTCCTGCATAAACACACACCCAATACCAATCCTAGAAGCATCACAATACACTATATAAGAACCCGATGTTGAAGGCAAAACTAGAACTGGAGATGTGTTCAAAGCATTCTTAAGCTTCTTAAATCTCTCCTCATAGTCATCTGAACACCTGAATGGATCACCCTTCTGTGTCAACCTAGGCAAAGGTGTTGCAATGGACGAGAAACCCTCCACGGAGCGATGAAAATATCTGGCCATGCCGAGAAAACTCCGACTCTCAATAGCTTAAGACGGTCTGGGCCAACTCTGAACCGCCTCTATCTTCTTTAGATCAACCTTAATCCCCTCACTGGACACCATGCTCCCCAAGAATGCTACCGAACTAAGCCAAAATCACACTTGGAGAACTTGGCATGAAGTTGCTCCTCCCTTAACCTCTGTAGTACAATCCTCAAATATTGTACATGCTCCTCCTGGCTACGTGAGTACATCAGGATATCATCAATAAATACTATGACAAATGAATTAAGATATGGCTGGAATACACTATTCATCAGATGCTTGAATGCTGATGGGGCATTGGTCAGCCCAAAAGACATCACAAGGAACTCATAGTGACCATAGCAGGTCTTGAATGTCATCTTCAGAATATATGAGTCCCGAATCTTCAAATAAATCATCAATGCATGGCAAAGGATACTTGTTCTTAATTGTAACTTTGTTCAACTGTCTATAGTCGATGCATATTCGCATAGTACTATCCTTCTTCTTCACAAACATAACCGGTGTACCTCAAGGCGACACACTAGGCCTAATGAACCCCATATCAAGAAGCTCATGAAGCTGCTCTTTCAATTCCTTCAACTTTGTTGATGCCTTACGGTAGGGAGGAATAGAAATGGGTTGAGTACCCGGTACCAAGTCAATACCAAAATCAATATCCCTGTCGGGTGGCATGCCCGGCAGGTCTGCAGAAAACACATCTGAAAATTCTCGCACTACCGAAAAAGAATCAATAGTAGGAGTATCATCACCAAATCTCTCACAAAGTCCAAATGACAAACACCCCTTCCCAACCATCCGTTTGGACCTTCAAATATAAAATCACCTTGCTGGGACCATAATCAAGAGAACCTCGCCATTTGATCATCCGCAACCCCGGTATCGCTAACGTCACGGTCTTAGCATGACAATCCAGAATAGCATGATATGGGGACAACCAATCCATGCCCAGAATCACATCAAAATCAACCATAGTAAGCAATAAGAGATCAACTCTAGTCTGCAAACCTGCAAAAGTCACCACACATGACCAATACACACGGTCCACAATAATAGTATCGTCTATCGGCGTAGATACATGAACAGGTGAAACTAAGGACTCACGGGGCATATCCAAATAATGAATAAAATAGGATGATACATAGGAATAAGTAGAACTAGGGTAAAATAATGTGGAAGAATCTCTGTGGAAAACTAAAACAATACCTATGATCACTGCGTCTGAAGCAATGACCTTTGACCTAGAAAGGATAGCATAGAATCGAGCATGACCGCCACCCAATCGGCCTCCCCTTCTAGGGCAACATCTAGCTGACTGAGTCCCACCCCGAGCTGGCTAGGCGGGTGGTGAAGTAACTGGTGCGAAAGTTATGACCTGACCCCTCTACTGCACTAGACCAGCAAAGCAGCGGGGACAGTGCCTCTACACATGCCCAAACTCCCTGCACTCGAAGTAACTCCCCGATGGTGGTGGGGACTGAATCGGGCCCCAAAAACCAGAATAACTACTAGAATGACCTGGCACAGATGAACCCTGAACATATGGAGCACGGGATGAACTCTGAGCTGGGAAGGCACTGATAGATAACTGACCCGGACGAGCACTATATAAACCATGGATAGCTGATGCACACGATGAACCACTGAAACTACCCAAACCATGAGGCATCTTGGCCTCCCTCTCCTCACGCTCCTGACTATGGACCAGTTCTAGTCGCCAAGCAATATCAACCACCTCGTCAAACCTAGCACCCGATGCATTCTCTCGAGTCATAACAAAGTGCAGTCCATAGCTGAGGCCAGCAATGAACCTCCTAATCCGCTCCCTCTCTGTGGGAATAAACCATATCGCATGGTGAGCCAACTCTAAAAAAATCATCATGTACTGGGTCATGGGCATACCCTCCTGGTGTAGCTTCTCAAACTGCCTACGCAACTCCTCCCTGTGGATCGGTAGCACAAACTTTTCCAAGAAGAGAACGGAGAACTCATGCCATGAAAGAGGTGCAGCCTCGGTTGGCCTGCTCTGCTCATCGGCCTCCCACCATTTGAAGGCTGCCCCAGTCAGCTGAAAAATAGTAAATGAGATCCTACTAGTCTCCAGAATACCCACCGTGCGAAGAATCCGCTGGCACCTATTCAAGAAGTCCTGAGCATCCTCTGACTCAGCCCAACTAAATGATGGAGGATTGAGCCTCCCAAACCTCTCTAGTCTTTTATGCTCCTCGTCACTCATAATGGGACCCACGTGGGCCAGAGCAACTGCAACCGATTGGACTGGTAGTAACCCCGGTGTCTGAAGTCACCTACACTACCTGCTCTAGAGTACGAGCGGTGGGAGTCTGAGCACCTCCCCCGGCCTGAGAAGTGACTGGCGAGGCCGGAATTGAAACTGCCTGAGCAAGGCTAGTGCAAACAGTCAATATCTGGGCCAGAGCCTCCTGAAGGCTTGGAATCACAATGGGCACAGCTGGTGCCTGAGCCGGTCCCACTGACTCAACCACATCTGGAATCTTCTCCTGAACTGGAGCAACTAGTGGGTCTACAGGTGCTTCTCTAATTGTTGTACGAGCTGCACCTCAGCCTCTATCGCGGACCCGGCCTCTCGTGGACCTAGATAGTGGTACTGGTGGTCGTCCGCCTGATCCAATAGCACGTGTCCTCACCATATGTAAGAGAATAGAATAGCAAAAGTTTAGTTTCCGGAATCAACAAATTCGCACAATAAGAATACAAGAAAGTGACGTTTTCCTAATGGTTCGGCAGCCTCTCGAAGATAAGTACAGACGTCTCCGTACCGATTCGCAAGACTCTACTAAACCTACTCATGACTCGTGAGACCTATGTAACCTAGGCTCTGATACCAACTTGTCACAACCTAAAATTTCACATGTCGTAATGGCGCCTATCGCAATACTAGGCAAGCCGACAATTCATAAAACCCCGCATCTTTAAGTTTAAAACATAATGAAATAAGCTTAATAGTGAAATCCCATAATAACGGATAAGAAAATACCGCAACTCAATACAAACTTTCCCAAAATCCGAGTGTCACTGAGTACATGAGCATCTAAATGACAACATAGTTTGACTGCTAAAACATTGTTAGGAAAGATAGAACAGTACAAATAACTGAAAAGAAGGAGAGTCAAGGTCTGCGGACGCCAAGGTAGCTACATCAATATTCTCCCACAGATAAAGCTCCAAAGCTAGCAGTCATTGTACCCGAAAGTACCTGGATCTGCACACGAAGCTCGGAGTATAGTATGAGTACAACCAAACCAATGTACTCAATATGTAACAAGACTAACCTTGGGCTGAAAGCAGTGACGAGCTCAACATGTACAATCCAAATATAGATTTAAACAATATAGAAATATAGGCATGCCTTCAAGTTTAACAGTTAAGTTCAACCCGGATAAAATATGCCAAGTGTGACTGATATGAAAAATGATACATCACCATATTTACATGTCAATTATGCATGCCAACTGTAATGCAACAGTGTGATAAAGTCATAAGCGTGCTCTCAGAGTATTAATTTATTCAGTCCTCCCAATCACTCAATCCTCTCAGTCACTCAGTCCTCCCAGTCACTCAGCACCCGCACTCAGCACTCACACTCAGCACTCGCACTCAGTAGGTACATATGTTCACCGCTGGTTAGTCAGACTCCGGAGGGGCGGATCGTGCCCAAGCACTAAAATAAGCCAATCATGGCATGAATCAATAAAGTCTGTTGTGGCGTGCACCCCGATCCCATAAACATCACTCATAATCAGGTTATCGGCCTCACTCAGTCAACAATCTCTCCAGTCTCTCAGACTCACAAACCTCATGACAATTAGCTCAAACAATGATAATATGATGTATCAATAGGTGGCAACAGAGATTGAGATATGATATGCAAATGATAGGTGTGACTGAGTATATAATTTCAAATTAAGCAAGAAATTGAATAGCAACACTACCTCTGTGGGTCCCAACAAGTACACGCATATAGCCTAAGCATAATTTCTAACATGAGTCGCAACTCAATTTCTCTAACACATGAAGAGTACACGAATAATACTCAGATTAAATGACTACACAGTTCCATGAAATTGACCGAGTCATAATTTCTACAATGCACGCCCACGCACCCATCACCTAGCATATGCGCCACCTCAACACCAATCACATAACATGTAATTTAGGGATTCACACCCTCAGAACCAAGTTTTGAAGTATTACTTACCTCAAGCCATGCAAATCTCTACTCCAATAAGCTTTTGCCTCCGAGCGACTCGAATCTAGCCACAAAACCTCGATATAATCAACACAACCTATAGGAATCAATTCCATATGATAAAGCTAAGTTCTCAAACAAAAGTCAAAAAGTCAACCCCATGCCCACATCTCAAATTTTGAAAAAATTAACAAAATCCGAATACACATTTAACCACGAGTCCAACCATACCAAAATTACTCAATTCCGATCACAACTCGACCTTCAAATCTTCAAATTAAAACCTATGAAGTTTCTAAAAAATTTCCCAATTTTTCCAACCCAAAACACTAATTAAATGATAAAAACAATGATAGATTCATGTATATTAACCAAATACGAGTTAGAATCACTTACCCCAATAAATTCCTTGAAAATCCCTCCAAGAATCGCCTCGTTTTTTAAATCTTATATTCTGCCCAGGTGTTCCTCTTCACGATCGCGGAAAGTACCTCGCAATCGCGAAGAACAAAAATCAAGCTTCCCTCTAACTACTCTTCTTAAATGCAAACCAACAGTTGTGAACGCGATACACAGACGCCTCAACCTACGCCATCGCGAACCACTTCACGAGATCGCGAAGAACAAATCGCGTGAATTCTAGTCTCCCCAAGCCTCGCGATCATAGACACCTTTGCGCGAAAGCATAGCACAAATTCCCTAGCTTCCTGCAACACTCTTCGCAATCGCGATCCTCCACTCGCAATCGCGTATAAGGAAACCAGCAACAGCAAAATTAGCAGTTCCTCCAAGTTCAAAATGCGCCGAACATGATCCGAATCACACCCGAGGCCCCCGGGACCTCAACCAAACATACCAATAAGTCCTAAAATATCATAAGAACTCGCTTGAAGCATTAAATCACATCAAACAACACTAAAATCATGAATCGTGCATCGATTCACGCCTAATGAAAGTTGCATCGATTCACGCTGAAACATACCAAACCAACTCCGATTAACCTCAAATTTTGCACGCAAATCATAAATGACACAACAAACCTATTCTAACTTTCAGAACAAAAATCCAAGCCCGGTAACTACAAAGTCAACTCTCGGTCAAACTTCTCAACTCTCCAAACTTTTATTTTTCCAACTTTCGCAAATTCAAGCCAAAATCATTTACGGACCTCCAAATCAATATCCGAACACACTCCTAAGTCCAAAATCGCCATACAGAGCTATTGGAATTATCAAAACTCCATTCCGGAGTCATTCACACATAAGTCAACATCCGGTCAACTCTTTCAACTTAGGCTTTCAACCTTGGGATCAAGTGTCCTAACGCATTTCGAAATATCCCCAAAACTAAACCGACTACCCCGGCAAGTCACATAAAAACAAATGATCATTGTATAAGCAATGAATGGGGGAACATGGCTACAATACTTAAAATAACTGACCGATCGTTACAATTTTGGATTTGGGTGTGTGTTCGCATCGGGTTTCGGGTGATCTGGGAGCGTTTCGGCGCTTAATCTTGAATGTTGGCACATTAAAGGTTTTCTAGTTCTTTAAATTTAGTTTGAACTAGACTTTGGTGTTATCGATAACGCAGAGATGGGGTCACGTTCGCGATGAAGGATTTGGGTTGTGGAGTGATTTGTTCTTTGCAATCGTGATCAAGTAGTCGCGTTCGCGTAGGTTTGATGCCCGAGGTCTTGGCGATCGCGAAGGCAATCTCGTGTTTGCATAGAAGAACGAGGCCTGGGAGGGGTCAGTCACTATTACCCTTCGCATTCATGAAGGTTTGACCGCGTTCGTGAAGGTCAGGCTGGGCAAGCCTTCGCGATTGTGAGTCTTCCAACACGGTCACGAATAGAAAATCCTGGGCGATGGCAGCTTTGCCTTCGCGATCGCGGAGGGTTAACTAGGCAGTGTGTCTTTTGAAATTCGGTATTTGGCTTATTTCCTTCTTTTGTCACATTTCTTTGTCGATTCTAGAGGTCCTTGGAGAGGGATTTTCACCTAGATATTTGAAGTGATTTCTATATAATGTGCGATTAATACATAAGTTATGGGTAGATTTTAACATGTAAATTGTGAAAATATTAGGATTTTGGTTGAAAAATCTAGGTTTTGATGAAAATCGGATTAGACCACAAAAATAATTATGGAATTAAGTAGAAATTATATATTTGTGTTTATGAGATTATGGATAACATCTATATACAAATATTTCCGAAATTCTGGCACGTGGGCCTAGGGGTGAATTTTAGGGATCTTCCAAATTAGGTTGGGTAATTACTCTAATAGTTAAATTATAAAAGTTTGAGCATATATTGATTAGTTTGTAGAACCTTTGGCTAGTTTCGGATTTCTCGGCACAGACTTGAGGCTTTTAGTGTGATTTGTGGACCGGGAAGTGGATTTGAAAATGAGGCAAGTCTTATGCCTAACCTTGTAATAGGGAATTAACATCATAGGTTTTAAATTATTATTTGCTACTAATTGTGGGTTCTACGTACACACGAAATAATGAGAGTCCGTACGTAGATAAAATTCATGTTATGTCTGGGTCGACATATGACTTATTATGCGATACTTGCACTATTTGAACTCAACTTGTTAGTTTAATTATGTGTATCAATAAATAAAATTTGATTAAAGATTATGTTAGGCCGAGCTTCATTACATAGAGATTTGGCCGAAAGTTTAATTATTGATGGAAAATTTATATCCCTTTATGGGCTTACCTTGGGATTGTAAACACATATTTCATAGTCCAGAGAGTTTCTCTATTCCTGTGGATAGAGCCGAACGCCTCAGCAATATTTATATATAATGTGATGCATCCATGGATCAGGCCATACGACCTCGGTAGTGTATGTACACGATTGTTATGGATTGGGCCATGCGACCTCGGTATAACTCGTGCTTGTTGTCGCTATGAATCTGATTATACTCGATATAACCTTCATGACTTGAAGAATTGTAATTACTTGTTGGCCCTTACTTGTTGAGATTAGCATGTGATATTTGGGGACTTTTAACTTGATATTCGGATAAAGCATCATTTATTTATTTACTCTTATTCCATTATTACTGTTGTGTTTCATGCCTATTTATAATTCTTGCACTTTATGTATATTGACCATTAGTAAGTGTCGATGTCGACCCCTCGTCACTTCTTCTTCGAGGTTAGACTAGATACTTACTAGGTACACGTTGTTTACGTATTCACACTACACTTCCGCACAAGTTGTGCAGGTACTGAGGCAAGTACATATGTTGTTCATTCAGGCGTGCATCCGCATACCCGGAGGCTTAGCGGTGAGTTGCTTCCCATGCTCTGTTCTGCAGCACCTAGAGCCTCCTCTTGTTGTATTTATTATTTCTCTCTATTCTGTTTCAGACAATAGTTTGTATAATGTACAAGATGCTCGTGCACTTGTGACACCGAGTTTTGGGGATTTCTAGTAGATATTCATAATTTTTGTCTACTAATTTCACTACTTCACCCTTATGTTTATTTTTATGCTTTATATTACTACGGTCATTTACCCTTAGTTCTTTATTAAATAAAAATCAATGTCTTTAAAAATACTAAAATGAACAATTAATGGATAGTTCATCATTGGCTTGCTAGCGGCGACGTTGGCCGCCATCATGGCCTATAGTGGGAATTGGATCATGACAACGCGTGTTGCTAGTGAGGGAATTACTTGAAGCCACACGGTGAAGTAAGGGGGCTAAAGCGCGTGTAGCTATTCCAGGAAAAATATTTTTTAAAATAAATGCAAGGCTGATGCGGCGATATAAGGAAGATTGTGATTGTGACTTGTGAAATGTGATTTTGAGGCGTGTTCCTCGGTTGTGATTCTTATTGTACATTCTATGTTGGAACGGTTCATTGATTAAACGGTTATTATATTTTCTTAAAACAGTTAACTTGTATTTTGATTGTATTTGGTTATTTGTTGATATCCTTGTGTTAGAACTATTGTGACATCTTGTGTGAGTCATGCATTCTAGGTGATTTGTTATGTTGATTTAAGGTGCCAATCTTTGCCTCCATTGATACATGGTAAATCTGTCATGACCTCAAATCCAACTACTCGTGATGGTATCTAACCCAACCCGCTAGGTAAGCCGATTAACAACTATCAAATTTCAATGAAACCTAATGAGACAAATAAAGAAAAGAAAATATCTGAATCTTATACATTTCCCAAGGACTGGTAGTACAAATCATGAGCTTCTAAGATTTAGAGTTTACAAAGCTAGTGTAAAAATAAATACATTATCTGTCAATAATACATAAACAGATTTCTCATAAGTCTAGAGCTACCATGAACAAGAGGTAGCTATGACCGAACGTCTTCAATGCTAGCTCTCGTCATGCACCGCAACATCAGCAGCCAAATCTGCATGCAAGGTGCATAAGTGTAGTATGAGTACAACCGACCCCATGTAATCAATAAGTAACAAACCTAACCTTAGGTTGAAAGTAGTGGCGAGCTGGAACAGAGGTTGGAGCCCAACACCAGTAGCCAACAACAGTTCAAAACAAAATAATAATAATGGTGCAAGAAATATACTTAGATATAAGATGCGCAACTTGTTCATAGTTCCGGAAAAATAGGCATGCTTTTCAAGTATATCAGTGAAAACCCAATTCTTTTACCGTAATCACCAAAAAAATATGAGTAAGTTTGAAAACTTTGATTTTTCCCAAAAACATCCAACAACAAGTAAGATGTTCCATTATCAAGTGGCATGTGAAAAGTACATCTCTATGCCTACATGTCAATGTATGCATGCTAACTTTAATACAATGCAATGATAAAATCATATGCATAATCTCGGTGTATCAATGAACTCAGTTCTCCCAATCACTCAATCCTTACATTCACTCAGTCCTCACAGCCACTCAGTCCTCATAGTCACTCAATGCTCCCAATCGCACGACACTTGCACTCATTAGGTACCTGCGCTCACTGGGGGTGTATACAGACTCCGGAGGAGCTCCTTCAACCAAGCGCTATAATAAGCCAATCGTGGCATGAATCAATAATAATTGTTGTGGCGTGCAGCCCGATCCCATTAATATCCTCACAATCAGGCCCTCGGTCTCACTCAGTCATCAATCTCTCCAGTCTCTCAGGCTCACAATGTCATGAAAGATCAATCCAAAAATAATGATGTGATGTATCAATGAATGGTAACAGGGACTAAAATATGATATGTAGATTAATGCGTATGACGGAGTATGTAATTTCAATATAAACAGATAGCTCAACAACAGAAATGAGCACAGTGGGTCCCAACATGATAAGCATATAGCCTAGATAAGGTTTCTAACATGGAACACAGCTCAATTACTCTAGCATGTAGAGATTTCATGGATACAAATAAGATTAGGTAACTACAACGTACCAAAAAAATAACCGAGTCACAATTCACATGGAGCACGCCCACACGACCGTCACCTAGCATGTGCGTCATCTCAACACCAAACACATATCACGTATATTTGGGGTTCATACCCTTAGCACCAATTTTAGAAGTTTTACTTACCTCGAACAAGCCAAATCCAACACCGAGCAAGCCAAACGATGCTCCAAAAATACCATCCCGCACGTACCAACCTCCAAATGGCTCGATACTAGCCAAAGGCAACTCAAATACATCAAATAAAGCCTAAAGAAAAACAATTCCAATTGATAAAGGTCGAATCTTTATTCAAAAGCCCAAAATCAACCAAACATTCCAACCCGGGCCCACGCCTCGGAACTCGATGAAACTTATAAAATCAGACAACACATTCAATTACGAGTCCAACCATACTAGTTTCACTCAAATCCGACTCCAAATCGATGATCAAAACTCAAAATTTCACTTTATGAAATTTTAGACAAAAAACTCCAAATTTCACTTTTGAAATCATCAACCAATTGCTAAAAACAAAGATAGATTCATGAAATATAATCAAAATGTGTAGAGAATACTTACCCCAATCAATGTGGTAAAAATCACTTCAACAATCGTCTAAATCCAAGCTCCCCAACTCAAAATATGACCAAATGAATTGATTTATATGCTTCCGCTCGTTTCTCAAAACAAACGATCTCAAAACTTACTTTTGATGCTTCTATTGGATTCTTTGTGAAATTCCAGTCAAGTTAGGCTTTTGAATCACTCCATTTGGCCTTATAATAAAGGAGATATGTTGGTTTCGATATTTGTAAATAGTACAGATTTTTAAATACGAATTCAGTGGCAATATCGTAATTAATCTGAAAAAATCTGCCAACCCAATTCTTAGTAAAATGACCATAAATTCCTCATACGATGTCGAACCTTGATGATTCTAGTTGCTATAGTTCCAAAATTATGATACAGATCTAATGGTGCAATCAAAAAACAAATTAGAGCTCATTTGCTTAATGTGGTATCATTTATGCTTGAAGAAAACAATATCGAAACATATAAAAAAAACAAGCGCAACACAACCCAAACATATCTGAAACTCACCCAAGCCCCTCGGGACCCCTTCTGAATATACCAACAAGTCCCATAATATAATATGAACTTACTCGAGGCCTCTAATCACACATAACAACATCGAAACGACGAATCGCACCTCAATTCGAGCTTAACTGAACTTTGAACTCAACTTCCAAAACTCGCGCCGAAACATATCAATGCAACCCGGAATGAACCCAAATTTTGCACACAAGTCCCAAATAACATAACGAAGCTATTCCAATACCCGAAACTACAATACGAATCCGATATCCTCAAAGTCAACTTCCGGTCAAACTTATGAACTTTCCAACCCTTCAAATTTCCAACTTTTGCCAATTAGTGCCGAATCCTTCTAGAAATATCCAATTGCAAATCCGTACATACGCCCGTCCAAAATCACCATCGGGGCCTAACAGAACCATCAAAACTCCAATCCAAGGTCAAATACTAAAAAGTCAAACTTGGTCAACTCTTCTAACTTAAAGCTTCAATTATAAAATTCATTCTTCCAAATCGCTTCTAAATAACCTGAAAGCCAAAACCGACGATTCACACAAGTCATAATACATCATACGAAGCTAATCATGCCCTCAAACTACCGAGCGAAGTGCAAATGCTTAAAACGACCAGTCGGGTCATTACATCTTCCCCCACTTAAACATATGTTCGTCCTCGAACGTGCCGAGAGTCGTTCCAAAGCCATCAACCACCGTGAAACCTTACCATGCACATACCCAAGGGTGATTCGACGTCCCACTATTCCTTATAGGCCCGACAACACAACATAACTGAAGATCATTACTTCAATCTCAGTCCGTAAACCACAGAATCCATTTTCCAACACCTGAAAATTCCTACAAGAACAGAATCTCGCTTCCACACACTGTATGAGTCTGAACAAGATGTATCAAGCCTTAACCATAACCCAAGATGTAATCACATGACATACCACTCGACTCGCATATTCATCGCAAAATTTTCGATCACAGTAGCTGCTCAAAACAACCCAATACCGGTAACAAACCTCATATCAACCAGAACCTCACTCTAAAGCTTCGTACATTGTCGATGATGAAAGAAACACATAGAAACTCGTAACCATTCATCAGATCAACAAGTCATGGAGTTGCCTCTCCTTAGATAAGAACTATAGCCAATTTCTAAGCCGACAACGACATTATCTTTTCAAATATACTGCAGCCAAATCAGATAACAAACATTCTAGGCCCAACGACCTCATCTTATCAAATACAAGCTACCGTAATGACATGCCACACCAACACTACCCGGGGCCACAAACCGTGAAATCCGTACACCAATACGCAACAATTCAAGTGTACTCAAACATAGAAAATTACTCAAATAAGAGAACCATCCTGCAAGCTCAACAAGTGCCGCCACAACGAAATGCTAAGGACCCATCACACACCATAGAACCATGACACAGGAATCTAACACTAAAGATCATTTCTTAAAATAACCTCGCTGCAATGCGTTACCCCATCCAGGCTGGTCCATGGAGGAACCAATAACACAATACCACAGCCGAAAAGAACATAACCAATGCGCAATCACTCATTCAACATCCTAATACCCATCTCGCTCAAATTCCGTTGTAGGTCCCTAATAGAACCGCACCATGTATGCATACAACCAACGAATCACAACCCCTCGTGACATAAAGGAGTAACTCATAGAACATATCAGAACACAAATAATCTCAACTCTAACCGAATGGAACATCCTTCAACAAAAGCAGTACGGAGTTAACCAATGCGACTTGATATAGAATACACATCTTCATTGGGCCTACCAATGGACTCCAAATCAACTCTGGTCACCCACAAATAGATACATAACCCTCCGAAAGTCCACAATGATTGAATCATAACACATACTATCATATGGCTAGCTTTGGCCATAACTTCACAGTCCACAACCATGAAATAATTTGCTACTGAGAACACCCAGTCTCCAAATTCATAGAACACATGAATCACCATATCTGATCCCAACTCTACCGCCTGAATGTCTAACACATCTCTCATACACGATAATCCCACGAGGAATACTTCTATAATTCTTCCGTGCCACATAGAAAAATTTGAATATCAGCAGTCGATCAACTAGGCGAGTACCGCAATACCAATGAAGCATGCGTAAGTCTGAACACAGTGCACCTTCTGAAATGCGCACCCTTCCCAAGAATTACCAAATAGTTATAGCATTCATATAAACTTCGATAACCGTCCATATTGTCTAAGAATTTATGATCTTCCCTTCGAAATGGACCTGTGACCATGCACATGCAAATCTCAATCCCACATAACACGCCACATTTATCATGCTATCATAGGAAAAGTACGAGAATCTCATAATAAACTCTGAGTCGCAAGCAAACTACATACTCAATTGGCCAGGAACCTTCCATTTGATCTTATCCAGAATAAAATCACAATACGCAACATGTTCCTCATGCCAGTAGGAAATATCCACCTCGAACCGTGATAGAAATCATCGAGAACTCTTTGGAAACCATCTGCACATAACCAAGCAATCAGAACCGATTCCTCTAACTCAACCAAGCCACGCAAGTCATCAAAACCTACGAGCATTGACACAAAATGCCTGTAGAGACTCGCCACATCATAAGTACCCAAAGAACCGATCATATCCATTAACATGCTGATCCAACATACCACCAAGCTGTCTTATTTCTCCAAGTTCCTTCCGAATTACCGTCAAGGAGACACCTTTCCTTGCCTGAACACCACGATTCTTAACAAAAACTCACCCCACGGGACCCTATCATAGAACCACACCGCCCTAAGGCTCATAAGCCGCTGAATTGCCTCTTAAGTACCCCAAAAGTATCACAATCGGGATACCTATTCTGAAGAGACCTTCTGTAAGTCTAAAGTCGCTTTTCCTTCACCTTCCTGATGCTGAAATGTAGAATCCATAATGATATAGAAATACCACAAGTCTTGACACCATCCAATAAAAAATCTCAGATTCTAGCCATATACAAATTCGGAAAAATTCACAATAAAGCCTCCATACAACATCATAAAAATCATACATCCGTAGATTACCTCACAGGTTATAACCCAACTGCTTAACCTCAAACTAACATCTCTTTATACCCTTTCACAGCCATAACTATTACGCAATCACTTAATATTCTTAAGTCTAAACTCGCCAACAAGGCATGAGAACCTAATTTGTTCCACAGTTAAACAACATGAAAGATCCTCCAATACACTCAAAACTCGAAATTATACGTCACATCAAGAAAGAAACACGAGCAAAAATGATTGAAAAGTCTACTGTTTGAAATAGAGTAAAACAACCCAAAATCCCAGGAGCTAATCCAAAATAACCTACTCTATTGACAAGCATAGCTTTTATAGCTGCTTTATTTGCCTGAAGTTGTGTAAACCATAATCAAGCACCCAATAGTCCTTTTTACATCTCAAGCAAACTCTTCTCGTCACATTCAATCCATCTAAACACATCATGAAGTCACATCATACTCATCATATAGCTATCCAACCACTCATCGAGCCACAAATTTCACTCATAGGGACACTATCAGACATATAAGTCAAAAAGCACGTGCTCACACAACCAAAATCCTAGTGCTCAACCTACACCCAAAACCCGCCTTCAAGTCCTCCAAACTGGCCCATCATCAGCACACATGAATCACATCTCGCACCTCATCCATGGAAATCACAAGCCATCGATGCAAAGCTGATGCTGAATGCTCACATGCACATACGAATGCATGGAAGGAATTCAAAGACTTATGTTTCAAGCTAAATCAATTATGCACGATAAGGAAAAAAAGATGGAAAACTATCACAAATGCCTTGTAGCCTCTCGAAGATAGGTATGGACATCATCATACCGATCTGCAAGACTCTACTAGACACTTGCTCATGACTCGTAGAACCTATGAACCTAGAGCTCTGATACCAACTTGTCACGACCCCAAATCTAACTATTCGTGATGGAACCTAATCCAACCCGCTATGTAAGCCAATTAACAACTATCCAATTCCAATGAAACCTAATGAGACAAATAAATAAAAGAAAATATCTGAATCTTATACATTTCCCAACGACTGATAGTACAAATCATGAGCTTCAAAGATTTAGAGTTTACAAAGCTAGTGTAAAAATAAATACATCATCTGTCAGAATAATACATAAATAGATTTCTCATAAGTCTATATCTACCATGAACAAGAGGCAGCTATGACCAGAATGCAGGTACGTCTTCAATGCTAGCTCCCGTCATGCACATCAACGTCAGCACCCAAATCCACACGCAAGGTGCAGAAATATAGTATGAGTACAACCGGCCCTATGTACTCAATAAGTAACAAACCTAACCTTAGGTTGAAAGTAGTGGCGAGCTGGAACAGAGGTTGGAGCCCAACACCAGTAGCCAACAACAGTTCACACCAAAATAATAATAATGGTACAAGAAACATACTCAAATATAAGATGCTCAACTCATTCACAGTTCTGGAAAAATAGGCATGCTTTTCAAGTATATTAGTGAAAACCCAATTCTTTTACCGTAATCACCAAAAAATTTAATAAGTTTGAAAACTGTAATTTTTCCCAAAAACTTCCAACAACAGGTAAGATGTTCCCTTATAAAGTGGCATGAGGAAAGTACATCGCTATGCCTACATGTCAATGTATGCATGCCAACTGTAATACAATGCAATGATAAAACCATATGCATACTCTCGGTGTATCAATGCACTCAGTGCTCCTAATCACTCAATCCTCATAATCACTCAGTCCTCACAGCCACTCAGTCCTCATAGTCACTCATTGCTCCCAATCACTCGGCGCTTGCACTCAGTAGGTATCTGCGCTCATTGGGGGTGGGTATAGACTCCGGAGGGGCTCCTTCAGCCCAAGCGCTATAATAAGCCAAGCATGGCAAGAATCATTAATAACTGTTGCGGCGTGCAGCTCGATCCCATCAATATCCTCATAATCAGGCCCTCGGCCTCACTCAGCCATCAATCTCTCCAGTCTCTCGGGCTCACAATGTCATGAAAGATCAGCCCAAAAATAATGATGTGATATATCAATGAATAGTAACAGAGACTGAGATATGATATGTAGATGAATGCCTATGACTGAGTATGTAATTTCAATATAAACAGATAGCTCAACAGTAGAAATGACCCTAGTGGGTCACAACATGATAAGCATATTGCCTAGATACGGTTTCTAACATGGATCACAGCTCAATTACTCTAGCACGTAGAGATTTCATGGATACAAATAAGATTAGGTAACTACACCGTACCACAAAAATAACCGTGTCACAATTCACACGGTGCACGATCACACACCCGTCACCTAGTATGTGCATCACCTCAACACCAAACACATATCATATATATTCGGGGTTCATACCCTCAGCACCAAGTTTAGAAGTATTACTTACGTCGAACAAGCCAAAACCAACACCAAGCAAGCTAAACGATGCTCTAAAAATGCCATCCCACTCGTACTGACCTCCGAACTGCTCGAAACTAGCCAAAAACAACTCAAATACATCAAATAAAGCCTAAGAAAACAATTCCAATTGATAAAGGTCGAATCTTTACTCAAAAGCCCAAAATAAACCAAAAGGTCCAACCAAGCCCGTGCCTCGGAACTCGATGAAACTTATAAAATCAGACAACACATTTAATTACGAGTCTAACCATACTAGTTTCACTCAAATCTGACTCCAAATCGATGTTCAAAACTCAAAAATTTACTTTATGAAATTTTAGACAAAAAACTCCAAATTTTACTTTTGAAATCATCAACCAATTGCCAAAAACAAAGATAGATTCATGAAATATAATCAAAATGTATAGAGAATACTTACTCCAATCCATGTGATAAAAATCACTTCAACAATCGTCCAAATTCGAGCTCCCCAACTCAAAATATGACCGAATGAACAAATCTTTGATTTATATGCTTCCGCGCAGTTGTTCTGCTTCGTTTCTTATGCTAAACAATCTCAAAACTTACTTTTGATACCTCCAATGGATTATTTTTGAAATTTCAGTCAAGTTAAGCTTTTGAAGCACTCCATTTGGGCTTATAATGAAAGAGATATGTTGGTTTCAATATTTACAAATCGTGTAGATTTTTAAATACGAATTCAGTGATAAAATGATCATAAATTCCTCATACGATGTCAAAACTTGATGATTCTAGTTGCTATGGTTCCAAAATTACGATACAGATCTAATGCGTTAATAAAACAAATTAGAGCTCATTTTCTTAATGTGGTATCATTTATGCTTGAAGAAAACAACGACGAAACATAAATAAACAAGAACAACACAACCCAAACCTATCCGAAACTCACCCGAGCCCCTTGGGACCCCTTCCGAACATACCAAAAAGTCCCATAATATAACATGGACTTAATCGAGGCCTCAAATCACACATAACAATATCAAAATGACTTAATTGAACTTTCAACTTCCAAAACTCGTACCGAAACATATCAAATCAACTCGGAATGAACCCAAATTTTGCACACAAGTCCCAAATAACATAATTAAGCTATTCCAATTTTTGGAACTATAATCCGAATCTGATATCCTCAAAGTCAACTTCCGGTCAAACTTATGAACTTTCTAACCCTTCTAATTTTCAGCTTTCGCCAATTAGTGTCGAATCTTTCTAGAAATATCCAATTGCAAATACGGGCATACGACCGAATTCAAAATCACCATCCGGACCTAACGGAACCATCAAAACTCCAATCCAAGGTCAAATACTATAAAGTCAAATTTGGTCAACTCTTCTAACTTAAAACTTTAATCATGAAATTCATTCTTCCAAATCGATTCCGAATAACGTAAAAACCAAGAACGACAATTCAAACAAGTCATAATACATGATACAGAGCTACTCATGCCCTTATACTACCGAGCGAAGTGCAAATGCACATAAAAACCAGTCAGGTCGTTACAGAATCGATTGTCAAGATAAATCTATTTGCGTAGAGTCATTATCTCATATTCCATTGAGTTATTGGAAGCATAACAGTTTTAAATAAAATAGTTATTAACATGTTTTATTTTATGTGACTCTTAACATATAATACATTATCTCTCTCGGTGTTTTACTATTTTTAAATGGTTATCACATTTTACTTTAATAGGGTTCTCAAATTAAACTCATTACCCCATTTGATGTTTTACTTTACTTAAAATTATTATCACGCTTTACTTTAACAAATTCTATAGTTAATTGTTAACTTATCTAATGTTTTACTTTGTTTAAAAAATATTATTATACTTTACCTTATTGATTTCCAAACTAAACTAATTTGATACTCTATTTTTGTATAAATTGTACTTTATTTCACTATATTTGATTCTAAAATAAACTCATTATCTCATTTGACTCCTTACTTTATTCAAGATTGTTATTATGTCTTATTGTATTTAAATAAATCCCTCGAATATTTTATTTGGCATTAAATACGAATACAGTGAACGTAGTAGTACGTGGACTTTGTCGTGCGAAGGAGACTGATAATGTGGGCACGAGGTGTCATGCGTGAAAGATTCAGAATTGTAGCTTATGATATGTGATTACGAGGTGTGTGGTGCTTCGGGGTAACTCTTGTTGTATATCATGCACTGAGAACAGTTTGGTTACTTGAATTGTCATTTGCTCCCTTAATTGAGTTCATTCATATTTCATCTGTGTTCTGATTATGTTGTTGATTTATTACCCGTTTACTTCTTGTTGCCATTTGTGTTTCTATTATTCCATTATTGGTTGTATATCGAGAACCTTTCTATTGCTAGCATTACATTGATGTTCTTTCCATTGTTAGCTTCATGTTAATATCTTGCACATGTTTCTATGTCTAGTAGGTGTCTTGATTTGACCTCATCTCTACTCTACCAAGGTTAGGCTTGATACTTACTGGGGTACCGTTGTGGTGTACTCATACTGCGCTTCTGTACATTTTTGTGCAGGTCCTGGTACTTCGAATTGTGTTGGATTTAAGAGTTGTGCCTGTGCGGTTGGAGACTTCAAGGTATACCTGTCGTTTCGTTCGCAGGCCTCGGAATTACCTCCTGATATTATCTTTGCTATTGTTTATCTTTGTTTCAAAGAAATATTATACTTAGAGATTTTAGTGTATCTCAGTAGAGTTTACGATCTGTACTACCGACTCTGTGGATTGTATACATTTGCTCAGTTTTAGTTACGTTATTTTATTTATCAGTTTAAGTTTTATATAGTTAACTTAGTTATCTCTGATAGATCTCTTCATGAGTTAGGCTTACTTAGTTGCCATCACGATTCTTAAGGTGGGATTTTGAGTCGCGACGGTAAAAGATTTGAGGTTATTATTTAGTTGGAAAAATGAGCATGCCTGAAAGTGTTTTTGAAGAAAAGAAAAACGAGGAAGCTTGAAGTTTTGCCTAAATAGAAACTATGTTTTTAGAAGAGTTTTAATTTATTTTAAAGTCCTAAATAATAAGGCATAGTTCAAATAAAAAAACTAATAAGTAAAATTTTACATTTTTAGTTTATTTGAAAATGGTAAACATTAGAAAAATAATTAAATGATTGATCCTAAATATTAGAAAAATAATTAAATGATTATTTTTAAATATATTAAAAAAATAATTAAAAGATTATTTTGTCGTGTATAACTCTATTCCTTTAGGATACGCACTTTGCGCGTGTCCCTATATCTATTAGTAAATGATTATTAAATATCACATTAATTTTGTAAAATAATATATTTGAGTTATAAAATAAAAATTAAATTAGAAGTATAAATTTCTAAAATAATGAATATTAATTGCATTTAGCTAGCTCTATAAATAAAAAGAGTAAGGATTTGTTATTCTTTGAAATGAATGTAAGAAAATAATAATAATAATAATAATAATAATTATTATTATTATTATTATTGTTGTTGTTGTATGATGTATTTAGAATATATTTTGGTCTATTATTTTATTCTTGTTATTGTAAGTTTGCATTGTAACCAATCTTACTCTTAATGCTATATTATAACTAATTTTCCTCTTTTACTAACTTTCTTCACCACTAATTTGCTTGATCATATGGAAACCAATTTATATGCCTAAGAGTTTTGTCAACTAAAAAATAATTTTACTTAAATGATGCATTTGAAATAATTAGACTATATTTTTTTAGCTCATAATTAATTCAAAGGCATAATTTTTTTTTATTATTATTATAGTGACTTATTAAATTTTTCTTGATTCAAATTCTATATAGCGCATCCCAAATCTTAAATATCGAACTGTAACATGAAAAAAGTTACAATTATGTCACGTTGCTAAAATAAAGAAATAATTCATATGAGGTAATTTAATTTTAAATTAGTTTTAAAGTATAAAAAAATCAATTAGCCCAAATGGTTTTCATGATGTTCCCCTATATTTCTTACCACCATGGAACGTGCATGTATTAAGAGTTTATTGCGAGTAATGATTTAATTAACAATATTTTAGTTGACGTTAATATCGTACATATTATAAACTTAATATGGATATGATTATAGTTATATAAATAATTCAAATAAGAAAATAATTTAAATAAGGTAAAATCTTAATTGATTTTGAACTCCTAAATATTAGTACTTCATACCCAATTCAAATAAGGAACTAATTCCTAAATCTTAGAAAAATAATTTGAATTACTATTTTGTTCAATATGAAATTTATTTTTAAGAGGTAAAAAAAAAAACGAACGACATTTCGCTAATAACCTTTGTGCTTTTAATATAGTGTTAATAGATATAGATTACTTGCTCTATCTAACACTTAGATATTATTATAAGTCTTTACTACTCAGAATTTTATCAAAACTCTCCACGTTTAGCTAATATCAATATTGATATTTGGCACATCTATTTCTAATTATATTTTCACTCACCAATTAAATATTTATTTCATGAAAAATAACTTCTATCGTATCAAACACACTCACGTGCAGCAATACTTGAAACGATAAAATTAAGGTTAAAGTTGTACAATCTCTCCAATACTTAATTCCAAGGGTAATATAACAAGAAAGGTGTTGCTTTTTATGGTTTTTGGCCACATGAGCCTTTGATTAATACTTCCTATAAATATCATAGCAGGATGAGACAAGGACAAAGAGCAGGACAATATCCTGTTCCGCAGCAATCCGTAAATCCACAACAATCCAATTCTCCAGATATTATAAACAAATGGACAAGGATAAAACCAAATACTCTTCCACAAAAGTCCATTCCCAACACCGATCGCTCTGCCCATTTCCAATACTCGTACGTATTCTACTTTCTACCTTATACTATCTTAGAGCTCGAGATTCTCATTCTTTTACTGGAGACCCCACCTAATCTTTTGGATATTTTTGGTGTCCAACTTCTTTATGGAGTCCATACAAAATGTAGTATGCAATTAATTGGACAACCTGAAAAAGACTCAATTAATTGACAAAAAAGGGAGATCCCGTGAGGTCATTTTCTGGGTAATCCATCTCCGATAAACTATCTGGAAGAAAGATTTTCAGTTACCTACTTACCCTTATATTTCAATAAATGCCAAAAGCACCCATACTTAATTTGCTGAAAATTTATTAAGTATGTAAGACACTCTATTATCTTTCTCTACTTAGCCCAAAGCAGATGCTTTGAAAATTAATCTATAAAGCTCGTTTATTCCTTCCCTCGTATCTTCTCTATCTTCTTTATTAATTGCTCACCATTTTAAATCTTAGTCTTTCATTGGAAAAGAACATGCTACTTTCCTCAAAGTTTTTGCATGTCTTCTTCCGACGTCTTCAGAGAGCTAGAGAGATTTCGCTCTCCACTTTACCCTTTCACTTACAAAATAACTGATAGTATTAAGATTGTTTACATTATCAGTGTAGTTTGCCGAATATACATGTTTTTGTTCTATTTTCCGGGCTATCATATCATTGTTTCTATAAAGAGGTATTACTTTTATATGTCAACTATTTGATAGCGTAAAAAATATATATACTACCAGTGCATACTGAACTTAAGCTCTAAATAAAAGACTAGGTATCTTCTACCTTCGATCTCACAAACCCTACCAGAAACTTAGGTCTTAAACCTCTGGAGTACCTTGTTGAAGCCAATTGGAGAAGTATTGAAGAGTGTTCATATCAGCTCTGTAATGCTTCTGTGTAAACTCAAGGAGGGTTGCCCATGTGAAGTCAGGATATATTCTAGGATTGTTGGAGTCCACCAATTCAGCTGGTGGGCTCACCACCTTATCCTTCTTAGGGCACAGAAAAAAAGCAAGAGATTTCCTAGGACTTTTGTTGTTTACTACCGCTCTGTGCAAGCAACTTTTGTATCTTCCATTTGAAAGCGCCTGCAAAAGGAAAACAACCAATGTATTACCCATTAAATACAATAACAAAAGATATGATGTTGTACGCACATTCTATGGAAAGAAACGAGCCACCAACTATATCTATTTGTCACGTAAATATTGGTTGTCTCACTTTGTACTTCAAGAAGGCATCTACTTTTACTGTAGTACGTCAAATTTAGTATATATAATTTAACTTATATACACTTACAAGATAAATATTTTTATACCATCGGTTTAATTTAACAAGTGTTTTTTCTTAGATAGGTAGTTTTAATTACTATGGGCAATTACTTAGTTACAATTCCAACCTTTTCACTTTATGTGTCAAAGTTTGAATAGGCACGAAATTTAAATTTTTTTTTATTATTTAATTTATCGTTAAAATTATGCTTAGGCATTTATGTGGCTATTAAATCATCTTATCTAGGTAACATGAAAATTTTAAAGTTAAATTATTTCTAAATATAAAAGCGTGATATTCTTTTTGGGACAAACTAAAAAAATATGCCACATAAATTAGAACAAATGAAGTATATCTTTTAAATGATTCAATAGTGTAAAAAATTCTTTACACTATGCAAATAGAAATTTTGCACAACATGGCTTACCATAAAAGTGTCGCCTATGTTAACCACAAAAGAGCTAAAATTTGGAGTGATGAAGCGCCACTTGTTGTCCTCAAAGACTTGAAGCCCTCCAATACTATCTTGATGGAGGATGGTTAATGATGTTGGGTCACAATGAGGCCCAGTTCCTAAGGTAAGGTCTGGTTTCAGACATGTTGGATAATAATTGAGTCTCATAATAGATTCATTTTCTTCAAAGAACTGTTTGAAATGGTTCCTCTTCACGCCGAGGCTCACCCCCAAGAGTTCCATGATGCCAGAAGAAAGGGTGCTCATGGCAGTGCAGTAATCTTGATAAACATTCCTATATAAACATTGAAAATAAATCAAATAGATAAGTGGGGAAGATAAAAATCAAATATTACTATATTGTACGACCTGTTTAAGTTGCAGAGAGCATACATTGTCAATGACATTTTAGATGAGTTGATCACACATTTCGATACGGTATCAATTAGTTCAATATTCATAGCATGTTCCCATTATTTAAAAGAATTTCTACGTGTTTGACACAAGAAAATGTTAGCGGAGGTCCAAACGTGAGGGAGATTGTTAAAAGTAGATAATAAAGTATACAGCAATGCGTGGTCTCCGACAGTTTAAGCGTTTAAGCTTTTAGATGAAACTTAACTATACAACAAAATGATCGAATTCTCTTACCCAACATGGCAGAAATTGTCACCCATGGTCCTTAGAAAGTACTCCTCAACTATGCCTCCTTGGGCGGAATATGGGAAAGAGAGTGTTTCTTTCCAAGGTAGTTTGGATGAAAACCTTTCAGTAAAGCTACTAGCATAACCACAATGCTCTCCCTTCTTCCTCTGAGCCTTTTGCTTCTCAGAGAGTGGCAATTCAAAGAACATGTCCATGTAACGATGGGCGAGCGAGATGAGGTTAGTGTCAACTCCATGGTTCACCACGAGAAAGAAACCGTGGTTCCTACATGCTGAATCAACAAGTCTAGATGCTTTCTTGGCTGCAACAGGATCACCCGAGAGGAAGGATCCCAAATCGATATGTGGAATATGCAGTTCAGGAGCAGTACCAGCACAAGGTTTCTCGTGATCTGGCCATATGAATTGTGTAGGAATGTTGGATTCATGTTTCAGCATTGATGAGTCGAAAATCAGTGACATTTTCTCATCTTCAGTGAACCCTTCTTTGGATGTTTGTGTCGTGGGTGACTTGCTTCTTGTGACCATACAACCAATGGCCATTGTATGAGTTTTTTTCTTCTTTTCTAATTTGTTTCTTGTTAACCTTTTAAAGTATGGTATCTAAGGCAACGAATAAAAGGTAGAGTAGTTAACTTTTGAAAAGGAGAAAAATAAAAAGGAAAAAGAACTTTGTGAGAGGAAGGGAAGTTGTAAGAGAGAGATGATAACGGAAAAAATGAAGGCCGTTCAAGTGGGGAAAAAATGTTAAACGAAAAATTGGAATCTTATAGGTCTCTCACGCGTTGTCTCTAACAACAAAAACAGGGCCAAAATGACCACTTTGCAAAGAAGGGCTTCTCAAACCTTAGATTTCGGTATAGATCCACAAGTTATTTGTCTTTTCCAATTTGAAACTAGAGCTCTTTCCCGATGGCCTTTGGCGTTTCTCTCACCGCCCTAAAGCCCCACGCTTGCAATCGTGCCTAGTAAGTTGTTTACCCATAAAACGGTATAGTTGAATTTATACGTGGTTTCTAGATAAATAAATTAATTTGATCATAAAATAATAAAATAATCAAAGAATTATGCAATACTTAGCCTTAGGATATAGACGAAACAGCAGAAACAACAGTTACTGGAACAGAGTTTCCGGGCACAACAACAATGAAATCAAAAAGTAAGAAGGTAAAATAGTATTAAACTTTGTATAGAATGTAGCGTAAGTTTGCCAGAAAATTCGTATCATTTACAATATTAACTAAGCTCACTATTTATAGCTATGTCTATAGAAGGAGGTCCTAGGATCGTGCCCTTCTTTAATGTCAATTATGAGGGACATTGATGAAGATATAACGGTGAACATAAATGCCAAATTCCCTATAGCGGGTAATTGCTCTTAATGCCATAGAATATTCTCTATTAAATACTACCGGGCGAAGATCATATATCATATCTTTATGAGCGTTATTATTTCCGGTGACAAACAAAACAGTTGTCTTCGATCTTTGGTCATCCCCCCATCTAGGGTTCCATGTGTCTCTTTTTTTGACGGCCACGTGTCATAGCATATTTTATCCTATACAGATAGTCCCCCTGCTTTCCGGTGACATGACTGGGGGCCATTACCCTTAGGTTAGGATCTTTAGAAGGTGCAATCACTTAATATTAAAAGGCAAGGCTTGGTAGTTAGGATTCGTTGTAAGGGTCAAACAGTCAAACGAACCGTACCAATGTAGCCCACTCTAGCCGCGGCACAAGGTTTATGCGCCTCTGATTATGTACTCTACATACAAAATAACGAATGAAATCTTTGCTTTCGGTATACTTTATCACTATGCATTTCGCTCCATCGATGCATCACAACAAATCCTAAATCCTAAAGCCCACGGGCTACTCCGACTCGGGGACGGTCGTCTGATAAAAAATTGGATGGCCCGAGCTATCGAATCCCCGAAGAACCAAGCTTATTAGGTAGGTCCCGAACATGAAAGGCTACGGCCAACCTAAAATGATTCGGAGACGTCCGAAGTCCGTATTCAGAAAGTAAGGCGCTTACTGATGATTAAAACCTATTAAAGGGTTACCCTCGGCAAAACACCATCGTATATGACTAAAACACTCAAGTGTCTTAAAGGCCTTCGATTTTTATAGAAATTTCGAAGCCATAAATAATCCAGAGTTACTATCGAAACTGTGCCTCATTCGGGCTTCTGGAGAACGTTTGCTCCAGATTACGTCTAATTCTATGCTAAGTCATTAAGGATGATCCACAAATAAAAAATTACAAATAGATTCTAAAGTAAAAGACACGGTGATGCCAAAGGAATGTTTTTATATATATTTCAAAAATTATTTACAAAGTCACGATAAAACGGCCTCAAAATAAACAAAAAGAAGCTGAGGCATCTCCGCCTAATCTTCACCATAGCTCGACTCTGCACCGGAACCCTCAGGACCTTCGGGCTTATAAAGTTCTTTTACCTCGGCCTCAAGTCTCTTGGCCTCTTCAATCTAGGGCGACAGATCAAATCCCCGGGTGTGAATCTCCTCGAGGGTCTCCCTCCGGGACAACTGTTTGACATATTCGGCCTTCTTTATTAAACGGGCCTCGACTATTTCCACATCAGTTTTATACTGGACCAGTATTTCTTCGACCTCAGAGAAATCAATCGAGGTTTCCTCCAATTCGGACTTCAGCACACTATATTCCCGGCCAAGGTCGTCTCGTTCATAGACGGCTGGATCTAATTGTGCCTGGAGTTCGTCACTTAGTCGAGACCACTTGCCGGCCTTGTCCTTTTGCCACTCGGAGCTGGTCCTTGACTGACACTAACTCCTCTTTTGTAGCCTCCTTTTCCGACACCAGCAAGTCCATCATTCTCCTCAGCGCCTCGACCATAGTTTTGACCTCGTTCATCTCGGCCTGGAGCTGGTTAATCAAATCTATCTTATCTTAGACTTGCAAGGTTGCGTAGTTAGTCACTACGCATAACCTCTCATTTTTAACATAAAAAATCCTTACCTTCTCGACCAGTTCAGCATGCTCCCATTTCACGGACAAGGCCTTCTACTGTGCTTTTTCCAGCTCGGCTCAGAGAATTGGGAGATCCTTGAGGGCCTCATCTTTTTGTTGACTGAAAACCCTATACATCTCCTTCTGCCAGACTTGCTCTTTCAGCTCGAACTCGATCTGGCTGACTTCCGTTTGAGACCCAAGGAAGCTTTCATGGTGGAGCATCGTATCCTGAAAAATAAAACAATAAGATTGTAAGAGCGTGCTGAAGCTAAGCAAGATTCACAAAGTACACGAGGAATAGGAAACTTACCCGGTTCAGTGCCTGTTGTGCCTCATTGAAGAGGCTTGATGTACCTACTTCATTCATCTTCGCTTGTTCCTCTTTGGTCACAAGGCAGTGAAGATAGCTGGCCACACCCGTCGGGGCAGACAGTACCCGGGTGTTCGCAGGGATAGTAAGCACGACCGTTCTTTGACGATCTGGGTCTACACCCGGTGTAGGGAACTGCCTCACCAGCTGCGGGCTCGAGCTCAGCTCGCCTGCTCCCGATGACAAATCCTTTTTGGGATCTCCAAGTGACCGAGCCTGGAATAATCCTCCAACGTGCCCTATATACGCCGTCAAAAAACATGTTGAGGGCCTCGTTTGCGCCTCGTGCCATCTCATTTGATTTCTCTTTGTCGGCATTAGCCTCATCGAACATAGATTTTGTGTGAGACTGCGACTCAGCGATATCAATGACACATGATATTTCCTTCAGGGCAGGGATAATTTATCGGGAGTCTATAACCTCTGATTTTCCTTCCGGCTCCCAGCTAAAGAAGGATCGGCCTCTCGACCACCTTCCTCGGTTGTCGCCTGTTCCTCCCCTGACCCGGACAATTACCCTCTTCTTCTTGACCTCGACGTCCGAGGATCTATAGGATTTCCTCTTTTTCTCCTCCCGTGCAGTAGCTCCGGGCTGTCCCGAAGCGAAGGGTTCAGCAAGTGAGGACGGAGCCTCGTCCTCATTCAAGGGCCGAAGTTCAGTGGTCTTGGGCAAACCAGTAAAAAAGAAAAGACTTAGTAGAAATAATAGTTGAGTATGGAAGTATACTTTTTCGGAAGGAGCACTCACCATGGGAATGGGCCTTCCACTTTCCCTTTGAAAGCTTGCGCCATTCGCGCTCAAATTATGATATTTGTTTGTATATCCCCTCGATCCTCTCCTTGAAGCGGGGGACTGCATTGGGAACTTGGACGACCACTGCACAATGATAGGAACATGTAATTAGAAAAAGAACAAAAGAAGTACCAAGTACTCAGGAAGGAAAGAAACTTACGGGCTGAGTTCCACTTTTCAGGGAACGGTGAAAATTCTAGGTCGAATGAGATCTTCGGTTTTCACCCGAACGAATCTCCCCTGCCAACCTCGATCCCGATCTTCATCGATGCTTGAGAATGGAGCTTTGCTTGCTTAACGGACAAGCTTGATCAACCCCCTTGGGAAAACTCGAGGATTGTAGAGACGAAGCAGTTGGTCGAGGGTAAATCGAGGTGCTTCAGTGTTGTTGACAAAGTGGCAAAAGAGGATTACGATCCTCCAAAAGGACGAGTGAATCTGCCCAAGGTAGATCTCGTACCTTCTGCAAAAGCTGAGGATCATAGGGTCCACCGGGGCAAGCGTGAAGGGTTAAGTGTAAACACTTAAATACCCCTCCACGTGAGTGGTAATGTCCTCATTGGGCTTGGGGACGACCACTTCCTTGCCCTCCCAATTGCAGTACTCCCAAACTGTAGGGAGTGTTTCCTCGGTTATGGAGCATATGTACCTCCATACCCCCTCGCCTCGGTCCTGTTGACTGGAGGCTTTCTCGACTTTGAAGTTATTCTCAATAGAGCAACCCCTGGGGATGAAGCTCTTCAAAGGAGGTTCCGGGGACACCTCTAGAACGTCCACCTTGGCATCTGTGGCTGGGTTGAAAGTTGAAGGAACGGTCTATTGAGGCACAGATTTGGATGTTTTCGCCATCAAATTCTGGAAAATATGAAGATTTGAAGGTGAGGATAAAGATTTGAAGATAAGGATGAAGATATGAAGGTCAAATTTGAAGGTTTGAAGAAGGAGTATGAAGATTTGAAGATGAAAATATGAAGATCTAGAACAATGTATGAAGGTTTGAAGGGGTTAGGAATAGTTGAAGAATTCGAGGGTAAATCAAGAAGCTCTGGAATCGGAAAGTAAAAAGGTGGAAAAGGGATCGAAGATTTTTATAGAGAAAGGGTAATCAATGCATGACGTTTCGCATTCGGGGACGGTCAACAAGCGACTGACACGTGTCCGAAGTCAGAACGACGTGACTAATGGGATATTTTGTTGACTCGTCAACTCGGTTGTAGCGTACGAAAGAAGGAACCAGTGTTAATTTCTCTCTTCCCGTTGCTTCGATAAATCTACTCTCCCATAAATAAGAGGACTATCTGTGTATGGGTAAAATCGAGGGTAGAGTTTTTTCTGATTCCCCGATGAGTAAACAAAGGGGAAGCATGGCTCGACTTGATCATAATCGAGGCCCAGGAACCCCTCGTATCGAAACTCGGGAGGAATAAACGATGTATCTGTGATCGGGTACAGTGGAATAATGGACCCAGACAAAGTATAGCTTCTGGACCTCGGGAAACGTGGAGAACGGTTATGCATGACGAGTAGGGGCCGTAATGTTCGGCCTCAACTGAAGATTACGGCGCGAATCCCATCCAATATCAACTGCAGATCGACATTTACGAAAAAAGAAGATTTTTACCTTATTTAGACTTGTACTAGGACTGAAATTCCCCTACTATATAAAGGGGAAGGTTTCTTTCATTTTAACATACTGTGACATGCAAATCAAAGCAATAAAAAGTTTACTTTTGTCTTCTAGCTATCGTTCAAAGTGCTTCATTTTTTATCTTCTTTATTCGCGACTGAGCTTCTACCGAAAGACCAATCGAGGATGAATTTCACTATTCAACCTAAGATTGAGCTTGGTTATCACATTGCGGTTGGTTTGATCATGTATTTTGTCTTTAACTTATTTACGCGTTGTTCTTAACCATTCGTATTGAATTAAATCACATATCCTTTAAACCGTGTACAAATTTAATTGTTACTCATTCTTGGGGTAAACAAAATCATGGATCTTTTATCTCAATTATTTGTAAACTAATTTTTGAAGTATTAATTCTTATTTGTGCCTGGTACAAGACTACAAGTTATTACAAAATTAAATTAATTTCTTATTTTGCTGGTGTTGAGTAGGTTTAACTTTTTTGTTTGAAACCTACCGCTAACTCCAGCAATAAGTTTCATATTTTGGGACAGATCAAGTAGCCAGATGCAAATTATGGACAATTTATAACCTTGGGCGTTTTTTGTTCCTTTCGAGGCAAAAGGGCTCTTCGCTAGTGCGAGTTCTTCTATTTTTCATGAGTTTCCCCCTTACATTTCTTTACAGAACATTAAAAATTACTTCATCAAGGGCAAAGTAGAAATTTCGCCGAGGGGTGATCCTTTTCGATCTGAAAAGAACCTTAATAAGTGTATAGTGATCGAATTAAATATTGAAACTTATCAGGACTCGATTATAGTATTATTTGTGACAGACTAGGCCACTTCAAGTACAACCCTCGACACTACAACACATGCATTGTTATCTCACTTGGGAAACATGCACACACGCCTTACACACCATCAGTACTTCACTAAAACTAATTACTATAGCTAGCGACAATAACTTCTTTTATTAATTAACAATCAAGATCCATACAATGCCACTCGAGTCAAATAATTCACCCAAATTCATGAATATCAACACGGCTGGAGGACAAACCTCGCAAGATAATTAATTCCTTTAATCCGTCATTTTCATACCTAAAATTGTTGATCTTAATTAACCGACCGTTTAGCACATCAACTCTATTAAAACGTAGACAATTATCTTGTCAATAGGATGTCACCGCCCAGAATCTCATCTTTAGGATCGTGATGACACATAGTCCCTATGACTAGGTAAGCCTATCATTCAGCAACATCAGACAAGATATAACAATTTAATATTAAACAAAACCGTGAATAATGGTTCAAAACACACTCAATATCATAATACAACTTTCTCAAATCTCAAAATTCGGTAATACTGAATTATAAGCTCTACGGAGAGTACACAAGACATTACAAAAATACAAAATTATTCCGGATTGCAATTGAACAGTGGCGTAAATACAGTAAGATGGTGACTCCTAGGTCTGCGAATGAAATGACAGGTATACTTTGAAGTCTCCAACCGTACCGACACAACTCTTAAACTATCACGATCCAAAGTACCTGGATCTGCATAAAAATATATAAAATGATTACACCACAACAGTACCCAGTAAGTATCAAGACTAACCTCGGTGGAGTAGTAACGAGGTAAGTCGAGACACTCACTAGATACAAAAACCTGTACGAGATATTAACATAAAGCTAGCAATGGAAAGAACATCAATGTAAGGTGAACATTAGAAAGATTATTAATATAAAATCAACAATGGAATGATTGGAACACAAATTAATATAAGAAGTAAGCGGGTAATAAAACAGCAACATAACAAAAACATAGATAAAGTATGAATGAAATCAATTAAGGAAACCAATGATAATTCAAGTATTCAAATTGTTCCCAACGCATGACTTACAACAAGATTTACCCCGAGGCACCACACGTTGTAATCACATATCATAAGAAACAATCCCAAATCTTACACACATGGCACTTTGTGCCCATATTATCAATCATCTTCGCACGACAAAGTCCACATGCTACCATGTATATTGTATTAGTGTCAATAGCCAAATAAAATATTTGAGAGATTTATTTAAATAAAATAAGGCAAAGTAACAATTTTAAATAAAGTAAAGTGTCAAATGAGATAATGGGTTTATTTTAGAATTCAAATAATGCAAAATAAAGTATAATTCATACAAAGTAGAGTATCAAATGGAAAAATGAGTTTATTTTAGAAATCAATTAAGGTAAAGTAAAATAATATTTTTAAATAAAGTAAAACATCGGATAAGTTAACGAATTAAATGTAGAATCATTTAAAGTAGAGCGTGATAACAATTTAAATATGGTAAAGCACCAAGTGAGACGACGAGTTTTATTTTGAGAATCACATATAATAAAGCATGTTATCATTTGCTTTATTTAAAACCGTCATGTTACCAACACCTCAACCTAATATGAGTTGACGAGTCCACACAAGTAAATCCATCTTGACAATCAATTCACCAAGTGGCAAAGGAGGTATAGATTGGCATATTAAAGCAACATAGCAAATCACGTGGAATGCATGACTCACAAAAGAAATCACAATCGTTCAAACAAAAAAGTAACAACAAATAACCAAGTACAATCAAAATTACGAATGGAATGAGATAAGGAAACAAAAAATAACTATTCAAATCAACAAGCTTTACCAATATAGAATGTACAACAAGAATAACACCGAGGTACTACACCTTATATTTAAATTTTACAAGTCACAATCATAATCTTTCTTATATCATCGTATGAGTCTTGTATTTATTTTAAAAATATTTTTACGAAACAGCTACATGCGCTTTAGCCCCATTATCACTTATACCTCCGCATGCACATCAATATCACAACACAATAATTAACTTGCACCACACGTGCCCATATGCCACAACATTTGCCAAAATCAACAATACCAATGTTATTACAATACTTAGCCCACGGCTCAACCACAATGTGTACAAGAATCTCAATAACAACAAAATAAATGAGAAATAACTCAACAAGAAAAGGTATTCCAATAATCAACAATTGCAACCACAACCGTATTAATAACTTTCAAAAACTACAACTTCAATAACTCAACAATGAAGCTATTTTCATTAAATGACATCTTCAAATTTTAATGCATAATATAAGTTTAACAATAAAAGCGGTAGCAAATAGCAGCTACGAGTAAGTACATGAGAATAACTCAACAATGGAAAGAATAGCATTTGACAACAAGTACTAATATATGCATATAAGGGAAACCTCGACAATGGAAACTAGAACATGGAATAACTACTTCAATTAAAGCATGTAAGAATAAACTTTACAACGAAAGATAGAACAATTAATAACAACTTCAATCAAATACTTATAAGTAACGTAAGAGTCTAAACCGGTCAATTTTCATATATAAGCCCGTATACACACTCGTCACCTCATGTACACGTCTTTTACATAACTCAAATTGTGCAATCAAACCCAAATCATAAGGGATAGTTTCCCCACACAAAGTTAGGCAAGATACTTACCTCAACTAGGCCAAATCAATAATTTAAAATAGCTTTTCCGTTATAATTTGCCTCCGCACGACACAAATCTAGCGAAAAATGACTTAATAACATCAAACAATGCAAGAGAAACCATTTTCGTTTAATAAAGCTATGATCTTTACACAACTCTCAAAAAGTGAAGAAAAGTCAACCCCTGGCCCGGCCGGTCAAAACCTGAGTCCAAGGGTAGATCTCGACTACCCATAACCCGCTGAGTTCCCAAAATTTATCTTCAAATTGTTTGATTTAGATGTTAAATCTCATAAATAATTATGTAATATATTTAAAAATTGATAAAAATCACCTACCCAAAAGTTTGAAATGAAAATCTCTCCACAGAATTGCCCCCTACCGAGGCTAGGGCACAAAAAGTGATAAAATGAAGCTAAGTCTCGAAATACAAAATATATAAGTAGGTGTAGATGTCGCATTTGCGACCAGGAAATCGCAAATGCGAAATTTGCAAAAGCGAACAAAGGTCCACAAAAGAGACCCTTGACAGTCACAACAAATGTTGCATTTACGACATAATTCTTCGCAAATACAAAGATTCCTCTCACACCTAACAGTCGCAAAAGCGACAATCCTGTCCGCAAAAGAGAAGACACAGAATTGCAAAGGCGATAAATTCCTCGCAAATGTGACATACCTTCCCAACAACGCAAAATCGCAAAAGTGAGAATGATCTAGCAAAAGCGATGGTCGAAAATACCGCGTCCGAAACTCACTTGAGCCCTTGGAGCTCCACACCAAATATCCACATAAGTCTAAAATATCATACGAACTCACTCGCGTGATTAAAATACTAAAATAATGTCCGAGACCACGATTCGGATACCAAAATACATGAAAATCACAATGAACTGCAAGAACTTCTAAAACCACAACCACGCGTCCGATTCCTTTCAAACCAACTTGGAATGACACCAAATTTTGTAGACAAGTCACAAATGACAAAACGGACCTATTCCAAGTCTGAAAACAAAAATTCGAACCCAATAGCCATAAAGTCAAACCATGGTCAAAAGTAAGAAAATTTTAAACCTTTAAATTGCCAACTTTCGCCAACAAGTGTCAAATAAACCTAGGGACCTCCGAATTCAATTTCGAGCGTACGCCCAAGTCCAAAATCTTGATACGAACCTATCAGACCCATCAAAGTACCGTTCCGGGGTCATTTTCATAAAAGTCAAACCTCTGTCAATATTTCCAACTTAAGCTTCTATAATGAGGATCATTCTTTCAAATCAAATCCCGAATCACTCAAAAACTGAAACCGTTAATGCCCGCAAGTTATAATACACAATGAAGACATTGAAGACCTCAATCCACCGAACAGAATGCTAAAGCTCAAAATGATTAGTTGGTTAGTTACATTCTCCCCCACTTAAATATATGTTCATCCTCGAACGTGCCAAGAGTCGTTCCAAAGCCATCAAATCGTTGTAAAAACTCATCGTGCTCATACCCGTAGGTGATCCCATGTAACCCCAATCCATATAATCCTGACAGCACAACCTAGTTGAAGGCCCTTACTTCAATCTTAGCTCATATGCCTTAAAACCTAATAACCAACATCCGAAAATCATTATAAGACCTGATTCCCGCATCTATACACTGTATAAATCTGAATCAAACTACATCAAGCCATATCCATATCCAAGGATAATCACACGATATTTCGCATAACCCAGATACACATAGCAATAACCTTTGACCACAATAACTGCTCAATAACAAACCCGGTACCGTTAACAAATCGCATATCAACTAAAACCTTGTTTTGAACCTTCGTACACTTCCAATGATGAAAGAAACATACAAAAGCTCATAACCACCCATCAGATCAACAACTCAGGGAGCTCTCTTGCTCGACAAGAACCATAGCCAAAGATCCAAGTTGACTAGTGAAATTATTCTTCCAAACATACCTTAATCAAATCCGATAGCACCCGTTTTAGGTCTAATAGCCTCACCTCAACCAGTACCAGCTGCTATTACCAACATGGCACACCAATCCTACTTAGAGTGACATACCATGCAATTCGTACACCAATGATCAATAACTCATATATACCCAACGGTGGAAAGAGAATGGAAGTAAAAGAACTGCCCCGCTAGCTCAAAATATACCATCACCATGTGCAATTCTATGAATCCATCACAGAAGGGAGAACAAATACACTGAATATGCACAAGGATCATATCGCAACAAAACTCCGCTGCGATGCGTGACCGAATCCAAATACCGGTCCACATGGAATACGTCGAGCCATGATGCTCACAATCAATAACCATAAGCACATCAATAACAAAAATGCGAAGTGCACGACCATAGCCATGGAAAAAAGGATAACACAATGTACCCCAAGCAAGGAAGGCCATAACCAAGGCGTAGTCAACCATGCAAATCTCTAAGAGTCAGCTCGCTCGAATTTCACCACAAAGCCTAAACAAAACCGCATCATGTGTGCTAGTAGTTAACAGTCTCACAACTCACCGTAGCATAGGAGAGTAACTTATGGGACACATCAAAACACCAATAATATCAACCTTAACCGATGACACCACCCTCAACAATAGCTGTGATGAGTAGACAATTCCGACCCGATGTAGAATACACATTCTCGTTAGGTCTACCAATGGCTTCCAAATAGATTCCGATCCTCCCAAAATGGTAAATAACATATGAAAATACCACAATAACATATCCATAGGACACACACTCAGCCGTCAAGCTATTAACATATCTTTACCATTCATAACCATGGAACAATTTGCCTCTAAGAACCCTCTTAGTCTTCAAATCCCTAGAATACTAAAATCTCCACATTCGATCTCAACTACACTACTCAAATAACTGACACATTCCTCATACACAATCATCCCCCGAGAAATACTTCTATAAATCTTTCGTGCCACATAGCAAAATTTGAACATCATCGGTCAATCAATTAGGCGATTACCGTAATACCAGTCAGGCATCCGCAAGTCGAAGCATAGTGCGCCTTCTAGAGTATGCACCCTTCTAAGGTGATATCAAATAATGCTAGCATTCTTCTAAATATCTGAAATCGTCCCTACTATCTAGAACTCGTGACCCCATACATGAGAAAATCATAATAAGCAACAAGTTCCTTATGCCGGTAGAAGATATCCGGCTCAAGATGTGGTCGACACTATCAAGAACTCTTTGAATCCCGTCCTCACATAGCCAAGTTGTCATGACCCAAAACACACTATAGGCCGTGATGGCGCCCAACGTCACCGTTAGGCAAGCCAACAGTGAACTATCACAATGGTTGTTCATTTTATTACTTTCGAAATCATAAATTTCATTAAGAAAGGAAATTTATACCTTTAAAATCACGGGTACATACATAATTAGTAATACATGAAAATGAAAGGTGAAAATAATGTACAAATCCGTAAGCATCAACTGTAATATCCCAAAACCTGGTGTCACAAGTGCATAGGCATTTACTAAGGAGTACAATAATAATACAACATCTTTCTAAAATGTAAATAAGACAGGATGAAGTAAATAGTATGATGGATACTCTGCGGGCTGTAACACGTAGCCTAGAATGAAGCTCACCATAAAGTCTCCTCAGCAGCTATGCCTACGCACCAAGATGACCACCAAATGAACATGTCGGACCCTGCACATTTAGTGCAGAAGTGTAGTGTGAGTAAATAAATCAACATGTACCCAGTAAGTATCTAGTCTAACCCCGGAAAAGTAGTGACGAAGGGTCGACATCGACACTTACTAGTGGTCCAATAAATCAGTATAATGAATCATAAATAGATATGAAGCACAACAGTAATAATGAGGTAAAACGGTAACTAACATAATCCTCCAACATTTCTTTTAGCAATATAAATCTCCCGAAGGTCATATGTTATCTCAACAGATCAGAAATATCAAATGTATTCTCAAACGGATAAGGAATACCTCATAAATGCCAGGACTCAAATAAAGGGTATCTCACGAATGTTCAGACTCCTAGCGGTGTGCACACTGACGAGGGTCGACCGGCGCATGCCAAAGATGCATCTCAATATACTGTCGTTTCGGCCCGCTCCACAAGAAAAGAAGGAACTTATCGAATTGTGAGTCACATGCTCACAACACAGATACACGTGTATAATAGTGAATATAATCTTTACCGTTTATCAAATATCTTGGCAGCAACTCAAGATGATAAAGCTCGACCTAATATATATATATGAATTTCTAAATCAATTTTAATTATAAATTCAATTAATTAAGATAGCAAATGGAGTTCAAATAATTCAATTACTACATGATAATATCCTAAGTCTACCAGGACATAAACATGCTTTAGCCACGTACGGACTCTCGTCACCTCGTGCGTACGTAGCACCCACCACAAGTAGGACATAATAATGACATCACCTAGGGGTATTTTCCACCTCACATGGTTAGACATGAGACTTACCTTGCTCCAAAATTCCATAACCGGCTCCAACGCCTCTCTAACAACTCAAACCAATGCTCATCGATCAAAAACTAGCCAAACAATTATGAAAACCAATAAAAATTTACTTCGACATCATATTTAATTCATTTATAACACTTCCCAACTCCTCTTGAAAAGTCAAGAAAGTCAACCCTCGAGCCCACGTGCCCGAATTCTGAAAATTCTTGAAGATTATCATTACCCATAATACTAAGAACTCAAATATATAATTTATTCTCAATTCCATGTCCAATTTCGTGGTGAAAATCCAAAAATAACAAATTCTAAGTTTTCTCTTAAAATCCCACAATATCTATCAAATTCAATGTTAAAATCTTTATATAATCCATGTATATCACTCGAAACGAGTGGGAATAACTTACCTCACAAAAGGGGGTGAAAATCTCCTCTTTAAGAGCTCCAAAAATAACCCAACCAAGTAAAAATGTGAGAGGAATGGGCTGAACCCAGGAATAAAGTCTTAATAACAGCCTCAGATATCGCATTTGCGACACGAGCTTCGTAAATGCGAAGGTCGCAAATACGACAATGGCGTCCCAAATGCGGAGCATCACCAAATTCTGCCTATGTCGCAAATGCGAGCTCAGAGACACCGCAAAAGCGACAGTTGCTTCGCAAATGCGAAAGCTACCGCAATTGCAAATGCGATTAAATTGTTCCTAAATGCGAACTCCCCTGCCCAGCCTATCTTCGCAAAAGCGAAAATGATCTCGCAAATGGGGCTAACGCAAATGCGAGAACAGTGCACCAGAACAGCTGAACCTCTACAAACTCCTCCGGAACGCGTCCAAAACTCATTCGAGCCCTCAGGGCTCCATACCAAACATCCACACAAGTCTAAAAACATAACGCGAACTTGCTCGCGTGATCCAAACACCAAAATAATGTCTAAAATCATGAATCAGATGCCAAAACGCATAAGAATCACAATGAACTTCAAGAACTTCTAGAATTGCAACCAACCTTCCGAACCACATCAAATCAACTCCAAATGACACCAAATTTTGCAGGCAAGTTCCAAATGATAAAATGGACCTATTCCAAGTTTCGAACCCAAAATACGAACCCGATAGACTTAAAATCAAACCATGGTCACACTTCGGAAAAGAATTCCAAACTTTCAAACATTCGAACTTCGACGAACGCGTCCGATTCATACTTCAACATCCCGGAATGACGCCAAACATTACACACAGGCCATAAATCACAATACAAACCTATTTCAAGGATCGGAATACCAAATGGACATCGATAACACCAAAGTCCATTTCAAATCAAAATTAGGAAACTCTTAGACTCTTAAAATTCTAACTTTCCATAATAAGCGTCGAAATGCTCTCAGACCACCCGATACTCAACCGGAACATACACCTAAGTCCGAAAGTATCATACAAACCTATTGGAACCTTCGAATCCCGATTTCGAGGTCGTTTACTCAAAAGTCAAACCTTAATCAACTCTTCCAACTTAAAGCTTCCGAATTGACAATTTTCCATCTGAAACAACCCCGAACTTCCTGAAATTTAATTCTGACCACACGTACAAGTCACAAAACATGAAGTGAAGCTACTCAAGGCCTCAAACCGCTGAACGACATGCTAGAGCTCAAAATGACCGATTGGGCCGTTACATTCTCCCCCACTTAAATATACGTTCGTCCTCGATCATGCCAAGAACCGCTTTAGAATTGCCCAAAACCATTGTTTAACACCTCGTGCACCTACCCATGCCACCACAACCCATGTGAGCACATTAGCTAGATCCACACTGAAGATCCTCCCTATAACCTTATCTAACAAGCCTTATAATCAAATTGTAATATCCGGAATTGTCCACGAGAACCGATTCTAATATACGAACACCACACCAATCACTACATACTGTACCAAAATATGATCATGCATCTATGCTGAAATCACACCATGCACCACATATGTCATTTGCCTATAATAACATCCTCCAACCACAATAGCTACAATTTCATGAATCTGATGCCCACAATACATCTCATAACACAAATAAGCCCTATTCCAACTCTCTCAGTACTGCCACGACGAAAGAGACGTGTAGAGACTCATAACCACCTTCCAAATCAATAAATCATGGAGTCTCCCCACCTGACGAGAACCATTACCTCATTCTGAACTAAATAACGATATTTTCTCTTTAATATACCCTACAAAAATCCGATCACACTGTCAAGTCCAATAATCTCGTCTCACCCAGCACCAGCTGCTCGGGCAATAAATCACCTCAAACACCTTCTAAAATCTCATACAGCACCATCAAAACACCAACAAGCTACAACTCGAATGTGACCCATAGGGAAGAACGAACAGTAGCAAAGAACCATCCAGCCCGCGTAACGAATAAAATGACCAAACCGATGTTATGGATCTATCTCATAGATGGGAAATAAGGTACACAAAGTAACTATAAGGAATTGTACTTAACATCTCACTGTTGCGACGTGCAACCCGATCCAACTATGACACTGTTGCGGTGTGCAACCCGATCCGAATATGACATCGTTGTGGCGCGCAACCCGATCCATACAACATACCTGTGGCGGCGTGCCACCCAATCCACACAACAATCAATAAGGAAACACCCATCAATTTGTAATACTTATACTTACAAAATGCCCGAATATCGACCACAAGCACGCCAAGTGCAAGTATACAACCTTGAGGAGACGACTAGCGCCATGCGCTACCAAAAACCCAAGCACGACCAATGTGCAATATACGACCTGCATCTCGAGAGCCATCTTGCTCATATAGCATCATAAGCTACACGGGATCGCAAACCACGTGTGAATAATCAAGCCGACTCACGACTGACGAGCTCAAAACACATACCTAAATTATGTTCGCTAATCAAATATAGTATAATATAATATCATATCCACATGGATTGGATTTAAACAGTGTTCTCATAATTTCTAGCTTGGTTGCTATACAAGATGATCACTAATTGAGATTTATATGATTTCTAACTAAAATTAACTAAGAATATTAAGCTATTGACTAATGGCAATTGAAGCAAGGAATAAGCAGAGAAGGTTATCAATGGAAAAAGATAGGGTTTTGATAGGATAGTTGCATGATAATTTTTTGGGATCTAATTCTAGATAATTCACTTCTAATGTTCAAGCGAGTCTCTTGAATTCACTCAATTATTAGTTCAAACGTTCAGCAAAAAACCCCTCTCTTGATTAAGTCTTAACCTCACAAGATGAACCAATTTTGAGCGCGTGAAGATATGCAAGAATGCGTAGAGGATTGGTCTTTAGGAGAACCTCTATCGAATATCCTCCTAACTCAGTTTAATCAATGATTCAACTAGCCTCTTTCGATTACTAAGAAGAATTAATGAACTCAACCAACAATATAATGCAAAGATATCACAAGTTATGCCTCTCTCGATTACTTGAACTAGTGCATATAGATGCAACAATTAAATCATCCAAAAATGCTTCAATGCATAAAACTAGAGATATAATCCACAAACAATCATCATTACACCAAATCCCCCAAACCCTAAAGAGAACTACTCCATAGATATGAAGCAATTCATCATAAATATAATTAAAGTATAGGAAAACATAAATTCAATCCAAACTCAGGTCTTGAGTGAGGAAGGAATGATGAAATCCTTGTGCTTTTGCTCCTCCAACTCCTCCTTAGCTTCCTTATGTATAAAGTATTTCAAAAGTCCAGAAAATAATATTTTTCCATGTATTTATACCAAGTAGTGTCGGGCCTAGACGAAATCACCCTTTCCTAGCCGAAATAGGAATTTCATTCTGTAAAAATTGCACATGCACGCCGCATGGGGAGACGTTCCACGTGCCACATGCCACGCGAGGCATTAGTGGGGAAATCCAGAGAGCTCACAATTTGCAGGCAGCAGGATTTGTACAGCCGCGGCGCCCCACGTGCCGCGGCAGTGGGATTTTCTCAAAGTACGGATTTTGCCTGCGTTTTGATGTCCAGACTTGGTCCTCGACCCCCGAACACGATCCCGACTTAATCCTTTGGGCTTTTACTCAGATTTCAATGCTCCAAATAGCTCGAATTAGCTCCATAACATCTACATAGTTTGAAATCACTTCTACAAGGCATAAAACATACAATACGTGCAAAACACTACTAATTAAAGCTCAAACACGAATAAAGTGCAGTAAATTAGAGTGCAATAAGCGACTAAAACACGAGATTATAGCCTACAATCAACGACCAACATAGAATAATATAGTATTACATAAAATAGATTACGCCAGGGATAACATCCAACGATCGAAGACTCCTCCATAAGCAACGCTTTGCTGAATGATCACATCCGACCTGATGTAGAGCACACATTCACCTTAGACCCACCAACAGACCTCAAGCTGATTCCGATCATCCTATACTGGGACAACAGCCTTTTAAGGATCCACAATGTCCATATTTATGACATATACAAGCAGTCGTTTAATCCAGAACAAACTCCCACAAACCTCAACCAAATGAAAAGAGTGCCTTTCAGGCATAAACTCTCATATTAGCGATAGTACCAGAGTCTCCATATTTGGTTCAATCCTTTATAATCAACTAACTAACATGTCACACTATACAATTTTCCCTTGGGATACGCTCCCACGACCTTCCGCACCAGGTAGCAAAGTCTGCACCTCCATACCGCCAACCGTATTAATTCTATAAAGCAAATCAACAATCTGCAATCAATACATAATGCCTCTTCCAGAGAACACCATTCTCAGGCGACACTAAGATAATGTAGTCTTACTCTAAACATCTAAATTCTTCCCTGCTCATCCGAGCTCGTGATATTCTTATCAACACCGAGCCGTAACCTTGATCGTCAACTTCATATTACCATGCTGCTCACTGCATCTATCATGCCGCTACGTGAGGGTACAAGAATTCATCAAAATCCCTGAACTACCAGTAGCATAAACACTTCATTGGCAAGAAACATTTCACTTACTCATTTCAGAAGACGAACCGCAACACAACCAACTTCTCATAACCACGAAAGACACATAACTCAAGCCGTGGTCTAAACCGCCATAAATCTTTCGGGATCCATTTACACAACTAGTCCATAAGAATCAAACACCTCCCAAATCAAGAAAATTATGGTAGCTGTCAAGCCCGTATATACAACCAAAAAACACCTGTATAACTTAACATGCTGAAGGAATTGATCATTGCCACAATCATGCTGATTCAAACCATTACTACCCGACCCCACTTTTTCCAATTTACTCTTGACTTGGCTTAGAAATAATAATAAATCCATTTAAAACATAACGAAACCCAACAACACTCATTTCGAGTGACCCAATTCACGAGACCACATCGTCTCAATACCCATGAACCATCTCACACCCTCCTTATGCGTACAATAGCATCTCTAACTAGTAGACCCATTCTAAAAGATCCTCTATGCATCTGAAGTTGTTTTCTTACATCTCTCTAACATTGCACCGCAGACCCCCGGTGCTAACATAGAAACACTCCAAGTACCTTTCATAATCCACTACAAAACTCGATCCTTCACCACAAAACGGACATAAAATCCTTAGACACTGCACTTTAATTCTTGACCTACTAGAACCATTGTTGAGAGTCACCCTATCTGACCTGGTCCCGAATATAACTAACTCCAACGCTCTGTTAGCACATGAACACTCTCTCAAAGAAGCAACCAGATGACTTCTTTTCCTTGTAAATCACATCCACAAGAAGCATAAACTCTGAGTCATCCCAAAACCTACACATGAATCGATAAGACGAAATATAGCACACATTCATCAAGTTCTTCGCTCGAATTACCCCTGATGTTTTCTTTTCTTAGTCATAAATAATCTACTAAGGCACCGATAACCATAAACTGCACAAGCACATAACCACGCAATCCAATCATAGACGGTGGGCTTCCCCACTTTGCTTTAAGCTATAATCACATAAATCTAGAACCCACAAGGGTTCCTCCTTCTCAATTACCATGATCTCGCGTCGTTAACCTGCCAAATTTCTCGTAATCTCTTGTTAAACCTTTCATGAATATTTTGAATTATCAGCTACAATCACATATTCGACTTCTTGCTGGGTAGTAAGTAGAACTCTTCATACAAACTTCATCAAAACCACGCAACCGCTAACCTGTTCACAGGAGATAGACCACTTGTGGAATTCCATACCGACATCTTCCAACGACACTGCACTAGGTACAACTACCACAAAATCAGTAGACCCTCCTGAGCCCTTGCTCGCTCGCAAGCCATAAGAGTCTGTTCATTCCCAATTGACATCAATTGAAAGTCCGACATACATTCCAAATTCAAAGTCACGTCACATCCCATAACGATAATCCAACTTTTGCACCCCTCTCCATTCCAAGCAAACTTCTTTCCGTCATATTCAACCTTCCTCAGCACAGTAGCCACCATCCCAAATAAAATCGGTAGACCTAGTCACTGTCTACCATGATTCCCAAATCCCTCTAAACTTTCTCAAGGCATGTGGCTATCCTACCACAAAATTCAAACGCTACTCTGCCACTCCTACTTCGATAAACTCATCTTCTTAAGCAACTTTTCGGCATCTGTGGTTCATACTTCACTTGCTAGCAATTCAACCACTGCGAGACACCTCCTACCATGTCTTTCATCCTCCTTTGCTGCCAAAATACTGCCTCAAATCAAAATCCATCTTTTTAGCACCTGAACGAAAAAATTTCCACTAGCTCTGAGACTCCATAAAGATCATCTCTCTTGAGCCATCAACATTAGAAACACTGATTCGACCCTGAAGCCGCCATACTCCGCCATCTATGATAACCGCTTCTTAGGCACCATTCCACAACACCCTTCCCCGAAGGCAATTCAAAGGAGACCATAGCACCAAGGAACCTTAATGCGTTCCAAAAAGGATGAAGATACCACATCACAACCAAGAATTCCACCATGTCCGAAAATATCAAGCCTCGCCACTCCATCAACCAAGGCTTGAACATCCATAGTCCAATTTCCTTTTCTCCGCTGGAATTAAATGCCGAACCTCTAAACCATGAACCGAGTAATCCTCCTCTCAAGTCATTCATTTCTGCGACACACAGATAAATACTCTACCATACACACCAACACTGCGTGATAAACACTCATGAATATCATAATACATTATGCATAGCCATAAAACCATAGGTAACACTAACATTGCGCTGAAATGACAAAACATCCCTCTATGAGGCGACAACAATAGCCAAATCGAATACGTAGGGAGAAACATCCTGCACCACACCTGCAGTACCGTTACAACTCCTCGATGACCAATTGATGACAAGCGCTCCACGTCGCATAAGATTGAGTAGGAAGGAAATGATGGCACAAGCCTTAGTGGAAATCAAATTGCATGATGAGGAATCAAGAAGCGAAGTGCTCCTAACAGGTATGTAGCCTCTCGAAGATAAGTACAGACATCTCTGTACCGATCTACAAGACTCTACTAGATTCACTCATGACTCGTGAGACCTATGTGAACCTAGTACTCTGATACCAAGCTGTCACGATCCAAAACCCACTATAGGTGGTGATGGCGCCCAACATCGCCGTTAGGCAAGCTGACAGTGAACTGTCATATTAGTTGTTCATTTTATTACTTTTGAAATCATAAATTTTATTAAGTAAAGAAATTTACACCTTTAAAATCACAAGTACATACATAATTAGTAATACATGAAATTGAAAGGTGAAAATAATGTACAAATCCGTAAGCATCAACTGAAATATCCCAAAACTCGGTGTCACAAGTGCTTGAGCTTTTACTAAGGAGTACAATAATAATACAATATCTGTCTGGAATGTAAATAATACAGGATAAAGTAAATAGTACGATAGAGACTCTGCGGGCTGCGACACATAGCCTAGAATACACCTCACCATAAAGTTTCCTCAACAGCTATGCCTACGTGCCAAGATGATCACCAAATGCACCTGTCGGACCCTCCATATTGAGTGCAGAAGTATAGTGTGAGTACATAAATCAACGCGTACCCAGTAAGTATCTATCCTAAACCCGGAGAAGTAGTGACGAGGGGTTGACATCGACACTTACTAGTGGTCAAATAAAATCAGTATAATGAATCATAAACAGATATGAAGCGCAACAGTAATAATGAGGTAAAACAGTAACTAACATAATCCTCCAACATTTCTTTTGGCAATATAAATCTCCCGAAGGTCATATGTTGTCTCAATAGATCAGAAATATCAAATGTATTCTCAAACGGATAAGGAATACCTCATAAATGCCAGGACTCAAATAAAGGGTATCTTACGAATGTTCGGACTTCTAGCGGTAATAAGCACGATTATACTGAGGTCGTACGACCCGATCCAGAGTGGTATGTACATTACCGAGGGTCAACTGGTGCGAACGAGAGATGCATTTAAATATACTGCCGAGACGTTTGACCCGCTCCATAAGAAAGGAAGAAACTTATCGAATTGTGAGTCACATGCTCACAACCCAAATACAAGTGTATAATAGTGAATAGAACCTTTACCGTTTATCAAATATCTTGGCAACAACTTAAGGTGATAAAGCTCGGCCTAATATATATATGTATTTCTAAATCAATTTCAATAATAAATTCAATTAATTAAGCTAGCAAATGAAGTTCAAATAATTCAATTATTACATGATAGAATCCTGAGTCTACTCGGACATAAACATGCATTAGCCACGTATGGAATCGCGTTACCGCGTGCGTACGTAGCACCTACAACTAGTAGCACATAATAATCACATCACCTAGGGGATCGGTTCCCCTTCACAAGGTTAGACAGGAGACTTACCTCGCTCCAAAGTTCCATAACCGGCTCCAACGCCTCTCTAACACCTCAAACCAATGCCCTTCAATCCTAAACTAGTCAAAAAATCTTTAAAACCAATAAAAATATACTCCAACATCATAATTAATTAATTTATAACATTTCCAAACTACGCTTGAAAAGTCAACAAAGTCAACCCTCGAGCTCACATTTCCGGATTCTGAAAATTCTTGAAGATTATCATTACCCATAACACCACGAAGTCAAATATATAATTTATTCTCAATTCCATGTCCAATTTCGTAGTCAAAATTCAAAAATACCAAATTCTAGATTTTCTCTTAAAATCCCATAATTTCTATCAAATTCCATATTAAAATCTGTATATAATCTATGTATATAACTCGAAACAAGTGGGAATAACTTACCTCACAATAGATGGTGAAAATCTCCTCTTCAAGAGCTCCAAAAATCGCCTAACCAAGTAAAAATGTGAGAGGAATGGGCTGAACCCCAAAACAAAGTCTTAATAACAGTCTCAGATGTAGCATTTGCGATACGAGGTTCGCAAATGCGGATGTCGCAAATGCGACAATGGCGTCGCAAATGCGACAATGGCGTCGTAAATGCGATAATAGCGTCGCAGATGCGACAATGGCGTCGCAAATGCGAAGCCTGACCAAATTCTGCCTAAGTCGCAAATGCGAGCTCAGAGACACCGCAAAAGCGGCAGTTGCTTCGGAAATGCAGAAACTGCCTCAATCACAAATGCTATTAAAATTTTTGCAAATGCGAAGTCCCTTGCCCAGAACATCTTCGCAAAAGCGAGAAAGATCTTGCAAATTCGAGAACAGTGCACCAGAACCAGCTAAACCTCTACAAACTCCTCCGGAACGCGTCCAAAACTCATTCGAGCCCTTAGGGCTCCAAACCAAACATCCACACAAGTGTAAAAACATAACGCAAACTTGCTCGCGCGATCAAAATACCAAAATAACATCTAAAATCACAAAACGGACGCCAAAACGCACAAGAATCACAATGAACTTTAAGAACTTCTAGAATTGCAACCAATCGTCCGAACCACATCAAATCAACTCCAAATAACACCAAATATTGCAGGAAAGTTTCAAATGATGAAACAGACCTATTCCAAGTCCCGAACCCAAAATTCGAACCCGATATCCTTAAAGTCAAACCATGGTCAAACTTAGGAAAAGAATTTCAAACTTTCAAACATTCAAACTTCGACGAACGCGTCTGATTCATATTTAAACACGTCGTAATGACGCCTAACTCTACGCACAAGTCATAAATCACAATACGAACCTATTCTAAGGCTCAGAATCCCAAACGGACATCGGTAACACCAAATTCCACTTCAAATCAAACTTAGGAATCTCTTACTCTCAAAATGCCAACTTTCTATAATAAGCGTCGAAATACTCTCGAACCACCCATTACTCAACCCGAACATACACCCAAGTCCGAAAGCATCAGACGAACCTCTTGGCATCTTGAAATCCCGATTCTAAGGTCGTTTACTCAAAAGTCAACCCTTAGTCAACTCTTCCAACTTAAAGCTTCTGAATTGAGAATTTTCCATCCGAAACAACCCCAAACTTTCCAAAATTCAATTACGACCACACATACAAGTCACAAAACATGAAGTGAAGCTACTTAAGGCCTCAAACCGCCGAATGACACGCTAGAGCTAAAAACGACCGGTTGGGGCATTAGATTACAAGCTATCAGAACTGAATTTTCCCAACTCAACCAAGTCACATAAGCCGTCAAACCCAAGAGTATTTCCACAAAACTCCAGTAATGCATCACCACACCAAAGGAACCGACTACCTTTATTACTATGCTAACCCAACACCACCAAGCAAACCCATTTCTTCGAATCCTCCTCGACTTGCCTTCTAGCTAACACTTATCCTTTCCGGTACACTACGATCCTTAAACAAGGCTCACTGCAAGAGAACCTAGCACGAATCATGCCATCTGAAAGCCCACAAACCACTATATTTCCTCTGAAGCACCCAATAATGCCGCAATCGAGATACCCACATTGAGGAGACCTTATGTGAATCTGAAGTTGTTCTCTAACCTCTCTAATATTGAAATGTAGATTTTTAATAATGATATCGGAATACCGCAAGTCTCAGCAAAATCTCTTGCAAATCTCAGATCTTAGCGATATACAATTCGGGGGAACCCTCCAATACCACACACACACACTCACACAGATCTAAACTAATATAAAATATGACCATGCAATCTGATCGTCGTTAGTAGCCCCCCCACATCGTGCGAAGCTATAGGACATAACATCCAAAGATCCACAATAACAACCTTCATATGCTCGTATAACATCAATCATAATATACCTTGAATCATCTACTAAGCGCATATCAATCTTCATGACATTCAAGCCCGCCTCCTCAAGTGCCTTAGATTATAATATGTACCTTCCATTGAATAGAAGTCCCATACAATACACATAACTTCTAATACCACCTGCTAGCTTCAAATAAATATTCTCCCATAACCCTACCACGATCACAACAACTAGGCAATCAATTAAATCATCCCAAGCTCATACTCACCAACCAGATACAAGAACCCACTGCAGCCCACATGTGAACAACTAAAAGATATATCAACACATCCGCGTCCTCGATCTGGACAACACATTGAGATAATGATCGAGTATCCATAGCCCCTGGTAGCCCATTCACAACATCACAAACCGTTGGCGCATAGCTAATACCGAGTGCGCAATATCATATTCAAGTAGATGTAAGGGAATACAAGATATATGCTTCTAGCTGAAACCAATGACGCACGATAAAGAATGAAAGAAGTGGAATATTCTAATAGTTATGTAGCCTCTCGAAGATAAGTACGGACGTCTCTGTACCAATCCGTAAGAATCTACTAAACTTGCTTATGACTCGTAGTACCTACGAACCTAGAGCTCTGATACCAACTTGTCACGACCCCAAAATTCCACCTTTAGGATCATGATGGAACCTTGTCCCTATGACTTGGTAAGCTATCACTCAGCTACATCAGACAAGATATAACAATTTAATATTAAATAAACCGTGAATAATGGTTTAAAACATAATCAATATCATAATATAAATTTCTCAAATCTCAAAATTGGATAATACTGAGTCATACGCTCTACGAAGAGTAAACAAGACATTACAAAAATACAATACAGTTTAGGATTATAATTGAATAGTGGCTTAAATACAGTAAGATGGTGACTCCGAGTCCTGCGAACAAAACGATAGGTGTACTTTGAAATCTCCAACCGCACCGGCACAACTCTTAAAACCATCACGATCCGAAATACCTGGATCTGCACAAAAATATGCAGAATGAGTACACCACATCAGTACCCATTAAGTATCAACACTAATCTCGGTGGAGTAGTGACGAGGTAAGTCGAGACACTCACTAGACACAAAAACCTGTAGGAGATATTAACATAAAGCTAGCAATGGAAAGAACATCAATGTAAGGCTTAAAGCGGAAAGATTATATATATATAACTAACAATGGAATGATAGGAACACAAATGGCAACATGAATATATATATAACCAACAATGGAATGATAGGAACACAAATGGCAACATGAAGTAAACGTGTAATAAAAAAGCCACATAGCCAGAACAGAGAAAAAGTATGAATGAAAACAATTAAGGAAACAAATGAAAATTCAAGTACTCAAATCATTCTCAATGCATGACTTACAACAAGAATTACCCCGAGGCACCAGACCTCGTAATCAAATATCATAAGCCACAATCTCGGATCTTACACACATGGCACCTAGTGCCCACATTATCAATCACTTTCGCACGACAAAGTTCACGTGCTACCATTTATATTGTATCATTGTCAATTGCCAAATAAAATATTTGAGAGAGTTATTTAAATAAAATAAGGCAAAACAACAATATTGAATAAAGTAAAGCGTCAAATGAGATAATGAGTTTATTTTAGAAGTCAATTAAAGTAAAATAAAGTAAAATTTATACAAAGTAGAGTATCAAATGTAAAAATGGGTTTAGTTTAGAAATCAATTAAGGTAATGTAAAATAACATTTTAAAATAAAGTTAAACATTGGATAATTTAACGAATTAAATGTAGAATCATTTAAAGTAGAGCGTGATAACGATTTAAATATAGTAAAGCACCAAGTGAGACAACGAGTTTTATTTTGAGAGTCATATATAGTAAAGCATGTTATCAATTGCTTTATTTAAAACCGTTATGTTACCAACAACTCAACATAATATAAGTTGGCGACTCCACACAAGTAAATTCACCTTGACAATTAATTCACCAAGTAACAATGGAGGCACAAATTGGCACATTAAAGCAACACAGCAAATCACGTAGAATGCATGACTCACATAAGAAATCACAATCGTTCCAAAACAAAAGTAACAAAAAAATGACCAAGTACAATCAAAATTACGAATGGAATGAGGTAAGGAAACAAAACAATAATCGTTCAAATCAACAAGCCTTTCCAACATAGAATGTACAACAAGAATCACACCGAGGTACCACACCTCATATTTATATTTCACAAGTCACAATCACAATATTTATTATATCTCCGTGTGAGCCTTGCAATTATTCGAAAAATATTTTTCTGAAATAGCTACACACACTTTAGCCCCCTTATCTCACCGCGTGGATTCATGTAATTTCTTTACTAGTAACACGCATATAAATCCAACGTTATATCGATGCATGCACATCAACCCCTAGCCTTATACCACTGCATGCACCTTAATATCACAACACAATAATCAACTCACACCACACGTACCCATATACCACAATATCTTTCAAAATCAACAATACCTATGTTACCATAATACTTAGCCCACAACTCAATCATATTGTGTAAAAGAATCTCAATAACAATAAAAGGAATGACAAATTACTCAACAAGAAAAGGTATTCCAATAACCAAGAATTGCGACCGCAACTGTGTTAATAGCTTTCAACAACTATAGCTTCAATAACTGAACAATGAAGGTATTTCCTTAAAATGGCATCTTCAAATTTTAATACATAATATAAGATTAACAATAAAAGAGGTAGCATGAAATAGCAACTACGACTAAGTGCATGAGAATAACTCAAAAATGGAAAGAATAGCATGTAACAACAACAACTAATAAATGCATATACGGGAAACCTCGACAATGGAAACTAGAATATGGAATAACAACTTATATTAAATCATGTAAGAATAAACTTGACAACGAAAGATAGAACAATTAATAACAACTTGAATTAAATGCTTATAAGTAATCTAAGAGTCTAAACCGGTCAATTTTTCACATATAAGCCCGTGTAGATACTCGTCACCTCATGTACACGTCTTTCAAATAAGTTAAATAGTGCAATCAAACTCAAATCCTAATGGGTAGTTCCCCCACACAAAGTTATGCTCAACTAGGCTAAATTAATACTCAAAAATAGATTTTCTCTTAGAATTTACCTCCACGCGGCTCAAATTTTACAAAAAATGACTTAATAACATCAAACAATGCAAGAGAAAATAATTTCGTTTAATAAAGCTATGATCTTTACACAATTCCCAAACATTCAACAAAAGACAATCCCGGGTCCGTCACGTCAAAATTCGAGTCCAAGGGTAGATCTCGACTACCCATAACACCACGATTTCATATGTATGTTTTGTTTCCAAATACGAGTCCAATACGACTCTCAAATATCAAATTTTCATTATTCCAACCATAGTAAAAAAATCCACAAAATTTCTCTTCAAATCTCATGATTTAGATGTTAAATCTCATAAATAATCATGTAATATAATTAAAAATTGATCAAAATTACTTACCCAATAGTTTGGTAAGAAACGTTCTCCACAACATCGTCCCCACCGAGTCTAGGGATTATAAGTCATAAAATAAAGCTAAGTCCGAAATACAAAATATATAACTAGGTGCAGATGTCGCATTTGCAACCAGGGATTCGCAAATACGAACTTTGCTAAAGAGAACAGAGGTCCGCAAAAGCAACCCCTGACAGTCACAGCATATGTCGCATTTGCGACATTTACTTCGCAAATGCAAAGATTTCTCTCCCAACTAACAGTCGCAAAAGAGACAATCCTGTCTGCAAAAGCGAAGACAAAACATCGCAAACGCTATGATTTCCTCGCAAATGCAAGGTACCTTCCTAGAAACCCATAATCGCAAAAGTGAGAAAGATCTCACAAAAGCGATGGTCACAAATGCGAGACCTGAACACAAGCAAAAATCTGAACCTCTCTCAAACACTCTGAAAAATGTCCGAAACTCATCCGAGCCCTCGGGGCTCCACACCAAACATCCACACAAGTCTAAAAAAATCATATGAATTCGTTCCCGTGATCAAAAAACCAAAATAACATCTGGAACTATGATTCAAACACCAAAACACATGAAAATCATAATGAACTTCTAGAACTTCTAAAAACACAACCATGCGTCTGATTCCTATCAAACTAACTCGGAATGACACCAAATTTTGCAGACAAGTCACAAATGACAAAACGGACCTATTCCAAGTTTTGAAACTAAAATTTGAACCAAATAACCATAAAGTCAAACCATGGTCAAACTTAGAAAAACTTTAAGCATTTTAATTGCCAACTTTTTCTAACAAGTGCCAAATTAACCTAAGGGCCTCCGAATTCAATTTCGGGTATAGGTCGAAGTCCAATATTATGATACAAACCTATCGGAGCCATCAATATACTGTTCCGGGGTTGTTTTCACAAAAGTTAAATTTTGGTTAACGTTTTCAACTTAAGCTTCTAAAATAAGGATCATTCTTCCAAATCATTCCTGAATCACTCAAAAAGTGAAATCGATAATGCACGCAAGTCATAATACACAATATGAAGCCATTCATGACCTCAAACTACCAAACGAAATGCTCAAGCTAAATACGATTGGTCGGGTCGTTACATCAGAAAAATCCATCCGACTGTTAGTTCTCAAGTAAAAGCAAGATTATGCAAAATTATCACAATTCACAAATGCCAAACCTGTTGTTCTGAAATATTTGTGTATTGGTGAAAAAAAGGCATGGCAGCTTGACCATCAGCGAGGTGAAAAGTGGCACTTTTAGTTGAGTCAATAAAAGAAAACGAAAAAGCATGAATGAAACACCCCTGATGTTTTATCAGAAGAGGTACCGACCCTGACATCTGGAAAAGAAGAAATATGCACGAGATGAATGAAGAGCATAAAAGGGGAAGATTCATGAACCTGTTATAAATAAGGAAGGGAAATCGACATTGATCTTAATTACGGGAAATCCTCAGTTATTATTATAACTGTTACAATTAAATATGGTAACAGGCAATAAAGGAAATTAATGTCATTTACGAGATATAATTAAGTAGGAAAACCGTTATAATTATGTATTCTTATATAAGGACCTGTTCCTCATTTGTAAATGTATTTGAATATTTTTTCAATATATTCAATCAGTCTTTTACTTTATTCAGCTGTTAAAAGGACAATTATGGGAGAGTTTAGCAATCAATATTAAGCTTTCTTTCCATACCTATTATTTCCATTATTTTTCCTATTCTTTGAATTACTAAGAAAGTGAAGTAATTTTGGTTATCAGTAACTCGATTTTTTTAACCAACCTGATTTTTTCCTAATATTAGCTTTGACCGAGAATTCTATTTTTGGGTTAAGCAAATTGGTTTCGTTACCGAGAATCTAATAATCTATTCACTTTCCAAATCTTATTTTTTAGCAACAAAACATGTCTACTACTAATGATAATAACCAGCTGAATCAACAAGGTGGAAATCCACAACATCACACACCCACAGCTATTCCTCAGCATTCACGAGAAAGTTCACCTAAAAGGTTTGCTTTACGTACTGATGGGCAACAAGGAGGTGAACAAACCATCGAGCAGGATGCTTTGAAGCAGTTGATTGCACAATATGTCAACGAAGCACTACGAGATTTTGCGAGTGGATTGCCCAATGCAGCACAAACTCCGCCACCAGTGAATGCCACCTTAGAAAATCTGCGTTCAGGACTTGACAATTCTGGTAGTGGAGAAATACCAAACAAATCCCGTAATGGAGGATCAGGTACACCGAATAATTAGAATTTACAAAGTTTAGTACTAACTCTGCAGAAACAACTGAAGGAGAAAAATGAGCATATAGAACAAATACCTGGCGTGGCTCCTATAAGCAGGGTGTGGGTATTGACAAATATTGACAACAAACCTGGAAGCCAAGTGCAGCACCATTGCCAACTTCCAAAAATTTTAAAATGCCTTTATATTCCTAAATATGATGGGACATCTGACCCACGGGATCACGTTACTGCGTTCACCAGAGGTGTAAAAGGCAATAATTTAACCAAGCAGGAGATTGAATCTGTCTTGATCAAGATGTTTGGTGAAACTCTTACGAAATAGGCGTTAATATGGTACTCACTCTTACCTAAAAGCTCTATTGATTCTTTTGCTGAGGTTGCAAATTCATTTATAAAAGCACATTCGGGGACTCACAAAGTTTAAAAAAGGATGAAAAATATCTTCAAAGTTAAACAGGTAAGTACAAAATCGCTCAGAGAGTTCACAAATAGATTCCAACGTGAGAGAATGATGCTATCACGGGTACCTAATAATTGGGCGGCTATGGAATTTGTAAGAAATTTGAATGAGAAAAGTTCAGAAGCCACGAGGACGTTGAAAGAAAGTTTGCGGGAGTTTCTTGTAACTACATGGAATGATGTGTACAATGGATACAACATGAAAGCTGCGGATAGAATAAGATACAGTTACTCATCCAATCGCAGATGAAAGTCTAGGATCTAGATGCTCGGAATCAGAGAGAAGGTCCAGTAAGAACAAGTACGAGCCTTACATGGCACCTACGGGGCGAGTTTCCCGGCCTAAACAAGAGAATGCACAATTTGATTCAAGATCAAGGCAAAAGGAGACGAGTTCTTCTTCTCGATTAAAAAAGGAACGGGACAAATCAAGTGATCCATGATGAGGTACAAAAACTTCTGAAAATTGGTTGAAAGAAAGAGGTAAAGTATCCTGACTAGTTAGCTAATACTGTTGTGATTTCAAAAAAGAATAGAAAGTGGCGAGTCTGTGTAGATTATACCGATTTTTATAAATTTTGTCCTAAAGATTCATTTCCTTTACCGCACACAGACCAATTAATTGATTCTACCGAAGTTCATGAGCTTTTAAATTTTTTAAATGCTTATTCTGGTTAAAATCAGATAAAAATGGACCCTCTAGATAAGGTAAAGACTTCATTTATCACAAACAGGGGGACTTATTTCTCTAAAGTCATGACATTTGGCTTGAAAAATGCTGGAGCATCGTATCAAAGATTGCGGACCAAAATATTTCAAGAACACTTGGAAAAAACTATGAAGGTCTACATAGATGATATGTTGTTCAAGTCAACACAGGCAGGGGACCATTTTCAACATTTGGCTGAAACTTTAGAAATTCTCTGCAAGTATAACAGAGCAATAAAGAAAGAAGTTGAACCCAGAAAAAATGTGCTTTTGGCGTGGCTTGAAGTAAACTTTTGGGCTTCCTTATTTCTAACAGAGGTATTGAAGTAAATCCCACACAGAGTAAAGTTATTGAAGAAATACCTGATGTTCTCACGAGCAAGAAAGAAGTACAAAGATTAACAGGTAGGGTAGAGGCCCTAGGAAGATTATATCCAAATCATTAGAAAACTGCTTTATGTTTTTTTTATTATAGAAAAAGCAAAATCAGTTTGAATGGAACGATGATGTCAAAAAGCTCTAAAGGATTTAAAGTCGTATATGTCAAATCCACCCTTGTTGTCAAAGCTAAAAGATGGGGAGATATTGCTCATCTACCTTATTGTGTCAGAAGTGGCGGTAAGCGCTGTACTGGTACGTGAAGACAAAGGTAAACAATCTCCGATCTATTATGTTTGTAAGTCTTTACTAGATGTAGAGACACGATATCCTCACCCAGTAAAATTTGCTTTAACTTAAATTATGGCATCAAGAAAGTTATGACCTTACTTTCAATGTCATCCTATTTCTGTTGTAACTGCTGTTCCACTAAGGAATATATTACACAAGCAAAAATTATCAGGAAGGTTAGCTAAATGGGCTATAGAGCTTAGTTAATATGATATTATATATCAACCTATAACTGCTATAAAGTCTAAGGTGTTAGCTAATTTCGTAGCAGATTTTAGCTCAAGCCTGATTCCTGAAGCAAAAAAAGAGCTACGAATATTTACCAGAGCTAATCCGGGGACATGGACCTTTTTTACTGAGGGTTCTTCACACGTTAAGGGAGCAGGTTTGGGAATTATTTTAATTCCGCCCTCAGATGAAATCATAAGATAGGGAATAAAATGTTACCCAATTACTAATAATGGGGAAGAGTATGAAGCTGTGATTGCAGATTTAGAGCTTGCTAGAGAGCTTGGTATTGAACAAATCGTAATCAAAAGTGACTCGCAGCTAGTAGTCAATCAAATGCAAGGAACTTACGTGGCAAGAGAAACAAGAATGCAGCAGTAACTCGAAAAGGTACGAGAATTGTTGAGGCAGTTGCAAACATAGAAAGTTGTACAAATACCCAGAGAGGAAAATGCAGAAGCAGACACATTGCAAATCTCGCATCCGTCGATGATGCAGAAAATGCTGTTGTGGTACACTTATTTCATTCGGCCTTGACCAAACCATGAATGAGGTAAATTTCAATAATTTAACTTGGGATTGGAGAAACGAGTTTGTTAACTTTTTGCAGTATGGAATTTTTCCCGAGGATAAAAGAAATCTCGATTGCTACGGTTGAAGGTTGCTCAGTATTGCTTGATATGAGGGAATTTGTATCGCCAACTGTTTAGTGGACCTTTAGCACGATGCCTTGGACCTTCACAAACGGAATACGTATTGAGAGAGGTACATGAGGGGCATTGCGTAAATCATGCCGGGCGGAGATCGTTGGTAAAAACGCTAATAAGAGCAGGATACTATTGGACAAAAATGGAAGATGAAGCAGAACATTTTGTAGCAAGGTGCGAGTGCCAACGATATGCTAATAATATGCATCGACCGGCGAAATTTCTACATTCAGTTATATCACCATGGACATTCATGAAATTGGGCATGGATATCATAGGACCAATGCCTCAAGCTAAGGGAAAGGTACGATTTTTATTACTTCTAACCGATTATTTATCAAAATGGGTAGAAGCAAGTGGTTTTAAACATGTGCGAGAAAAGGAAGTTATGGACTTCATTTGGAGAAATATAATATGTCGATTTGGAGTCCCAAAGTAAACCGTTTGTGATAACGGACCGCAATTCATAAGTGTGAAAGTTATTGACTTTTCAAAAGTTGGAAGATTAAATGGATTACTTCTGTGCCTTACCACCTAATGGCTAACAGACAAGCTGAGTCAACAAATAAGGTCATCATCAACAACCTAAAGAAGCAATTAGAAGAATCAAAAGTCAAGTGGCAAAAAGTATTACCGGGTGTATTATGGGCTTACCGAACGATGACAAAAACGAGCACGGGAGAAACCCCATTTTTGCTTGTATATGGAACGGAAGCTTTAATCCCAGCAGATATAGGGAAACCAAGCACGAGATACACGCGTACAATCAAAGTAACAAATGAAAAAGAGCTTCGAATAAATTTGGATTTGACGGAAGAGAGAAGAGAAGCATTATTAGTTCGGATGGCGGATGAAAAGTAGATGATCGAACGATACTACAACAGGAAGGGGAACCTGAGGTATTTCAAAATTAGGGACTTCGTCCTCAAAAAAGTGTTTCGATCAACAAAAGCAGCAAATGTAGGAAAGTTGAGTCCAAATTGGGAAGGCCCGTATAGAGTTAAAGGCGTTATGAAAGTTCAATTTTTACTTTGTTCATTTATGTTTTACTAACCATTTTAGATGATAGGCAAAAAGCTAGCCCGTACCAAATGATGAAATTATACCTGAAAGACACGTGGAATAATTAATCATTCCCGGTCTAGGTTATAACATTTCTGACGGCAAAGGGTTAAGCAATCATCATCTAAACAATTACCTCTGAGTCCCGTATATATTTCCTTTTTCAGGAAAAAAACCAAAAGTAAGGAGTTGATCAAGTGTTCGAGATCTTATGCTTCAATGCTCAAACACTAGGGGGACTATGCATATGGAAGAGTACACAAGGAAAGAAGATGTACGCTAAAAAAACATAGCTTAAGCGAAGTTAAAACCTTGAAGAAACCTTGAAGAAAATGTCAAAATTTCAAAAGTGTTCAAGCTCGCGGAAAGAATGGGCAGTAGAGAGTTAGAAAACCTACAATATACACCCACGAGCTTCTAGGTTAAGGCCATATATTTAATCACGGGAAAATGTACCCGTATTTGTAAACCTACTATAAAGAAAGCAGTTGTGAAAATGTTGTACAAGAATGTTTATTTGAATGTTCAAAAAATAAAACTTCTTCAAATTACTTCATATTTCATATCTTTGCACCAATATAAAGATGATATGTCATATTCATCAGTGTTGTTATATAAAACGGTCCTCTTTTATAAAAGACCCATGTGTATTGGAGACGCGGTCTACTAAAGTATTTTTAATGTAAGTATAAGATCAAGAACATAAAGAGCAAAAAGTATAATAAGCAGCAAAAATATATTTATATCATTTCCCCATAAACAGGGGTGGGAAAATCTCCCAAAAACTACTCAAAAACAAAAACAAAAATAAAAGCGAGTTTCAACAAAAACCAACACAAAGTCAAGTCACTTTCAAATACAAAGGGTAAAAACTAAGGAGCATCATCCATAAGGGGTAGAGGGGTAGAGTTGAATATCAGCTTCACCATGAGTAAGTCATCTCCATTACTTTTGGAACTTTCATCCTCGGGTGCTGAGAAGCTTTGACGTTGCTAAGTTAGTTCAATCACTTCTTTAGCCTTTTCGATTTCAGCATTGAGGTCAAAACCCTCCTAGCTAGCTTCAGTTAGAGTCTCAAAATGGGTGTTCAAGAAAGCCTAGCTAACATCAAGTGTCAACTTGTCTTCAAGAGCATCGTAATCCTTCTCCCACTGCTCAATTTCAACCCTCAACTCTTCTTTCTCTGCTTCTGAAGCTTCATAAGATTCTTTTAAATGAGTAAGAGAACTCTCAAGGAACTGAATCTTTTCAGAAGAGGCACAGAGATCTTATTGATCTTAGGTGAGAATCTAGACCAAATCACCCGCGTATACCTCTTTTTGGTTAAGGAGCTCATTCAAGCTTCTTATTTCTTTATTTGCCTTTGAATGATGTTCAGGGAAGGATGATTCCAATCTATCCTTGTTATTTTTAACTTGATTGAAGGAAGCTTTCAAAACCACTAGTTCGGCGGTGGTTATATTTAATTGCTGATCCAGAGCTCTATTCTCTCTAGCAAGAACATCTTTCTCCAGTTGAAGGCTTTGGAATTGCTCCTTCCAATTATCAGCCTCGGTGCGCAACTCAATCACTTGTTGGTCATTCCAAGAAATCCTTCTCATAAGGTCCGTACCTGTCAAATTAATCTATAAAAAGACAAGGAAAGGGAGTTATATACATGAGTAATAGTTTTAACCATACAACGGCCTGACCAGATTTCTTCAATAGATTCCTACCATCGGGGACTTCAATTAAAACCTTCTTCATGTCCCGTCTACCGCTAGAAGGCTCAACTTATTCATGAGAAGTAGCAACAGAGATAACAACTGGGGCAGTTGTAGGAAAAGAAGCAGAAGAACTAGGAGGATTGGCAACGGGGGTAACCGAAGTCATCGGAAGAGAGGCAAGTGGTGGCTCCTCTGAAACAGGACCAAAATCTTTTCACCCTCAAATCCGTCGGCAAAGGGTCTGTCAACGGGACTTGGGGGGGGTTATCAAAATGACCAACATCTTGATAAGAGATGTCCAATTGGACACTCTCTAGCTCATCAACAAGGCTAAAAGTAATGGAACCCGGAGGGGGGGGTCTTGAGAAATATGGGCTTCATCGTCTAAAGAACACGCGCCTTCTCACTCGTGGTTTCCTCACTAAAGAACATTCTTCATTATGCTCTTCATCTTCAGAATTATGGACTTAGCATTCTTATTTTTAGATGAAGACACGCTTAAAATTTATTCCTGTGCAGAGCTAACAGAAAGCCTAGTAGTAGGAACAGAAGCGGGGCTGATACCACAAATGGCAAACCCTAAAAAAATGGCAAACGAAAAAATATATCGAAGGAAAAGAAAAGGAAGAACAAAGAGAAGGAGAGTCATGGGAATAAAAGTATACCGTGGGTCTTCACTTTCCATCCAAATTTCTGTGAAAAACAATTCCAAGATCTCTTGTCCATGAGAGCAACAATCAACATTTTTTCCACCCAATCACGGAAGTCAGGAATTTCTACGAAGACTTCCATGGTTGCTGAAAAATGAACTTATACTTATGCGAAAAAAATTAAAACGTCAAGGAAAAAAAAAGAAATAAGAGGGAAAAATACTTACGTGCAAAGTTTTACTTCTCAGGGAAGAGAATATTCTTATCACCCACTAACTCACCAGTTGGAACAACAATAAATTGAGCATACCAGCCACGGTCACGGTCATCCTCGACGTTGACTAAAACTCTTTTACTTCTAGCCATGAGGGAAAAAAATACCTTCACGAAAAAGTTTCGGAGAGTACAAGTGGAGTAAGTGACGGAATGTAAAAGGGGCGGAAAATAAACCTGACAAGTAACGAAGGCAAGAAACTTCCCTCCTCATAATTGGACCTATTTGACCGAGGCACACATTGAAGTAGCGGCAAAATTCAATGATCACAGGATCAATAGGAGGGGTAAACCCTAAGGTAAAGAGGTAGGTATAAACAAAGAAATAACCTTCATGGTAAGAAGTGATTCTATCATCAGCACTAGGGGTCATTACTGGAAAATCAGGTTTCCCGTGATATTCATGTTGAACCAAGGAAACGATGAATAGAGTAATTAAGCTAGTGTAATGATAAGCAAGGTTAAGAGACGCTATGGAAGAAACCTGTATCCTTATAGCTTCACGATTTGATACAAATATAATTCTTGTGGCACAATCTAAAAAATAGTGTGTTCTCGTATGGGTTCATTATGATCTCTCCCTCTAGAGGAAGATCTAGGAGTTAAGGAAGTTCTAGCCCTAGAAGAAGAAGGCTTGGCAGTACTACTTTGAGGAGTAGAACTACGAGTAGACAAAGAACCTAAGCTACATAGTCTGCCACTTCTCCTACTCCTAGTAGGAGCAGTAGAGGGATGGAGCTCATCAACGATCACTACCTTATGAGATCCTAATGATGAAGAAGGGTTTAACGAACGAAAAGACATCTTTAATGGTGAAGATATAGAAAAAAGAAGAAGAACTACAAGAGAAGTTAAAAATATGAATGCAGGGAAGAAGAAAAGAATTTTTGAAGTTGAGTGTGATGAGGTATTTATAGGGGAAGGAAACCGTCATCAGAGATGGTCATTATGAACTGTCATCATGGATCGTCACTTCGTGACTGATGCAACAACAGAAAAACCCTAAAAATGCGCTGAAAATTGCAGAGCCAATTTCAAGGAGACACGTATATTGAGCATTAAATAAATATGTCGTATGTCTCATCGATTCTCAAGAAGGCATTATGATAATCGGGAAAAGGTGGAGAGGAATTCCCACCATAAAAACTTATCACTTATTGAATATTCAGTTGAGAATATTCATAAAGTGGGAGAATTATCTGTATTGGTGGAAAAAAGGTATGACACGTAGATCATGAACGAGGTGACAAGTGGCACTTTCAGTTGAGTCAATAAAGGAAAACGAAAAGGCACGAATGAAACACCCCGATGTTTCATCAGAAGAGGCACCAACCCTGATAGCTGGAAAAGAAGAAATAGACATGAGATTAATGAAGACCATAAAAGGGAAAGATTCATGAATCTGTTAAAAATAAGGAAGGGAAATCGGCATTGATCTTGATTACGGGAAAGCCTCAGTTATTATTATAACTGTTACAATTAAATATGGTAACGGGCAATCAAGTCAATTAATGCCATTAACGAGTCAAAATTAAGTAGAAAAACCGTTATAATTGTGTATCCTGATATAAGGACTCGTTCCTCATTTGTAAAGGTAGCTGAATATTCTTTCAATATATGCAATCAGTCTTTTACTTTATTCAAGTGTTCAAACCGCAATTATGGGAGAGATTAGCAATCAACATTAAGCTTTCTTTCCTTACTTATTATTTTCCTTATTTTTTCTATTATTTGAATTACCAAGAAAGTGAAATAATTTTGGTTATCAGTAACCCAATTTTTTTTTACTATTAGTTTTGACCGAAAAATCTATTTTTGGGTTAAACAATTGGTTATTTATTTTAATTGAAAGATGATATTTGACATTTTCACTAATGGACAACTGAAGATGGGGACTAATTCAATCTTTCTCTTTTAATTTTTCCTTTTTTCTTTATAACTTTCCCCCAATCTTTTCTGGCTTTAAAATTCAAAAACAAATTTACCGAATGAACGGAGGGCTCACTACTCTCTTACTTAAAGCAATGAAAGAGTTTAAGTAGTATCATTATTTCAATCAGGAACTAATCTTATAGGAGTAGTTCCAACCAAGTCTTTGCCGTTAACAAATAAAGCAGATAAAGAGGGGAGGGTATTAAAGTTGGTTGGTTCCAAGTCTCTTTCAATTCTTGATCTTCTTGTTTCTATAGCTATGAGAGAATCAGCAACCTTTTCACTTCGCTAAAGGAATGTTGCATCGGAGGATTCTGTGGCTCCTTATTGTTTGGATTAACAACCTTTAATCATTTAGTAAGTGTGAGTATGGTGCAGTTTTATTAGGTGTGCAAATGTTTTTTTATGTATAATTTTATGTTGTTAGGTGGGGATGACCCGTTATTTCCATCCAAAATGTGATACAAACAGAGGGGTGTCTGAATCAAAACCTCTGTCCATAGAAAACTGATTACATCATAACTGTAATCCAGAAAATAGGTACAGAAGAGCACAACGGTGGAGTTTTCCTATGTTTATGACTTATGGTTGCCATATAAGCTTTGTCCAATATATAAGGTCCTACTAAATCTCTAGGAAGATCCTTTGGATTAAAAAAATGATTCACCTTCTTCAACCCCATGCTTAGCAAGAGCATCGACGACTTGGTTTGCCTCTCTATAACAATGTGAAATCCTCGAGTTAGTCCCTGCCAAAAGTTTTTAATCTCCAGAATAGTACAATGTAGGCTCCAAGTCACTCCTGTATTCCCTTTTATCATATTAAAAATAACCTGAGAATCACATTCTAAAGTTGTATCTCGATAGCCAAATAAAATATACCATTTCACCTCAATGTGTGCAGTTTTAGCTCCTGCATAATTGATGCTACCTCTCCCTACAGGTTGAGCATATGACATCATCAAATTACCATTTGAATCCCTAATGATATCCCAGCACCAGCAGAACCACTCCCATTTAGACTACCATCATTGTTCACTTTAACCCAACCAGGACTAGGCCTCTCCCATCTCACTATCTTGCATTCTAATCTTGGAATAAGCGAAAGAACCTGATCACATATGACATTCCACTGCCATGCCCATATTTCGCTGCAAAGGTTATTTGAAATTGCTCATCTCAAATGAAAAATAATCTGGTGCTTAATTCGGGCTAGAGCAACTCTAGCATATCCATACCTCGTAGCTCACCTTGCCTTCCGTATTTTCCAACATATTACAATAGATGTAATTATAAGAAGTTCTTGATTAATGAAATTCAATGGTTTCACAGACCACCATCTATTAAAAATAATCATAACAGAGGGAGCCTCCCAACTAACAACAAGAGGAATACCAAAGAATTTCCAAAGCTTAACCACCAACTCACTTAAAGAGAAAATATATTGGATGGTTTTTGCTTGTGGGACTCTACAACAATGCACAAAGAAGCATTTTATTGTCCAAATTTGAGAAATACCTCATCAAAAGGAAGCTTGTCCTTCAGCAACCTCCATGCTAAAAAAGACATTTAAAAGGTAAATGATTATGCCAGAGTCTATAAAGAAGTAGTGCCTTATCTCGTGACTGTGTTGAAATTTTATTGTTTTCAGTTACTGCAGTAACGTTTTTAGCATATTAAGTTGCTTAGTTTTAGGATGAATTTAAATTTTAAATTTCTATTAGATTGTTTAAGTTAGTTGAGATATTTTAGTATTTTTAAATTTTAAATTATGTGAATTTTTTATTCCTAATTGGCTATTTAAAGCCTTGTTATGTTTAATAAAATTATTGAGAGATATTTTCAATCAACACTTTTTGATCTTTTTGCTGACCCATCTTTTAAAAAATAAACAGTGGTATCAAGAGCTTCATTGGTCTTACGGGATCTTTGAGTTCTTCCAAAGAACCATTTTCAAATTATTTTTAACCAATTTAAATTTTTAAACCCATTTCAAACATGGCAAGCGGCAGTCTCTCTTTGAATGCCCACTAACTTTCACTGGCAAAAACTTTCGGATTTTCTCAGTGAAAATAAAATCATATCTTAAAACCTATGATTTATTAGTATTGTAATGGAAGAACAATCCTTACGAGAAATCCCTGGAAATCCTATCATTGTCCAGAATCAAATACTTTCAAAAGAGATTTCAGACAAGACAAGGTCACTAAGGGTGTTTTTTATGCACAAAACCATATAATGAAAAAGAAAGAAGAAAAGAAGAAAAGAAGAAAAAGAACTACTCTATAAAAGTGTGCAGTTTCAGCGATGCTCAAAACAATCCTCAAGGACAAACAACAGAAGAAATAATTGAGGAGGAGCAACCTTCTAAATTGCAACAACTGAAGCAAATAAGGAGTGTTAAAATTTTGTTGTTTTCAGTTACTGCAGTAACGTTTTTAGCATAGTAAGTTGCTTAGTTTGAGGACGAATTTCAATTTTAAATTTCTATTAGATTCTTTAAGTTAGTTGACATATTTTAGTATTTTTGAATTTTAAATTATGTGGATTTTTTATTCCTAATTGGATATTTAAAGCCTTGTTATGCTTAATAAAATTATTGAGAGACATTTTCAATCAACACGTTTTATCTTTTTGCTGCCCCATCTTTTAAAAAACCAACAGACTGTCTATAGGAATTCCAACAAGAGGATAAGAAGAAAATTCCATTAGAGGCAGGCATCCGTATGGGAGTATCAGGCATATCGGGATCACCACTATTAATGTTAAGGATATGGTCAGCTAGAAACTTAGGAAGATGCAAATGCTCAATATTCCAATGGCATTAAAAATAATATCCTTGAGTGGTTGCCCTCTTGGAATGCTATTGATTATAATGATATGAGCAATACCCCCCATTCATGTCCAGATATCCCACCGTAGGTTGGCACTACCTGAATTGATCCTCCACAACATGTTATCCTCTATTTTCTCTTTAACTTTAATCAACTTTCTCCAGTAGTGTGACTGTCCAGTCATCCATTTCTTGTCAACATGGTGAGAAAGTCTGCACTACTTAGCTTTTAGAAAATCAGCCCATAGACCTAAAGCCTGCTCCACCTTCTATAGTTGGGAAACACATGTGAGCCCATGAGCTCCAATGATACTTTTGATTTCCTTCACTTGTTCCCCAGAAGATTCAACCTAGTTGTCACTCAATCTGTGTGATAGTTATCGTTGGTGGTTCCATAGCAGTTAACAAATGAAGAGGCTGGGACTGTAAGATATATCTGATAAGTATGGCTCTTCCCTTAATGGAAAGTAGCTTAATTTGCCAGCCTGTAGCTTTTCTAGTAATTTTGGTGTCTGAGTCATTGAAAGTAGCAATCTTCTTTCTTCCAACATATAAGGGGCATCCTAAATATATAATGGGGAACTCCTTATATTTATAACCAGTGATATCATTGATTCTGATAATCTTAGACGCAGAAGAGTTGGGGTCTAATAAGAATCAGCTCTTTTCAATATTAACCTTTTGCCCTGAACAATTTTCATATGTAGACAATACAAGTTTAATCAAGCTCAAAGAACTGTGGTTGCCTGCTGAGAGTATAATGATATCATCCGCATATGCCGAATGAGTAATCTATGGACCTTATTTACTCATCGAAATGGTTTTAACTAGTTATTTAATGTTAGATGATTCAACAATTTGTATAGAACCTCTGCCCCTAGGATAAATAAGGAAGGAGATAGAGGATCACCTTGCTTCAAATCCCTGATAGAGTGGAAAACCCCTTACCTTGAGCCATTTATCAAGATGGAGTACTAGACATTGTTGATGGACCTCCTCACTAGATCAATCCACCTATGAGAGAACCTAAATTTTCTTAGAACAGAAAATAAGAAAATCCCATTGACCTTATCATAATTCTTTGACATATCTAATTTGATGACAAAATTTCCTCCATCATTCTTCTTGTTAATCCCATGAATAACTTTCTGAGCCAATAATACATTTTCAGTGATTATTCTTCCATGAATAAATCCACATTGATTATCAGAGATAAGCCTGGGAAGAATTAGGACCAATCTACTACTCAAGATTTTAGAAATAGTCTTGTTTAAGAAATTGCTGAGACTAATGGGCCTTAAATAAGAGAATGAAGAAGGATTTTCAATTATAGGAATGGGAACTAGGAAGGTGCTAGAAAGGAATTTAGATAGTTCTGCTCCATTGAAATAACCTTGAATAAAATATTTAAAGTCATTTTTGATAATATCCCAACAAACTTGATATAATAGACCTCCAAATCCATCCGGTCTAGGGGAGTTCTTATGATCCTTTTCAAAAACTGCATTTTCAATTTCCTCCTCATTTGGTATAGCTGTAAGCCCATCATTATCTTCCCGACTAACTAGTTATTCAATACAATCTAGACCTTAAAGTTGAGGCTGCTCTTCTTGTGTAAAGAGATTTTAAAAGTGCTGAATTGTAGCTTCTGAAATCTCTCTGTCACCATCGATCCACTGGTCATCCTGATTTTTTTATTCTATGTAGAGTCAGTCTCCTTCTTCTATCATTTATTATAGCATGAAAATATTTGCTGTTGGAATCCCCATCTTCAAGCCATCTGATATTAGCCTTCTTCTTAAGCAAAGATTGTTCACATTTGAGCCACTTAGTATACTGAGCTTGATCTTCTTGCATTTCAGATCTTGCATCTTCTTTGTTGTTTTCAATATACTCTTCTTAAAGTAGCTCCATCTTTACTTTCCACTCCTTTACTTTAGAATAAACATTTCCAACCTGTTCCTTAGACCACAAACTAAGTGCTCCACTATGTAGTTTAAGTTTTTGGTGAAGCCTCCGCATACTATAACCTGTTATATCAACATCCCATGCATTTTGTATCACTATCTTGAAATCTGGTTGATAAGTCCAAAAATTGAGAAACTTAAAATATCTGATCTCATCAAATTCAATGTTAGAAAACTTGACTAGCATAGGTGTATGGTCAGAGCCAGTGATAGTTAAATGTTCTACTCAAATTCTAAGAAACTTTGTGGTCAATTCAGTATTAATGAGAACTTTATCCGGCTTCTTCCAAATTCTATTCCACATATCCCTTGCAATGCACCATGTAAAACTTGGACCAATGAATCTAAATATATCATTCAATAATCATCCATGCAATCAATAAAATCATTGTCACCTTTCTTTTCTTCAGAACTCATGATCACATTGAAATCACCACTAATACACCAAGGGCCTTATATAAAATTGCTGCACAAACTTAAGTTTTCCCGTAATGGAACCCTTAAGTTCTCTTTATTCTTAGCATAAACAAAACCCATCCAAAAATATGCTGAGCATCCTCTTTTGTTGAGCTTCATAGTGATTTGTTGCCGTTCATCAGCAATAACCAAACCATTAAGGTCAGAGGAGCAAAATAACCAAATTTTGCCATTTGAGTTGGAATAACAATTCTCTAGACCGATCATTCTTCTATATTGTTCAGTATATTCAGATTATACAAAACGTTCTTGTACATAAATAATTTTTTTATTATGAACTTTATTAAGAAACTCCAGTCTATCAAAAGCATCTATAGACTTAACACCCCTAATATTCTAAATAAATGACACGATCATTGGGGGTAGTAAGAGGGGAGGGCACTATTTTGGGATGCTTTAACTTTAGTTCTTGTCAAAGTGCTAATGATAGCAAAGGATTCTTTATTGTCTTTTCTAGCTTTAGGTTATAAATTACATTGCATAATCATAGTGTTCGTATGTCGTGTGAAATCGTCATCAGGATCTAGTTCATTGCAGGAAGTACTAGGTGCAAAACTCCTAATCAGCTCCTCTTTATCTGTGGAATATATTACACTCTTCATATTCGTCTTCATCTTCAAAATTCATCATCATTAATCTCTTGAGCCTTTCTTCCATGTTTAAACAGTCCAACACCCTCTCTGAGCTGTTGAGCTTCAAATGTTTGCAATGGGGTAATCTATTCATGTATATGGTCCTTATGGATAACAGAATCGTGAGGTGTGATCTGAGACAATCCCTGATTAATTACAGGGCTAGGTGTAAGAGATGTTTTAGAACCCCATAAATGAACCTCCAGTTCAATACATGCAGATTCCTTCATCTTGTGATCAACAATAATAGGCAAAGCATTTAATTTCTTCCCATATCTAGCTCCCATTCTAGGTGATGTGTTAGCCCCCTTTTCTTTTTCTCTTAGTGACAAAACATCCCTTATATTATTAAGTCCCACCAGTTGAGGTTCTGTAGAGAGATTCACCTCCTTTTGTTTAACCAATTGATTGAGATGTTGGAAAGAGTTCTTCACTATTATATCTGCATTAGGTGGGCCTAGAAGTGATGCCACAACTTGGCCAACCTCATCCTAAGTCTACTGATCATTAGAAGCGGTCTGGATGATGTTAGTACCTCTCTGTTAGACTAATCTTTGACTTTCAATGGCAACCAGTGTACTCTTCTTCAGAAGTTGTTGCAGTTGGTCATGTTTCTCATGTCTAGCTTTGTTAGAGGCTGGCCTAGCCTGCCATTTCATCTGGTGTTTCTTGTCCAAGTTAGCTCTGATGCCTTTTTGTATCTTCTACTTGTTAACAACCTTAGCTTTTTTAGGAAGTGAAGCCTTACTTGTAGAAGCTTTAGGCATGTTAAAATCTTTCAGCACATTAACCACCTTAGGATAACCATACATCCTTGGATTATTAGAAGAATGATGAGAGTTGGATCCTCTAAACATATTCCTTCTCTACATTAGCCACTCATGTATACCTAAGCATATGGTGGGAATCTGATGGACCTCTAATCACATTCTTCTCCTTACTTTGTTGATAAAGACATACAACCTCAATATGGCCATGGTTCTTACATTTAATGCAATAATCTGGTACAAATTCATATTCATTCTCCTGTGAAAAGCCACCACAATCCATACCCCCTTCATCTTTATGCCAACCAAATCGAATCCCTTCGATTTTTTGCCAAATCAATTTCAACCAAGTCCTTAGCAAAATTAGGTCGCGACTTGATCTTTATAGCTTTATCTATCTTCAAGAGAGTACCAAGAGGTGAAGTGACCCTCAAAATTTCATCCCAATTATAATAATGCCACTTAAGTCCAGGTAGAATAATCCATAATAGGTACCTGGAAATATATTTCCACAACTAGCGGAAACAAACTTTTTATATAAGCCAGTTCTAGGCCTTTAAGGAATGCATGGAGTTTACCATGAAGAATTGAAGTTGGGTAAAAACTACTGGCAAAACCTTCCTTCCATGTTCCATTTGAATCTTGTATGACTTCCCCACACACAACCAATTTTGAGAAGATCATTATAAGCACCATCGTGTTAAGTTTATAAGTATTGGTAAGGGGTCAGTTTCATTTTATAGTTCTATAGTACTTAGTATTAGTATATGTATATGGTAAAATTAATGAATGAAAGGTGGATGTTCGTCGAGTTGACATGTAGAAGTAAAGATAGATAGGATATGAGTCAGCAAATATCTGGCACCGGTTATGAGCATATGATCAGTCTTGTGTGAGTTCTGAAGTAACTGAAATGAGGTACGAAAGTTTGAAAGTAAGATATCAATTGAAGAAGGCAGCATTCAAGGAGTGACCATTAGAATGTTTGCATTTACATTCAACTGTTACGCAACTATCAATAGGGGTCTTTATTTATATTAAAGAAGATCTTAATCTAGGAATCTTGTCTCTCTAAATTTAGCTATAAATAGAAATTTTTTTACTCATTTTAAATACGAAATATATATATGCAAAAAAGGCTAAACTTACTCTTGTTCTTGCTTTTGGAGAAGCTCATTTCACAATCAGGCTTGTATTTTCTTCAACGTTTCTTAATAAATTTATTTTGGTTCTTAGTTATTTTACTATTTTTGATCAAATTAATCCACGTATCTATAAACCACATTATAAATTCAGCTGTACAGTTTTATGGGTAAACAGTTTGACGCCCAGCATGAGACATAGGCAATTGTGGTATTACATTGATCCATTTATCTGTTACTAACATATTTTGATGCTTTTCTTTGGTAAAGTAAAACAAGACATGACAACTAATGATGTTAACAACTCATTCAATATTAACGAGCATAAGGATATGTTCCGTGATGAGGATCAACACAATGATTCAACAAGTGAAACTCGCAAAGTTGGAGATGAGATAACTCAGGTTCAGGAAGAACAAAATCCTCGGCGGATGAGGAGTCCTACTCCTGATGATATGGATGATGAACCTGTTGTCTAAACGGTGAAACTTTTGAGAGCCCAAGAAAGGGAAATCATGAATCATCTAATAATTCAAGTGGAGGAGTATGACTGAATTCAAATGGAGGAGTTCGAGCCCCTCCCAGCGTGCCTGCAAATAGCACATCATAAAGAACCGGTAACATCGCTTCAAGGGAGGAGTTTAGATTTAATAATAATCAAGTAGGTGGTGCGGATAGTGGATCCGGGAATGGTAATAATAGAAATGATCCTTTTAAAACCAAGCCTAAGAGGTTCATGAGGGAAATGAATGATCGGATGGATCAAAATTCTAATGAATTTCATGCACTGATGGATCAGATCCAGGGGGCACCACCGGTATTGAAGGGGTCGAATTCATAGAAGTATACAAAAATACCATTCAAATCAAGTGCGGTTCCGGAGTTGATGCTAAAGAGATTTAAGATGCCAGATATTCCAAAGTACGATGGAACTTCGGAGCCACATGAACACATCACAATTTACACTGTGGCTGTAAATGGAAATGATTTGGCTCGACATGAGATCGAATATGTATTGCTGAAAAACATTGGTGAAACCCTAACAACGAGAGCTTTAATATGGTATTCTCTTTTACCTGAAAATTCGACTGATTTTTTTGAAATGCTTGCAGACTCCTTTATCAAAGTTTATGCTGGGGCGAGAAAAGTCCAAGCTCAAAAGGCAGATATATTTAAAATTGCTCAAGGAGAATCTAAATTGTTGTAGGAGTTCCTAATCCGGTTCCAAAAGGAGAGTATGGTGTTGATAGCAGTACCGAATGAATGGGAAGTGGAAGCGTTCACCAAAGGCCTCAATTCTTTAAGCTCCAATGCCTCGAGAAAATTGAATGAATGCCTATTTGAATTTAAGGCAACCACTTGGGTGGATATCCATAATCGTTATGAATCAAAAATCAAAATTGAAAATAATCAATTGAGATCTTCGATGTCATTCAAGAGACATAATTGCGATCGAAATCTGGAAAAGTTCAAAATTGATTCTGATGCAGATCGGAGGTCATCTAGTAGTGGTTTCCAGCCTTATGAAAGATCTGATGGGTGTGGAACTAAAGTTTTTTAGTCATCATAGAGATTCAGACTGGATAAAAGGGCGGATCATGGCAGGAGTAATAAGACTTTGCATGATAAAGAACCATCAGGGTCCCGGGATTTAGGATATCCCCGATTGTCAGATTATAATTTAAATATTAGTTTGGTAGAGTTGGTTTCGGCTATGAGAAATATCAAAGAGGCAAGGATCCTGAAGCTAATTCGTTACGATCCCAGTCAAACGGATCCTAATTTATGGTACGAGTTCCACGGTACATATGGTCATGGGACTGCCGGCACCTTCGAGAAGAGGTAGTGATGTTATTGATAAACGATCACCTTAGAGAATTTCTGAGTGACCGGGACAAGAACAATTATGGGAACAATCGAGATGCTACAGAACCTAAAAAACCAGCCACGACATCTCCTCGCCTAACAATTAATATGATCTTTGGTGGAGTTGAAGTAGGTGGGGTGAATTTTTCGGCAGCTAAAAAGACAAAGATATCAGTCACTCATGGCAAGAGGATTCAGGAGTGTCGCGACCCGAATCCCTCCATAAGAGTCGTGATGATACCTAGTCTCTAAAACTAGGTAGAACGATCACTTACAATAATTAAATCAATAATGACATGGTATAATAAAATAAAGTTTATCATAACTGCATAAATAAAGGTAATACAAGCCAAACGGGCGATAACCACAAACATATCCCTAGAACTAGATAGTACAAAGTCAGGAGCTCTAACTGAATACATAGAAATATTTCAAAATACAATACTCTTCGGATAGTGAATTGACAGTATAAATATAAGGAAAGTACGACAAGGGACTGCGATCAAAGCAGCTCTACCTTGAATCCTCGTGATCAAAGACGCTCTCACTATCTGGGTCCGCTACCTCCAACACGTGGATCTGCATAAATATTTACAGAAGTGTAATACGAGCACGCCATGGTCTGTACCCAGTAAATATCAAAACTAACCTCAGGGAAGTAGTGACGAGGTCCAAGACATGTGATACTCACTAGTCAAAATAACATCTTCAATAGATCAAACACTGGCAACAAAAGCATAGCAGAAAAACCAATAACAGTAACCTCATCAGATTAAGTGATAATAGTTCAATACAAGTAAAGGATCAGTTTCAACAACAAGTTATCACATAGAAACGCATACAAATATACCCTCATGCCCACATATTTATGACAAAAATAATAGCCACCCGTATCACTCTGCCCGACAAAGTCACGATAGCCACTCATGTCACTCCGCCAGAACAATAACACAATAGCCAGTCGTATCGCTCAGCCCTAAAAATATCACAATAGCTACCCGTATCACTCCTCCAAGATAATATCACAATATTCATCTGTATCGCTCCGCCCCGATAATATTATAATAGCCACCCATATCATTCCGCCCCGACAATATCAGAATAGCCACCCTATCGCTCCACAAAATCAACAACAGTAAAATGTCACCCTTATACTCTGCATGACAACAATAAATCCACACAACATGTTCACATGTGCCACAACATCACAAAACAATAATATCAAAGTTTTTTCAAGATATAAGCTCACAACTTTCCAACAAGGTGCACAAGGACATGACAATAACATAAAAGTGCGGAGGGGTTCTCAACAAATACAACATGACTATGACTAAGTCAAATGTAGCGATCATGATCATGAAATCACAAAGTAGTGTAAGCATGTTCCATATAAGCTACATTATCAACTTAAGGCATATTAATAGCCTACTGTAAGGACCCGTAAAAATTTTAACCATACATTCGGGGTTTCGTGATGCCAAGATAGATTCCTGTGTTACTATAGTAGAAATTCTTCAGGGCGAGCTTGCGAGCCGTGGTTCGGACTTTATGGGTTGAATAGTACCCTACGGACTGAGAGGAAAATATTTCGCAGAAGAACGCATTTCTGCGGCCCATTATGCGGCCGCATAATCATTCTGCGGACCGCATAATGGCTGAAGAGTGAATCAGTAAGTTTGGCCAACTTGAGGTCAGTTTTGTGGTCGATTATGCAACCGCATAATCGATATGCGGACCGCATATCGGTCGCATAATTCCTCTTAGGTTTCTGCGGAGGGAGTTCTGTGGTGCATTATGCGACCGCAGAACAAGTATGCAGACGACATACTGGTCGCATCCCTGGGACGAAAGTTTAGGCCCCTGAGGGCCATTTTTGCGGTTACTTTGCAGACCGCATGACCATTATGTGGTCGCATATGCGACCGCAGACCTGTGTTGGGGCACCATTTTTAATAATTTAAAACCCGACCCCCATTCCGTTAAAATACCCATTTAGTTTTTTTGAAGCTCATTTATGATATTTCTAGTGAGAGAGAGAGAGAGAGAGGGTTCTGGAGGTTGGGCCTAATTCCCATCAATTAATCTTCAACCATCACTCAAAGCTTGGAAATATTCAAGTAGAGCACCAAATTCTTCATCCAAAAAGGTAAGACTTCATCACCCTAACTCTTAATTTCAAATATAGCTATAATGGGGTATTAATAAGATGGTCCATGACTGCCTTCTCTTTGTTTCACTGTTCATTCTACTAAGATTGGTGTTTGCCTTACATACTAGTACTATTCGACAGTACTAACGTTCCTTTTGCCGGGGGCGCTACATCTTTGAATGGATGTAGGTGGTTCCATCGCAGATAGTGGTGCTCTCCCTCACACTCATAAACAACAGTCTTGGTGAGCCCCATTTCTTCCCGGGGTCATGTAGTCCTTCTTTTGTATAAGTTTTCATATTTTGAGGTATAGAAGGGGCCTTGTTGGCGGCATTGTCATGTTGCTCTTTTGTACCCTTAGAGGCTCTGTCGACGTTTATGTGGGTCATGTATATGTGTTGGGGTGGTCGTTGGATCGAGTTGTATTTTGGAAACTTAATTATGGCATAATGTATATAATGAAAAATGGACTAGCAATGTTTATGCATGTATACCTGATCTCTCCCCTATTTAGTAGATGATAACACGTCCTCTTTTCGGATCATGAATGAGTCCGGTAGGGAAGGTCAAATAGGCTTGCTCGACCGGGTTCACTGGGTTGAGCGCTGGTTGCGCTCCCTGAGGTTGGAGCATGACAAACTTGTCATCAGAGCCTAAGGTTTTAAAGTGTCCTAGGATGTCTCGGAGCCGTGTCTAGTAGAGCCCTTCTTATCGGTGTGTTGTCGACCATATCTATAATTAGGGGGCTACTTGGACATTTAAGAATGATACCTTTCATTATTGTTCTATATCGTGCGATAAATCGGAATGTGAGGTTGTTTTCCCCTAATTCGTGCATTGTTCTAACTTTCAGTAAATGGCACCTAAGAAGAGACTGAGAATTGGCCAAGAAGCCAATACCACCCCAGGATTGGTTGTTGATCCCTTACTTAATAATGCGGGTGAGGATAATCCCCCTACTACCACACTGCCTGATTCGTTTACTATTGAACAGACTACCCCAGTTCCTACACCCACGAAGGGTGCCACAATCCCTCGCGCTGATATACCTGCTCCACCAATAGCCCCAGCTCCCAGTCCCGGTATTTCTGATAGAGATCTTAGGGGAGCTATTCAGATGTTGACTCAGTTAGTAGCTTCCCAAGCTCAGAGGTCAAATGTTGCACCCACCTCATTTAGCTTGCAAGGTGATTCTTTCGGTTCCAGGGTAAACAGGTTCCTTCAGTTAGACCCTCTAGTGTTCATAGGTACTGATCCCGGGGCAGACCCTCAGGATTTCATTGATGAGATGCATAAGACTCTCCGAGTTATGCGTGCTACTGAGATGGAGGGAGTAGAATTGGCCTCCTATCGTTTGAATGGGGTGGCATATTCCTGGTTTGAGGTGTGGGAGGATTCCCGTGAGGAGGGGAGCCCTCCGGCGAGATGGAGTGAGTTCGTGGATGCCTTCATGACCAGTTCTTACTTGCCGAGATTAAGGCAGCTCGTGCTGTGGAGTTTGAGACGCTTAAACAGGGTATTAAGAATGTGTGGGAGTATCACGTGGAGTTCGTGCGCCTGTCAAAGTATGTTGTTCATATGATGCCGACAATGGAGGCTAGGGTGCGTCGATTTGTGCAGGGCCTTAGCCCTTTGGTTATTAATGAGGCAGCCACAACTTCTCTAAATTCTGACATGAACTATGGAAGGATGGTGGTATTTGCCAAAGCTACGGAGGCTCAAAAGTTAAAGCTCAGGATGGAACATGAAAGTAGTAGTAGGGCCAGATCAGCGGGCAACCTTGGGAATTCATTCGGAGGTGGGAGATTAGCTTTTAGGGGAGGATCATCAGGGCCGTCCCAGTCTTATGCTCAATCTTCAGCTAGTGCCCCACCATCAGGGCACGGTCAGGGTAGTAGGGGGTCCCACCATCATGGACGATTAGGAGGGCAATTCCAGCAGCAATATAAGGTCCCATGCCCTAAGTGTGGGAGGAGACATTCGGGAGTCTGCTACCTGGGCATGCTAGTATGTTATGGATGCGAAATGAGAGGCCATATTCAGAGGGAGTGTCGTGTATCCCGTCAGGGTGCAGGCAGGGGCACAGCTCAGTCATCCAGTCCTACAGCTACTATATCTTCAGCACCCCCTCCAGCTCGAGGCTCTCTAGCACCCACAGGATGTGGTACAGCTAGGGGTGGTGCACAGAGTTCATGAGGACCTAGCCGATTCTATGCTATGAGTGGTCGACAGAGTGCAGAGGCTTCCCCAGATGTTGTCACATGTATATTGACTATTCAATCTAATGATGTGTATGACCTTATTGATCCTGGATCTTCTTTGTCCTATGTTACTCGTTATGTTGCTACGAGCTTCGGGATAGAACTGGAACAGCTTCATGAGCCGTTCTCTGTATCTACTCCGGTTGGCAAGTCTATTATGGCCGCACGGGTTTATAGGGATTGTGTTGTCATTATGCGTGGTCGGGATACCATTGCCGATCTTATTGAACTAGGGATGATTGATTTTGACATAATAATGGGAATGGATTGGCTTTATTCATGTTTTGCCAAACTCGATTGCCGAGCCAGAATCATGAGTCTTGAGTTTCCTAATGAGCCAGAGGTTGAGTGGGAGGGGAATAATGTTATGCCAAAAGGTAGGTTTATTTCTTACCTTAAGGCCACAAAGATGATTAGGAAGGGGTGTATTTATCATTTGATCCGAGATACGGACACCACTGCTGAGGTGCCTACACTTGAATCTGTACCAATTGTGAATGAATTCCCCGATGTATTTCCCGATGAGCTCCCTGGAATTCCTCTAGACAGGGAGATTGATTTTGGGATTGATGTGATACCTGGCACGCAGCCTATATCCATTCCACCATATAGAATGGCGCCGACAAAATTAAAAGAGCTAAAGGAACAGCTAAGGGATTTGCTAGAGAGAGGTTTCATCCGATGGAGTGTGTCACCTTGGGGCGCACCGGTTCTCTTTCTCCAAAAGAAAGATGGATCGCTGTGGATGTGTATTGATTACCGGCAACTCAACAAAGTCATAATCAAAAACAAATACCCATTGCCTAGAATAGATGATTTGTTTGATTAATTACAAGGTGCTAAGTTCTTCTCCAAAATTGATTTGCGGTCCGGGTACCATCAATTGAAAGTAAGGGAGCAGGATATTCCAAAAACAGCTTTTAGAATCCTGTATGGGCACTTTGAATTTTTGGTAATGTCTTTTGGGCTAACAAATGGCCCGACAGCTTTCATGGATCTTATGAATCTAGTCTTCAAGCAGTTTATTGACTCATTTGTGATAGTATTCATTGACGACATCCTGGTATGTTCACAAAGTCGAGAGGATCACGTCGACCACCTCAGGGCAGTTCTGCAAACTCTTCATCAACACCAATTGTATGCAAAGTTCTCGAAATGTGAATTTTGCCTTGAATCTGTTACATTCCTAGGTCATGTCGTCTCCGGAGAAGGAATTAAGGTTTATCCTTAAAAGATTGCAGCGGTGAAGGATTGGCCTAGACCTACTAATCCAATAGAGATTTGCAGTTTCTTGGGTTTGGCTAGGTATTATAGGAGATTCGTGGAGGGGTTCTCCACTCTTTCCTCTCCATTGACTAAATTGACGCAGAAGGCGGTTAAGTTCCAGTGGTCCAATGATTGTGAAAGGAGCTTCTAGGAATTGAAATTAAGGTTGACTTCGGTGCCGGTATTGACCCTGCCAGAGGGTACTGAGGGGTTTATGGTGTATTGCGATGCTTCAAGGATCGGTCTTGGGTGTGTATTAATGCAACATGGTAAGGTAATAGCATATGCTTCAAGGCAACTTAAGAATCATGAAAAGAACTATCCAAATCATGACTTTGAGCTTGCGGCGATGGTTTTTGCATTAAAAATCTGGCGTCATTATTTGTATGGAGTCCATGTAGATGTATTCACGAACCACAAGAGTCTTTAATACATTTTTAAGCAGAAGGAATTGAACTTAAGTCATAGGAGGTGGCTTGAGTTGCTCAAAGATTATGACATCGACATTTTGTATCATCCGAGGAAGGCTAATGTGGTGGCGGATGCTCTTAGTCAGAAATCTATGGGTAGTTTGGCTCATTCGGAGGCGTGTCAAAGGCCCTTGGCCCAGGAGGTTCACCAGTTGGCCAGTTTGGGAGTTCGTCTTGCAGACTCTAATAAAGGGGGAGTGATTGTGCGGAATAGGGTGGAATCATCGCTTGTGATAGAGGTCAAGGAGAAGCAATACAATAATCCAGTGTTGATGCAGCTGAAAGAAGGTATTCATAAACATAAGACTACGACTTTTTCTCTTGGCATGGATGACGATACATAACGGTACCAAGGATGACAATGTGTTCCAAACATAGATGGTCTTCGGGAAAGGATCATGGCAGAAGCTCATACTTCTAGATATTCCGTGCACCCAGGTTCTACGAAAATGAATCATGACCTCAAGGAAGTTTACTGGTGGAATGACATGAAGAGGGGTGTGGCGGACTTTGTGGCAAAATGTTCAAATTGTCAACAGGTGAAGGCCGAGCATCAAAGGCCAGGTGGGTTAGCACAGAGTATAAAAATTCCAATATGGAAATGGGAAATGATCAATATGGATTTTGCGGTAGGGTTACCGCGCACTCCGTGTAAGTATGACTCAATTTGGGTGGTCGTGGACCGACTCACGAAATCATCTCACTTCTTGTTGGTTAAATCCACCGGCACTGAGGAACAATATGCTCAATTGTATATCAAGGAAGTAGTCAGGCTTCATGGCACTCCAGTTTCCATAATTTCCGATCGAGGGGCCCAGTTCACAGCTAATTGTTGGAAGAAATTTCAGCAAGGTTTGGGTACGCAGGTAAATCTTAGCGTGACTTTCCATCCACAAACTAACGGGCAAGTAGAGTGGATTATTCAGACGCCTGAGGACATGTTGCGTGCATGTGTGCTTGACTTCAAGGGTAGCTAGGATGATCATTTGCCGCTCATAGAATTTGCTTATAACAACAGTTTCTATGCTAGTATTCAGATGGCGCCGTTTGAGGCCTTGTATGGTAGAAGATGTAGATCGCCGATTGGGTGGTTCGAGGTTGGAGAAGCCGAACTAATAGGACAAGACCTTGTGCATCAGGCTATGGAAAAGGTTAAGATCATATAAGAGCGGTTGAAAACTGCTCAAAGTCATCAAAAATCCTACTCAGATGTTCGTCACAGAGACGTAGAGTTCAAGGAAGATGATTGGGTGTTCTTGAAGGTATCTCCCATGAAGGGGATCATGCGGTTTGGAAAGAAAGGGAAATTAAGTCCGAGGTATGTCGGGCCGTATAGAATCATTCAAAGGATAGGTCAAGTGGCGTACAAGCTTGAGCTACCACCTGAGATGTCACTAGTGCACCCGGTATTCCATGTGTCCATGTTGAAGAACGTAGTTAGAGATCCGTCTGCTATCGTGCCGGTTGAGACCATCGAGATTAGTGAAGAACTGTCATATGAAGAGATTCCGTTTGCTATCCTTGATAGACAGGTCCAGACATTGGGGAACAAATAAATTGTATCCATAAAGGTATTATGGCGAAACCAGCAAGTCGAAGAAGCTACTTGGGAAGCCGAGAATGAAATGAAAAAGAAGTACCCTCATTTATTTGAATAGCCATGTAATAGCTCTATAAAGTTGCCCCCCCCATGAGGCTTTGGTTGGTGTCATTTTGTATTTTGTTGTGTCACTTAATTCTATTTATGTTGCTAAGGTGTGTTTTGAGGGATCTCTGACAGGTGGATAGGCCTAAATACAAAGGAAACTCTGGCAAATTTTTAGAAAGTAAGGAAGTTAGGAAAATTTGGGGCTGATGGTATGTGGCATAACTGAAACTGTGTTAAGTGAACCTTGATCCTCATTCGAGGACGGATGTTCTTAAGTGGGGGAGGATGTAAGGACCCGTAAAAAATTTAACCAAAAACTTGGGGATTCGTGGTGCCAAGATAGATTCCTGCGTTACTATAGTAGAAATTCTTTTGGGTGAGCTTGCGAGCCGCGGTTCAGACTTTTTGGGTTGAACACTACCCTACGGACTGAGAGGAAAATGTTTCGCAGAAGAACTCATTTCTGTGACCCATTATGGGGCCGCATAATCACTCTGCGGACCGCATAATGACCGCATAGTGAAGAAGTAAGTTTGGCCAACTTGAGGTCAGTTTTGCGGTCGATTATGCGACCGCATAATCGATATGCGGACCGCATATCGATCGCATAATTCCTCTTGGATTTCTGCGGAGGGAGTTCTGCGGTGCACTATACGACCGCAGAACAAGTATGCGGACCGCATACTGGTTGCATACCTGAGCCAAAAGTTTAGGCCCCTGGGGGACATTTCTGCGGTCACTTTGCGGACCACATATTCATTATGCGGTCGCATATCCCACCGTAGACCTGTGTCAAGGAACTATTTTTCTTAATTTAAAACCCGACCCCCATTCTGTTAAAACACCCATTTAGTCTATTTTGAAGCTCATTTAAGATATTTCTAGTGAGAGAGAGAGAGGGTTCTAGAGGGAGGGCCTAATTCCCATCAATTAATCTTCAACCATAACTCAAAGCTTGGAAATATTCAAGTAGAGCACAAAATTCTTCATCCAAAAAGGTAAGACTTCATCACCCCAGCTCTGAATTTCAAACATAGCAATAATGGGGTATTAATAAGATGGTCCATGGGTGTGAGGGTTGTTTATCTTGCATGCATGTGATAACGAGTGTGGGAAAAATAAAAAGTGAACTAGAACCATGAACGTTTTCCTAATTTTGGATTCAATTTGTATATTGCAAAAAATAGATTGAGGTTGCTAAGGGTTCCTGATAATTGTAGAGTCTAAAGAAGCGCAATTGAGGTATGTATGTCTAACTCTCTTCTTCTTAGAATCAAACTCATGGTGTCCGAATAATTGGTGTATGTTCCAACTTGACCGTACTAGAATTGTTTGCCTTAGTATGTTGGATTGAAAGATTCATGCTCCCTAATTGTTTTAGATATTTACCATATCATCATGCTATTTGAGAACATGACTATGATTTTCGTAGCTCCTTCCCTTATGTGCGCAATGCCTTATGTGATGGTACTTATCGATATGAATGATGACGGTATTTGAACGAAAGATGTGCCCAAGTTCCAAGAACTACTTAATAAATGAGACTGTTTGTGCTATGTAACGAAAGATGGGAAAGAAGTGTGAATTGGGTGAACAATTGAAAGAGGTTATGTCTCAAGTGAGATGGCTTAGCAGATCGGGCCGAGATCGGACGCCATACTGTACATATGGTGGCATTTGTGTTGGAATTATTGATTTACATTATGGATATGGATATGTCTCACTTGAGATGGCTTAGCCGGTCGGGCCGAGACCGGACTCCGTGTAAAAACACAGTGGCATTGTGAGTTGTGGCTTTGGCACTAAATATTATTAACCTAAAAAGAGGGAAGAATTGAATTGGAAACTATATGATCCTTACTTGCTGTTTCTTTGTATTTCTATGGAGTACTTATTGATTATTGTGACTGCCTTCTCTCTGGTTCACTATTCATTCTACTAAGATTGGTGTTTGCCTTACATACTAGTACTATTCGATAGTACTAACGTCCCTTTTGCCGGGGGCGCTACATCTTTGAATGGATGTAGGTGGTTCTATCGCAGATAGCGCTGATCGCAGATAGTGGTGCACTCCCTCACACTCATCATAGCAGTCTTGGTGAGCCCCATTTCTTCCTGGGGTCATGTAATCCTTTTATTGTATAAGTTTTCATATTTTGAGGTATAGCCCGGAGCCTTGTTGCCGGCATTATCATGTTGCTCTTTTGTACCCTTAGAGACTCCGTAGATGTTTATGTGGGTCATGTATGTGTGTTGTGGTGGTCGTTGGATCGAGTTGTATTTTGGAAACTTAACTATGGCATAATGTATATAATGAAAAATGGACTAGCAACATTTATGCATGTATACCTAATCTCTCCCCTATTTAGTAGATGATAACGCGTCCTCTTTTCGGATCATGAATGAGTCGGATAGGGAAGGTCTAATAGGCTTGCTCGATCGGGTTCACTCGGTTGAGCGCCGGTCGCGCAACCCGAGGTTGGGGCGTGACACCTACGGTCATACCCGGTCACAAAGCCAAACGTAGCACCCGTTTGAACCTTCATCACCTCATGTACATGTCACTAATCACATAACATGGATAAGCAATCGGGGCTAAATCCTAAGGGGTTTTCCCTCACACAAGGTTAGACAAGATACACACCTCAAACAAGACAAATTAGTACTTTAAAAATCCCGTCCCGCATGAATAAACCTCCGGTTGGCCCGAATCTAGCTAAAATAAGAGAATAACATCAATAAAAGCGATAGGATATAACCACGAACAATAAAGCTATGATATTGAACAAAAGTCAAAAAGTCAACCCGGGCTTACCTCCCGCTACCCGGCAAAAGTCATAAATTCTAAACATTGATTAGAATATGAGTCCAACCATATAAGTTTCATCCATCTCTGACTACGAATTGGGGTTTAAATCCTCAAAATTATATTTAAAAATATTTTTATTAAAATTCCCGATTTCCCTAACTTAGATTCATTAATTAAATGCTAAAAACAAGAATAAAATCATGAATAATAACCAAATCCGAGTAAAAAATACTTACCCCAATCCAAATCGTGAAATTTACCTCCAAAATCACCCAAATTAGAGTTCCCAATCTCAAAATGTGAGAAAATAACTAAAACCCTCGAAATAAAATATTTAATATATCTGCCCAATGTTCCATTTCGTGATTACGGGACCTACTTCGTAATCGCGAATAATAATTCACATACATGCCAAAAATCCTTCTTCGCGAATGCGTTCTGGCACCCGCGAATGCGACCCTCACCTTCACTGGCCTACAAGAACGTGGACTTCCACAGGCAAATGCGAAGGCCAACCACTGGGAACCCCACTTAGTTCTCCCTCTATGCGAACACGACACAAATGACGCAAATGTGATGACCACATCCCTCTAGGCTCCGCAAACGCGACAGCCTCATCACGAATGTGGTGGAAAAACACCAGCCATCCAGATACACTACGCAATCGCGACCCTCCTTCCGTGATCCTGATGAACACCAAAACACCAAAAAATCTGCAACTCCGAGCATCAGAGAAATGGTTCGAAACTCATTTGAAACACACCCGAGACCCCCGGGACCCCATCCAATCATACCAACCAATCCCAAAACATATTATGGACCTACTCGAGGCCTCAAATAACTCAAAATTACATCAAAATCATGGATCGCACATCCATTCAAGCTTAATGAATTATTTTAAAATTTCAATTTCCAACCTTACGCCGAACATGCTTAAACGACTAGGAATGATCCCAAATTTTACACACAAGTCATAAATCACCTCAAACCTATTCCAAGCTCGGAATACCAAATGGACATCGATAACCACAAAGTCAACCATGGGTCAAACCTATTAACTTTCCAAGCCATCAAACTTCCAACTTTCTCCAATTTGAGCAAATTAATCTAGGAACCTCCGAATCCAATTTTGAACATGCGCCTAAGTCCAAAATCACCATCCGGACCTAACAGAACCATCATAATTCTGGTCCGAGGTCAAAACGCAAAAGTCAAACTTGGTCAATACTTGTAACTTAAGCTTTCAAATTAGGAACTAAATATTCCAAATCACTCCAAAACTTTCTGAAATCAAACTAGCAACGCACACAAGACATAATATATCATATGAAGCTATTTAAGACCTCAAACAACCAAACAAAATGCCAATGCCCAAAACAATTGGTCGAGTCATTACAGGGAGGCATCAGAAGATAATAATATTACCTTTATGGAGAAAGATGTGGATGGCCTTATTTTTCCACACAATAATGATCTGGTAATATCTCTTAATATTTTAGATTATAAAATTAAATATGTGTTGGTTGATCGAGGTAGCTCAGCCAATATCATCCAATTGAGGATTTTGGAACAAGCAAAGTTAATCAAAAATATAGTTTCGGCAACAAAGCTTCTGGTCGGGTTCAATCTAACAAGCGTAATGACACAAGGAGAGATCGTGTTACCTACCCATGCTGAAGGAGTGACAAAATCCACCTTGTTCGAAGTTGTGGATGGCGATATGAGCTACAACATAATCCTTGGTAGACCATGGATCCATGAAATGCAGGTTGTGCCGTCAACGTACCATCAATTGCTGAAATTTCCTACACCGGATGGGATCAAGAAGATTAGAGGTGATCAACCTACTGCAATGGAAATAAATGTAGTCACCTTATCTAGTAGCAAGGCAGAGGGAGTCAACAAATAGCAACTATAGAAATCGATGTCCACTTCCCTTCTGGTCTCGATTGAAGGTGATGGAGAAGAGGAGACATTGGATTTTTATCAGGTGCTTAGATCTTTCTAGGTACCAAAAGAAACGGATGCAACAAACCCAACCACAAAGGAGCTTGAACAAGTCGCTTTGTTCACTGAATTGTTGGAAAGGAAGTTCCATTTAGGAACGGGATTGAGCACCGTACTAAGGCTTAAAATTATTAATTTTCTTAAAACTAACATTGATTGTTTTGCATGGTCTCATTCAGACATGATAGGTATTTCGTTTGAAGTGGGTATCCACAAGTTAAGTTTGGACCCTAACTTCCCTATGGTAAAGCAGAAGAATCAGCCGATTAGCTGAGGCCAAAAATAAATTTATTAAAGAGGAGGTAACCAGGTTACTAAATACAGGTTCAATTCGCGAAGTGAGTTATCCTGATTGGTTAGCTAACATAGTAGTTGTACCCAAAGAAGAATAGTTCAATACAAGTAAAGGCTCAGTTTCAACAACAAGTCATCATATAGAAATGCATACAAATATCCCCTCATGCCCACATCTTTATCACAACAATAATAGCCACGCGTATAACTCTGCCCCGACAAAGTCATGATAGCTACCCGTGTCACTCCGCCTAGACAATAACACAGTTGCCAGTCGTATCGCTCCGCCCTAAAATTATCACAATAGCTACCTGTATAACTCCGCCTAGATAATATCACAATATCTATCCGTATCGCTCCACCCCGATCATATCATAATAGTCACCCGTATAATTCCACCCCGACAATATCAGAATAGTCACCCTATCGCTCCATACAATCAACAACAGTGAAATGTTACCCTTATACTCTGCATGACAACAATAAATCCACACAACATGTTCACATGTGCCACAACATCACAAAACAATAATATCAAAGGTTTTTCAAGATATAAGCTCACAATTTTCCAATAAGGTGCACAAGGACATGACAATAACATAAAGGTGCGGAGAGGTGCTCAACAAATAAAACATGACTATGGCTAAGTCAAATGTAGCGATCATGATCATGAAATCACAAAGTAGTGTAAGCATGTTCCATATAAGCTACATTATCAAATTAAGGCATATTAATTGTTACAACCCATGTTATCGTACATGGAAGTACGCCATAAGTAAATTGATATAAGTTCGGGAATGAGATTATTGTGAGATTATAAGTATTATGCTATTTCAAACAAGTGATGAGTAAATTCGTGAAGGTGAGAGGGTAAACAAATCGAAGAAAATGAATTTCGTCGAAATTTGACATTTTGGGATAAAATACGGCCCGAGTTAAAATACCCGGTATTTATGGACTAGTACCATACAAGGTACCACATGGCCATGATAGTAAGGTGTATAAGGTATGTTAAAAGTGAGTAGCATTTTAAATAATTTAAAACAATTTTTAATTATGCGGGTAATTGGTTAATTACCGGGTAGCAGGATAATACCTAATTAGTTAATTAATTATTAGATAAAATCAAAATCCCCACCCCACCCCCACGTGGCAGAAAGCCCCTAAATCAAACAAACGACTCTTAGTCATTGTTTATTAGGTGGCAACTTAGTATCATAGTTAAAAAAACATTTTTTTTTTAAGTCTTGAATACAAGAACACTACAAAAACGTTAGCAATTCCTAAGGTTTCAACAACAATTTCTTGCAACGAGAATTCTTTGGAACTAAAGAGCATCTCTCTTTAATAAAGACTCCAGTATGCATCTCTCATATTCATGAGAACGTGAGAATTTTCATCTTCAACAATTCAACAAGATCTCATACGCTTCTTCAAGAATTCAAACGAGAATTCTTAGCACCTTATCAACGTGAAATTTTTGCGGTTCTAAAGGAATACGGTGAAAGAGGCTTGATGATGCTATGAACGCTTATACCTATGAACGGTATGACATTTATACGCATATGCATGACATTATAAAAAAATGAAATGATTCACAGAGCAATGAAGACGTACATGTCGAGTCTTTTACTCCATGTTTCTCTCATGTCTATTATTTACTGATTTTCATTCCTTACATACTCGGTACATTATTTATACTGACGTCCCTTTTACCTGGGGACACTGCGTTTCATGATCGCAGGTCTCGATAGACAGGCCGAGAGTCCTCCAAGTAGGCGATCAGCTCAGTAGAAGATATTGGTGCACTCCATTTGCTCCAGAGTTTCTTGTTTGGTCAGTATGATTTAGATGTGTATGGTTTGGTATGGCGGGACTCTGTCCCGACCTTTATGAAAATTACGTACTCTTAGAGGCTTGTTGACATATGTCATGTACGTGAAAGATTGTACGGCCTTGGCGGCCTATGTTTTGAGTTTATAAATGATCATGTTGGCCTATTAGGCCCGTATGTCACGTGTATATGATGAAGTAATAAGAAAGATATGTTACGTTGGTACTCGATTGAGTAAGGTACCGGGTGCCCGTCGCGGCTCATAGATTTGGGTTGTGACATTAATAGCCTACGGTCATACCCGGTCACAAAGCCAAACATAACACCCGTTTGAACCTTTGTCACCTCATGTACACGTCACTTTTCACATAATATGGATTAGCAATCGGGGCTAAATCCTAAGGGGTTTTCCCTCATACAAGGTTAGAAAAGATATATACCTCAAACAAGTCAAATTAGTACTCTAAAAATCCCGTCCCGCATGAATCAACCTCTGGTTGGCCCGAATCTAGCTAAATTAATGGAATAACATATATAAAAGCCATAGGAAATAACCACGAACAATAAAGCTGTGATATTGAACAATAATCAAAAAGTCAACACGGGCTTGCCTCCCGCAACCCGGCAAAAGTCATAAATTCTGAACATCGATTCCATTATGAGTCCAACCATATAAATTTCGAGTCCAACCATATAAATTTCAAATCCTCAAAATTATATTTAGAAATGTTTTTATTAAAATTCTCAATTTTCCTCACTTAAATTCATTAATTAAATGCTAAAAACAAGGATAAAATTATTAATAATAACCAAATCCGAGTAAAAAATACTTACCCCAATCCAAATCGTGAACATTACCTCCAAAATCACCCAAATCACAGTTCCCAATCTCAAATTGTGATAAAACAACTAAAACCCTCGAAATGAAATATTTAATATATCTGCCCAACGTTTCATTTCGCGATTGCGGGACCTACTTCGCAATCGTGAATAATAATTCACATACATGCCAAAAATCCTTCTTCACGAACGCGTTCTAGCACCTACGAATGCGACCCTCACCTTCACTGGCAAACGCGGACTTCCACACGCGAACGCGAAGGCCAACAACTGGGCGCCCCACCTAGTTCTCCCTCTATGCGAACACGATACAAATGACGCAAATATGATGACCACATCCCTCCAGGCTCCGCAAACACTACAGCCTCACCGCGAACGTGGTGGAGAAACACCAACAATCTAGATACACTATGCAATCGCGACCCTCCTTCCGCGATCGCGATGAACACCAAAACACCGGATAATCCGCAACTCCGAACATCAGAGAAATGGTTCGAAACTCATTTCAAACACACCCGAGACCCTCGGGACCCCATCTAATTATACCAACCAATCCCAAAATATAATATGGACCTACTCGAGGCCTCAAATAAAACAAAATAACATCAAAATCACCATTCACACATCCATTCAAGCTTAATGAATTATTTCAAAATTCCAACTTCCAATCTTACACCGAACATGCTTAAACAACTCAGAATGATCCCAAATTTTTCACACAAGTCATAAATTACCTCAAACTTATTCCAAGCTCGGAATCCCGAATGGACATCGATAACTACAAAGTCAACCATGGGTCAAACCTATTAGCTTTTCAAGCCATCAAACTTCCAACATTTGCCAGTTTAAGAAAATTAATCTAGGAACCCTCGAATCCAATTCTGGACATGCACCTAAGTCCAAAATAATCATCCGGACCTAACAGAACCATCAAAATTCTGGTCCTAGGTCAAAACGCAAAAGTCAAACTTGGTCAATACTTGTAAGTTAAGCTTCCAAACTAGGAACTAAATGTTCCAACTCACTCCAAAACTTTTCGGAACCAAACCATCAATGCACACAAGTCGTAATATATCAAATGAAGCTATTTAAGACCTCAAACAACCAAATAAAATTCCAATACCCAAAACAATCGGTTGAGTCGTTACGGGAGGCATCAGAAGATGATAATATTACCTTTATGGAGAAAGATGTGTATGGCCTTATTTTACCACACAATAATGATATAGTAATATCTCTTAATATTTTAGATTATAAAATTAAACGTGTGTTGGTTGATCTAGGTATCTCAACCAATATCATCCAATTGAGGATTTTAGAACAAGCAAAGTTAATCGAAAATATAGTTTCGGCAACAAAGCTTCTGGTCGGGTTTAACCTAACAAGCGCAATGACACAAGGAGAGATCGTGTTACCTACCCATGCCGAAGGAGTGACAAAATCCACCTTGTTCGAAGTTGTTGATGGAGATATGGGCTACAACGTAATCCTTGGCAGACCATGGATCCATGAATGAAGGTTGTGTCGTCAACTTACCATCAATTGCTGAAATTCCCTACACCGGATGGAATCAAGCAAATTAGAGCTGATCAACCTACTGCAAGGGAAATGAATGTAGTCACCTTATCTAGTAGCAAGGCAGGAGAATCAACAAATAGCAAGTATAAAAACTGGTGTCCACTTCCCTTCTGGTCGAGATTGAAGGTGATGGAGAAGAGGAGACATTGGATTTTTATAAGTTGCTTAGATCTTTCCAGGTACCAAAAGAAGATGATGCAACAAAGCCAACCACAAAGGAGCTTGAACAAGTTGCTTTGGTTACAGAATTCTTGGAAAGGAAGTTCCATTTAGGAACGGGGTTGAGCATCAAACTAAGGCTTGAAATTATTAAATTTCTTAAAATTAACATTAATTGTTTTTCATGGTCTCATTCATACATGATAGGTATTTCATTGGAAGTGGCTATCCACAAGTTAAGTTTGGACCCTAACTTCCCTCTGGTAAAGCAGAAGAAGCAGCCGATTAGCTGAGGCCAAGAACAGGTTTGTTAAAGAGGAGGTAACTAGGTTACTAAATATATGTTCAATTCGTGAAGTGAGTTATCCTAATTGGTTAGTTAACATAGTAGTTGTACCCAAAAAAGAATAATAAGTTTATAATGTGTATAGATTAGAAAGATCTAAATAAGGCTTCGCCTAAAGATTCTTTTTTGTTGCCAAACATTGACCAAATGATCGATGCTACGGCCGTGCATGAATTGTTGAGTTTTCTTGATGCGTACTCCAGATATAATCAAATTAGGATGCACCAAGAGGATCAAGAAAAAACCTCATTTATCACAAATGTTGGCATATATTGCTTAATATGATCCGTTTTGGGCTTTAAAATGTTGGCGGCACTTATCAGAGGCTCGTTAATAAGATGTTTGAGCGTCAAATTGGTAAAATCATAAAGTTTATATCAATGACATATTGGTTAAGTCTCTTAGTGCATGAGATCCTTTGACTGATCTACAAGAGACATTTGATATCTTGAGAAAATACAACATAAAGCTCAATCCAGAAAAGTACGCTTTTAGAGTTACATTATTTTTTTTTTTTTGGTTTCTCAAAGATGAATTGAAGTGAATCCCGACAAGATTAAGGCCATGATAGATATCCCTGATCAACTAACAAGTGTAAAGGAATTGCAAAGGTTGACCGACAGGTTGACAGCCCTTAGCAGATTCATATTAAGGTCATCAGAAAAATGTCATCATTGTTTTTCACATATGAAGAAAAAGAATGACTTCTTGTGGACTCCAGAATGCCAGCAAGCGTTGAGAGACTTGAAATAGAATTTGTTCAGTCCTTCGCTAAGTTGTATCAGAAGTTGCAGTGAGTGCAATCCTAGTCCGGGAGGAAGAAGGTGTGATATTCCTTGTTTATTATGTTAGTAAAATACTATCAGGAGCAGAGACACGTTATCCGCACATGGAAAAGTTGGCTCTAGCTCTCGTAGTCTCCTCTCGAAAGCTTAGAACCTACTTTCAATTTCACCCAATAGTCATTGTGATGACTTTTACCTTGAGGAATGTCCTTCATAAGCGTGAATTATCAGGTCGATTGGCTAAATGGACATTTGAAGTTAGTGAATTTGACATTGAATATAAACCTCGGACTGCAATTAATATCACAAGTTTTGACCGTCTTTGTGGGTGATTTTAGTCTGGGTATGATGCATTTAGATACTAAAAAAGCATCTCTATTATCGGAAACTATCTCCGGTATTTGGACCTTATTTATAGGTGGAGCCTCTAATGTAAACAATTCTAGTTTTGGGATATTACTAATCATTCCTTTGGGAGAAACCAAGAGACAGGCCATTAGAACTATTTTGTTGACTAACAATGAAGCCGAGTATGAGCTTTGGTTGTAGGACTCGAATTAGACCAAGGACTAGTCTCCGAGGTGATTGAAGTAAAATGCGACTCCCAACTGATAGTGAATCAGATATATGGTATTTTTGATACCGAAGAAGAGCGTATGCAGCAATAATTGAGAATAAAGTTCAAGTTTTACTTTCCCGGTTCAGGGAGTGGTCGGTGGTTCATATCCCAAGGGAAGAAAACATGGAGGCAAACGCATTGGCCAATTTAGGGTTGTCCACGAAAATGAAAAAGATGATTCTGGTGCAGTTGTTCAGTTGTTGCATTCAGTTCTGGACGTGGATGGGTATTGCGAAGTTAGCCTAACCAACCTAATTTGGGATTGGAGAAATGATTTTATAGAATATTTAAGGCATGGAAAATTTTCTAAAGATTCTAAAGCCTCCCAGGCACAGCGAACAAAAATTATACCGAAGTCTTTCCAAGGACCGTTAGCTCGATGTTTAGGGACATAAGAGGCTGATTATGTGATGAGAGAAGTTCATGAAGGGTTTGTGGAAATCACTCCGGTGCAGGCTCATTGGTTCTCAAATTGATAAGGGACAGTTACTATTGGCTCCGGATGGAATAAGACGCAAAGGAATGTGTACAAAAATATAATAAATGTTAGTGTCATGCTTAATTAGGCCGGCAGAGTTTCTGCATTCGGTGGTGTCACCATGGCCATTCATGAAATGAGGGATGGATATAGTTGGTCCTTTGCCTCAAGGGCCCGGGCAAGTAAAATTTCTTTTAGTTTTAACGGATTATTTCACTATGTGAGTTGAAGCAGGGGCTTTCAAAAAGATTGGAGAGGGAGAAGTAATCGATTTTCTTTGGGTCCATATCATTTGCCGGTTTGGAGTACCAAAACAAATTGCTTGTGACAATGGCCAAGCAGCCAAGCGGAGTTAACAACCAAGGTGATAATTCAAAACCTCATATCAAGGTCCTCCCCATATCATCTACGTGCTAACAGCCAAGCGGAGTTAACAACCAAGGTGATAATTCAAAACCTCAAAAAGAAATTAAAGGATGCTAAAGGTAGTTGGCCAGAACAGCTTCCGGGAGTGTTATGAGCATGTCGAATGACAACAAAGTCGAGCACATGAGAAATACCCTTTCCCCTTGTGTACGATGCAACAACTTTGATTCCGGCGGAGATTGGGGAATCAACCATAAAGTATTCCCGGAAAAACACGTAGGAGAATAATGAAGCAATGTTGATTAACTGGATTTGCATAAGGAGCGTCGTAATTTAGCATATGTGAGGACGGTGGCACAAAAGCAAAAGATAGAAAGATACTACAATTGTAGCGAAAATCATCGATATTTGAAAATTGAAGACTTGGTGTTGTGAATAGTGACTTAAAGTACCCGGGAAATCAATGCTCAAAATCTTGGACCAACATGGGAAGGACTTTATCGGAATTTGATTATAATCGGTAAAGGGTCAAATCTATTGGAAAATCGAGATGGAGTGAAATTACCAAGCAATTGGAACGTGACTCGCTTCAAAAGGCATTATTATTGAAGATCCCTGATGATACTGGAAGTATGTGCTACACTCTTTTTGCCTTTGTCACATTTTTGTCTCAATTGGATTTTCTGGAAAGGTTTTTAATGAGGTAGCAACATAAAGCATACTACGGAGAAGGATCGTCGACAACAACAAGAACTCCAGTGTTCGAATTCTCAACATTGTATATCAGAGCACTAAAAGTGTCAATGAAATCGGGTACCACTAGCACCAGGGGAGGGAAACTATTATATAGTTTAAACATAAATCTTTTTTTTGAAAGACCCTCGAGTCTAGAGAGAGAAATGCAGTATCAGCCTTGCAAAAATAAGTAGTACAAGTTAGTCACATGTATTGACAACTTTATTTACTTAAGCGAATTTTTCCTCACGTAAATATAGTTTTGGAAATGGAAGGAATAAGCCAAAATCCTTTTGTTTTTATCTTATTTCTTGTCCAAATGATACCATATGATTTTTTTCATTTGAATGTTACTTAAATTTCAAATGCTAGTACTGAAATAAATAGGAGACGTTCTCTTCAAGAGCGTTGTAAACAAAAAGGGCCCTCTCTTATCAAACCCTCATAATTAAAGGGTAAAAACCGAAAGTATGAATGCCCGTTATTAAAGTCATCGGATGTAAAAATTCCTGAATTTTATCAAATGGAGAAGTAAAAAGATGTCTTTTGCATAGAAGTTAAGTAAAATATATCTTTTGTTTCAAGAATTTCGAACTCAAATAGAGACTTTATGTCATGCCCCGACCTCGGGGAGCGCGACCGATGCTCACCAGAGATACCCCGGTCAAGCAAGCCTTTACAATACCTTCTACCCCACTCACCCATGAATAAAGAGAAGAATACGTTTCATTAATTTGACATTACAATAAGAGGTCATGTGAATAACACCAGTTCATTTTCATTAGTTATGTTATTAAAAAGTTTCCAAAATAGTACATTGTACAATCATAGTTAAAGTGGAACAGATGATACAATTACAACATTTTTAGTTTAACCTTCCCAAAAATAGATACAACCCACACTATGTATACTGAGCCTCTAACAGGAATAAAAGAGTGCTATGACAGTGCCGACTACAAGGCCCCGACTATACCTTAAAATGCTATGTACAAAGGATAAGAGACACAGGACCCCGAAATAAAGTGGGGCTCACCAAGTTAGATGAGGAGAGGGTGTGCTACTATCACTGATCAATACCACCTGTCATGGAACCACCTACATCCATTAAAGATGCAGCGCCCCCGACAAAAGGGACGTTAGTACTAGTATGTAAAACTAAACACCCTCTCAATAGAACGGTCAATAGTAAACAAAGAATAAAACATGAAATCAATAAGAGACTAAGACATTAATAAGGTGTCAAGTTAGGGGAAATTTAAATTTCATGTAAGTTTTAGTAATTTAAGTTGGGAGATCTTTAGAACCAATACACCGTCGTATTTTAGCACGACGTCCGATCTCAGCCCGACCAGCTAAGCTGTCTCACCCCGAGACATGCACTCACAATACCACCCTGTGCGCGGCATGGCGTACGATCTCAGCCCGATCGACTAAGCCATCTCAACACAATGCCATGTGGGTCAACATCACATCACATATCTCTAGTAATAATCTCATCTTATTTAAGGAAAAATACCTCAACACACAAATCTCATCCCATATAAGGGAAAACAGTCTCATCACATTAACACGGGGATTTACCCTTCAGTCACTCCTACACCGGTACGTGTAGTTTTGGGGTTAGGTTGTTCCGACCTATCCTTCCTCGAAGGATAAACGATACTCCCAATGTATTTATTATTAAAAGAATTTATCACTCATTTCATAATCTTTTTCATATCATTCATTTTATTGGCACCATTGGCCAAAACGCAATATCATTCTTGGCACGTTTGCCACACATCATATTTCATGTTCTCTTCCTTCACTTTCAAATATCATCATGGATAATACACAACACGGTCTTTCTGATTAAGACTTTAAACACATATTTGAGCAATTTAGGGTCGTAGGCACATGCGATTTCGTAAATAACTGACACGATAGCTTTCATTAGAATCACGCTTTTAAATTGCAACGTAATAACACACAACCCATACTTAAACCACATTCTCATTAGTGACTCAACATAACAAGAATTTTTGGAATACATATAGAACGCATATATCTTTCGACACAAGGCTTATTCGAAATAATCAATTTATAATGAGCATCACGGGACTTACAAGAATATTATGGGGTTCAATTTTAAGAGAAGAGTTTAGCCAACATACCTTGCTTTAAGCTTTCCTTAATTCACTACACAGTTCCGGAATCCTAGCAACTTTGATTTGTTTAGAGATATAGCAAAATAGAACATAAATTAGGAAGGATTTCATATTTTTAGCTCATGTGAGCATTTTATCAAACACTAGGTGGGCATTATGGTTACTAGCTTCTCCTATGGAGGATTTCCTTCACACCCACAACCCAAAGTCTACCCATTTGAGTTCTACTATATTCCCACAACTAATTAATGTACATGCATGCATAAACAACAACCCTCATCCTCAAAACCTTCCTCCCTATTACCTATCCCCAAACAAATTTTCGTAATTGAGGGTTAGGGCTAGAATCTTGCTTGTTGGTTGAAGGCCCTGTGAGCTTTCTTGTTGAGTTTGGAGGAACAATTAGCTTAGGGACTTCGCCTCTTACTCTAAGGCACTCCCTCTCTATAAAAATACCAGACTTACCCTTTAGAAATGGTCCATTATGTCTAATTATCAAGATAGGGTCGGGTTAAAAAGTTAGAAAAATAAAGCCCCAATGTAGATATGCGGTCACATATGCGACCGCATAATGCTTCTGCGGTTCGCAAAATGGACCGCATATTAGGCCTTCGTAACTAGGCACCTCTGCCTCACTCTGCAGACCGGTCTGCGGTCCGCAGACCTATTCTACGGTTGTATAATACACCGCAGAACTGCCCTCCGGAATTTTTTTGTACTGGGTCTGCGAGGGGTTATGCGGCCGCATAATGGACAGCATAATGGTCCAAAAATTTTGCCCAAATTTCTGACTCAGTCTGCGGCAGCTCTGCAGTCCGCATATCAGTTCTGCGACCACAAAATGGGCCTCCAAAAACGCCCTGCATTTCCAAAAATTTTCTTCAACTCCTCAACGAACTGTTCAACACAAAAAGTCTGAACCTCTAGCACAATAATCAACGCATAAGTCTACTTTGGCATCACTAAACTGCGAGTTTTAGGTAAAATTTTATGGGGCCTTGTATCCTCCCCCTGTCACGCCCCGAACCTGGGGGGCGAGACTGGCACCTGGTGCCTCACCTATCCTTGTGTTCCAACTTGCCACTAAGGGACTCTGAACATACAATGTCATACTTTGGCCATGGGTCACATTGCAAGACAATTTGCGAAGCAAAATATAAAGCTGAACGGAAACTAATGCTGACTAAACTTAATTATAAAGCTAGGCTGACAAGGCCCTCAAAACTACTACAGCTGGCAACCCAACAAAATATACATAGAAGGCCTACAAGCCCAACATACTGCACTAACTGACAGGATATGTCTACAAGCCTCTACTGATGGATATACTGTGATCGGAACAGGGCTCCGACCTACTCATAACATGTATACATATATACACAAGATGTACGTAAATCTCTAGACCCGGCAACTCCAAAGGGTATGGAGCTTACCGATCAAGATGAAATCGAGCAACATTTAATGAGGAGGTCTACCCGTCTGTCTGTCTGAACCTGCACGCATGAAATGCAGTGCCCCCAGAAAAAGGACGTAAGTACAAAATAATGTACCGAGTATCTAAGGCAATATACTGAAAGCTAAAACTGAATTGATAATATAATAACTGAAAGTAACTGGGAGTCAAAGATAATCTGAAGATATGTTCACCTGCTGATACTGACTCAACTCTCTCAATATAGTAAGTAAAATAGTTGTCCGGCCTTATAAGGCTCGGTATATATAACAGCTCTGCCGTAGTAGGCTCGCTCATAGGTGCTCGACATACTAGGCTCTGTATCTCGGCAAACTGCGCTCGCTCATAGGCGCTCGGCCGCAACATGCTCGGTTTATAACTTACCATCTGATCAGAGGTTTCCCAATAAGGGCCTGCCTATCGATTATAGCTCGATGGTAATGAAAATACTGTAATACTATATATATAGGCTCTCTGCTCTATTGACTGGAAGAAGACAATACTCAATTAAATATAAAGTCCCGATAAGAAGAATACTATAATTTATGAGACTAGGATAATGTATATAAATTCGGAAGTATGAACTTCTCTTTATGCCTCGTTATCAAACACATATAATTATGAGATCATGCCAAAATGAAGGAAGGGATTAGCCTTAATATACCTGAGTAGATGCTCTAGACAATCCCTTTAACACATGTTAATTGCGACAAAACACGTGACGGCAAGATCAGAGTAGGCAAAATCCGTATGATATTCTTGAGAAATATTGTACCGGGCTCCCTTAGAATTGCGAATTTCGTTGCTATTACGTAGTATAACTTCGTATGAATTATTTTGCTGAAAATCCGTTACTTGGTTAGCTGATTCTCCTCAAATCTTGTTAAACAAAACCAATCATAACAAGAAACTGAGACTTGGGCAATTTTATACAAATATTAGTGTTGCGACTGTTTTCTCGTCTAAGGTAAGAGGATGTCTTACTTATCTGCTTATAGTATGTGGATAGTGGCGGAAAAGGCATGTATGAGATCTTATCGTAGAAAGAAAGCGGAGGGAAATAGTTGACATATAATGTTCCAAGTGTATTGCTTCTATTCATGCATATCCACGTATTATTCTCATCTTCCTTTTTAACTTTTTAATTATATTGCACATGTTAAAAGCAATTGTACGTGTTCAAATGCAGATACACTACATGCTACACCACTTGGTTAAATTATTGAGTCCACCTCAATAATTATCCACTAATTTTTTAATTAATTTGTTAATCCCTCATTAACCAATAATTACTCAATTATCCACATAATTAGGAATTATCTCAAATTACTTAAAATACTACTTACTTAACACACTTTGCACACCTTACTATTATGGTCATGTGGTACCTTGTATGACACTAGTACATAAATACGGGGTATTGTAGCTTGGACCATATTTTATCTCAAAATGTCAAACTTTGACGAAATTCATTTTCTTCGATTTGCTTACCCTATCACCTTCACGAATTTACTCATTACTTTTTTGAAGTAGCATAATGTTTATAATCTCCAAATAATCTCATTCCCGAACTTACATTGATTAACTTACAACGAAACTTTAACGTACGCAAATGCGGGATGTAACATCTCATTTTCGAGCTTATATCAATTTATCTATGGCGTACTTCCACGTACGAAAACATGGGGTGTAACATCATCCCCTCTTTGGAATATTCGTCCTCCAATTGTTGACTAGTGCACTTATCATTTTCATAACTTATGTCTTCGGAATCCTTTAGTACTCTCCTTGCCATCTAGGCAACTGTTCTGTAAATAATTTCAAAGGCCAGGGAATTCCCCCCTTTAGGCCTCTTTTTCACACCACGACTTGTAGTCGGAATCCTTGCAATCTCGTAACTATTGCTACCTTCTATCATGCAGTTTGTACAACACTGATCTTGTACATACGCCTATGCGGCCCTTCTCTCCTTTTTGCTCCAGCTTCTAGCCAATCTCTAGGCCTCACTTTGCAAACATATAAAGAGCTTGATAAAATGTCCCTATGGGCATCTGTAGGTATACTGAAGTTCTTCGCTAACTTACGAATATTGCTATACCTTATTTCATAGATCTGTTTATCCATCCATATGACTTTGCTGCATCTAGGTAGGTCATACTATATCATAAACTCCGGGTTACTCTTGTTGCTTATCCTTAAGATCGATGGCCTAATCTCACCTCATACTTTGTAACTTTTATCCATCCATTGTTGACTCACCTCAATATTGATCTACAATCTACCAATGATAACTTGAAACTTCTTACGTAATCACTAGGGCTGACGTCTTATCGTGAACATCAAGCGAGACATCACATCGTCTCAAACTCTTCTTTACTCTCTTGGTTAGATCTCTCGGTACCAAGAAACCATAGGCTAGAAGATATGCCACTGACGATGATGCTATCATTCCTGGATACTGAATCCCCGCGCTTCTAGCGTTCTATCCGAAGTATGAACTATTCATAACCTTCTGCATTTGAGTATCTAGTATGTTATTCCCTTTACCTTACTTACCTTAAAACCTCGCATCACATATTTTATTTCTTTCATAATCTCCCTTCTACATAGATATGATTCACATCCACAACTTGAAGCTTTATTATACTACTTGCATCTCTGGTGCATACACAATCCAGTGGGAGCTTCATACTGACTTCTTATGAGGCTGGTACTCTTCTAACTTGCTTTATCATAGAGACGTTACAGGATATGGCTACTGTACTCTCTCTCTCTCTCTCTTGTACCTATGATATTAAGAGTAATCCTGCAATGTTCTCAATCATTATGTCCATAATTTTCTGGGTTAAATACTCAAACTCCTAACGTACTTAGTCGATGTAACTCTTTAGTTTCCTCTTCCCTCTGATCAACCTTTATGTAGGCTTAAGCTATCTTTCGATCTATGGCTCATGGTGTTAGTTATTACTTTTAGCCTTTCATGGGTGCTATGGAATATCCATGATACAATCCTTTAACAATTCAATCCTTTATCTATGACCCGGACTCAATTCTTCCTTCTAACTTATACCGGAACCTTCTACGACTGTATGATTGTCAATATATATGCTGCATGGACTATACTCCGAACTCTTAAGTGCGTTCATAACGTAACCAACTCTGGATCATTGATCGAATAATTCCTTTCGTTCCTTCTCAGCTTTCTTTAAACGCAAGAAATTACTTTTCCTGGTCGTTCTGCCACTTATTGCGTGCATACTTAACTTATCTTAGTGACCATACATATTGGAATTCCATAAAACTCATATGATCTTGAAAATCACTTTAATTTTTTTTTTTACTTCCTGTCCATTAGCCACGGTAGACTTTCTTAGGGAGTGCATATAACGTTGTTGTAAGACTTGTTATTATAAGACCATTCCCTCTTTAGGTCACTGAGCTTAGGTTGAAGCCTTTTTCCTTACTTCCTCATCTAGTCTTTCATTGTAGTACTTTAGGGAGGACCTTCTGACTCTTGTAAAGCAGTGAGGTTATTACAGACCTTTTGATGTCCTTCCTTGCCTATAATTATCCATAGTTACTTACCTCCATGCCCCTGTGCTTGTAGGGTTGCTTCTGAACTAATATTTTGACTGTCCTCAGAGAGGCACTCTCTTTTATTCCCATAACATATATACGATACCTTTAACTATTCCAACTCCTATCTGAATATATCTCAAGTAGTATAATGACCTTACTGCGAGGCTGAATTTAGTATATTAGGTTTTACTATGTTTATCTTGCACGATCTGCTGATTCGTCTACAACCTCCTGTCTATCCATAACTAGGTTCTTCCTGAATCAACTGTGAACTACTCGTTAGCCCATTCTCATATCAATATTACGCGTAATCTTTCTTAGGTTCTTTCTTTTGTCTAACTTACCTTTCGCACTGCTCCTTATTAATCAATAACATTCGGGGCAAGAACCCATACTTTCTTTCCTTGACGCCGTGCTTGCATAATATTCTGGAATCGTAGCACATCTGTAGGATTTGGATAAGTGCAATCTCATTCCTTTCTCATTTTTATCGCATTCTTCCTTTACTATTCCATAATTACTAGAACCACGTAATTCTAGCTTAATACCATATTACTCCATATTCCCCCCTTTAGGGGAGTACTAAGAGTTGGAGCCATGACGATCTACCTATAGATGTTTTACCTTTTCATCTTTGGAGTATTTTCACATCATCGATATCCCCTACTTGCCTTGCGGTAATCCTTCTGTACCAAGTATAACAAAATTCCTTACACTCGAGGGTGACACTTAGTATAACTGGCACATACATTCCCTTAAGCTTAACTTTGCTCACATTGCTTGCTTTAACCCAGCCGGATCCTAATATACGTCCTTCTCTTATACTACTTCTGTTAGCCCCCATACGGCATAACTGAGATGGGTGTGGCCAATTGTACACACCTCTATTACTATTGAAGGTAACTCAAAATGCTTATATTTCTCTACTTGAATTGTAAATAGTGTTAATCTTTATCAACTGGGTACCTCATACCCTTCTTCACCTTGCTTCCTTTACTTGATTCCCTTATTCCTTTTTACTGTAAGAGTGGATAGGCATTCTTGCCTTAGGGATCCTTATCAAGAAGCTTACACATCTTAGTACACACATGATCTACTGAAGACCTTACATTTACTCATCATAAGCATCATGAAAATCGAGTTCCTCTGACTCAACTCTTCTATAGACACATTCAATCTCTTACCAATTGTCATTCTGGATGTAGGCATCGTCATATTATGAATAATATAGAGTTTAGGAAGTTTAGTTCTTACAACTGAGATCTACCACACGATCTAGAGTAAGAAGAAATAGTGAAGTCCTAAATGCCCTATAGCCTCATGCTTATAAGTGTGGTGCACAACACACCCATAAACAAGACTCTACTAGACACGACTTGTAGACTCCCTAGGACAGAACTGCTCTGATATCACTTTTGTCACGCCCCGAAACTGGGGGGCGAGACCGGCACCCGGTGCCTCACCTATCTGTGCGTACCAACTTGCCACTAAGGGACTCTGAACATTCAATGTCATACTTTGTCCATGTGCCACATTTCAAGACAATTTGCGAAGCAAAATATAAAGCTGAACGGAAACTAATGCTAACTAAACATCAATATAAAGCTGGGCCGACAAGGCCGTCATAACTACTACAGCTAGCAACCCAATAAAATATACATACAAGGCCTTCAAGCCCAACATACTGCACTAATTGACAGGATATTTTTACAAGCCTCTACTGATGGATATACTGTGATCGGAACAGGGCCCTGACCTACACATAACATATATACTCAAGATGTACGTAAATCTCTAGACCTGGCAACTCCGAAGGGCATGGAGCTTACCGATCAAGATGAAATCGGGCAACAACTAATGAGGAGGTCTACCTGTCTATCTGTCTGAACCTGCACGCATGAAATGCAGCGCCCCCATAAAATGGACGTCAGTACGAAATAATGTACCGAGTATGTAAGGCAATATACTGAAAGCTAAAACTGAATTGATAATACAATAACTGGGAGTCAAAGATAATCTGAAGATATGCTCACCTGATGATACTGACTCAACTCTCTCAATATAGTAAGTAAAATAGCTATCCGGCCTTATAAGGCTCGGTATATATAACTGCTCTGTCGTAGTAGGCTCGCTCATAGGAGCTCGGCCATACTAAGCTCTGTATCTCGGCCAACTGGGCTCGCTCATAGGCACTCGGCCACAACAGGCTCGGTATATAACTTACCATCTGATCAGAGGTTGCCCAATAGGGGCCTACCCATCGATTATAGCTCGATGGTAATAAAAATACTGTAATACTGTATATATTGGCACTCTAATCTCTTGACTTGAAGAAGACAATACTCAATTAAATATAAAGTCTAGATAAGGAGAATATTATAATTTATGAGACTAGGATAATGTATATAAATTCAGGAGTATGAACTTCTCTTTATGCCTTGTTATCAAACACATGTAAGTATGAGATCATGCCAAAATTAAGGAAGGGCTTAGCCTTAACATACCTGAGTAGATGCTCTTGACATATATATAGGTGTAATAATAAATTTATATAGCTACTTTTATAGTAGGTTTCGTTCGGTTTTTTCGGTTATATTTTTATTAAAATAAAAAACAAACCAAATTTAATCAGTTTTTAAAATTTAAAATAAAAACCAAACCAAACCTAAAAAGTCTCGATTTTTTAGTCAGTTTGGTTCTGTTTTCGGTTTGGTTCGGTTTTTCGGGCATTTATGAACACCCCTAATTGCAACAAAATACGTGACGATAAGATCGGAGTAGGAAAAATTCATATGAGATTTTTGAGAAAGATTGGACGGGGCTCCATTAGAATTGCAAATCCCGGTTCTATTACGTACGAATTCTTTTTCTGAAAATCCATTACTTGGTTAACTTATTCTCCTCAAATCTTGTTAAACAAAACCAATCATAACAAGAAACTGAGACTTGGGCAATGTTATACAAATATTAGTGTTGTGACAGTTTTCTCGTTTAAGGTACAAGGATGTCTTACTTATCTGCTTATAATTTGTGGATAGTGACGGAAAAGGCATGCATGAGATCTTATCCTAGAAAGAAAGCGGTGGGAAATAGTTGATACATATCCTTTAGTGTTCCAAGTGTATTGCTTCTATGCATGCATATCCACGTATTATTCTCACCTTCCTTTTTTAACTTTTTAACTATATTGCACATGTTAAAAGCAATTGTACGTGTTCAAATGCAGATACACTATGTGCTACACCACTTGGTTAAATTATCGAGTCCACCTCAATATTTATCCACCATTTTCTTAATTAGTTTGCTAATCCCCCATTAATCAATAATTATCCAATTATCTACATAATTAGGAATTATCCCAAATTATTTAAAATACTACTCACTTTTAACACACTTCGCTCACCTTACGATTATGGTCATGTGGTACCTTGTATGACACTAGTCCATAAATACGGGGTATTGTAGCTTGGACCGTATTTTATCTCAAAATGTCAAACTTTGACGAAATTCATTTTCTTCGATTTGTTTACCCTCTCACCTTCACGAATTTACTCATCACTTATTTGAAGTAGCATAATGCTTATAATATCCAAATAATGTCATTTCCGAACTTACGTCGATTAACTTATGACGAAACTTTAACGTACGAAAATGCGAGATATAACATCTCATTTTTGAGCTTATATCAATTTACTTATGGCGTACTTCTACGTACAAAAATATGCGGTGTAACATCATTCCCCCCTTTGGAACATTCCTCCTCGAATGAGGGCCAAAATCCGCCATTAGAAACTAATGTAACTCAGCTGCTATAACACACCAACAGTTCCAACTTTTGACTAACTCCCTAAATTTCCAAAATTTTTGCCAGAGTTTCCCTTGTAACTGGGTCTATTCACCTGTCAGAGAGTCCCAGAAATCAACCCTAACAACATATACATGAACTAACGACGCAATATAACATAAAAACAGCGCCAACCAAAAAGGAACACCCTTAACATCAACTGTACAAATGATACATAATTCATAGAATGTTAACTCTTAGCATTTACATAGAACACAACTTTATAAATACATGACTATTCAAACAAATGAGGGTACTTCTTCTTCATTTCTTCCTTGGCCTCCCGGGTGGCCTCTTCAACCTGATGGTTCCGCCATAACACTTTAACGGAGGTAATTTCTTTATTTCTCAACTTATGGACTTGCCTATCAAGAATGAAAACTGGAATTTGTTCATAAGTTAATTCTTCATTCAACTCAATAATCTCAACAGGAACAATAAGCGACGGATCTCCAACCACCTTATTCAACATGGATACATGAAACACCGGGTGCACTAAGGACATCTCTAGAGATAGTTCTAGCATGTAAGCCACCTCAATAATCTTCTGAATGATTCTGTACGGTCCGACATACCTCGAACTCAATTTCCCTTTCCTACCTAACCGCATTATACCCTTCATAGGGGAAACCTTCAAGAATACCCAATCATATTCTTTGAACTCCAAATCCCTATATCGAACATTTGAATAGGATTTTTGATGAATCTAAGCAGTTTTCAACCGTTCTGAAATGATCTTAACTTTTTTCATAGCCTGATGCATGAGGTATGTCCCTATCAACTCTTCTTCCCCAATCTCGAACCACCAAATGGGAGATCTACATCTCCTATCATATAAAGCCTGAAAAGGTGCCACATGAATTCTAGCATGATAACTATTGTTGTAGGCAAACTCTATGAGTGGGAAATGATCATCCCAGCTACCCTTGAAGTCAAGAACATAAGCGCGCAATATATCCTCAAGCGTTTGAATAGTTCGCTCTACCTTTCGGTCAGTCTGCAGGTGAAAGGTTGTACTAAGATACACCTGAGTACCCAAACCCTGATGAAACTTCTTCCAAAAATTAGCCGTGAACTGTGCCCCCGATCTGAGATAATAGAAACTAGAGTGCCATACAACTTGACTATTTACTTGATTTACAACTGAGCATATTGCTCTGCTGTGTCGATAGCCTTAACAGGTAAGAAGTGTGTTGATTTCGTGAGTATGAGGCATGCAAGGTAGTCCCCCCACAATTACCCAAATCGAGTCGAACTTGCGAGGCATGCAAGGTAGTCCCCCACAAAGTCCATATTGGTCATCTCCCACTTTCACATTGGAATTTCTATGTTTTGTGCCAATCCACTGGGCCTTTGGTGCTCGGCCTTCACTTGCTGACAATTTGGACATCTTGCCACAAAGTCTATTACATTCCTCTTCATATCATTCTAGAGTACCTCGAAGTGTGAGCCTCAATCATGAATCTTTCCCGGACACTATCCATGTTTGGAACACATAATCGCCCTTGGTACCTTTGTGTGCCATCATCCATGATAAGAGAAAAGGCCATGGTCTTATGGTTATTAATCCCCTCTTACAATTGTACCAACAATGGATCGTTATATTGCTTCTCCTTGACTTCCACCACAAGCGACGATTCAGCCCTATTTTGCACAATCACCCCTCCTTCACAAGAGTCCGCAAGACGAACTCCCAAACTAGCCACCCGATGTACCTCATTGGCCAACGGCCTTTGATATGCCTCCAAGTGAGCCAAACTACCCATAGATTTTCGACTAAGAGCATCTGCTAAAACATTAGCCTTCCCCGGATGAAATAGGATATCGATGTTGTAATCCTTGAGTAACTCAAGTCATCTTCTCTGCCTCAGATTCAATTCCTTCTATTTGAAAATATATTGAAGACTCTTATGGTCCGTGAATATATCCACATGGACCCCATATAGATAATGACGCCAAATCTTCAATGCAAATACCACCGCTGCAAGCTCTAAGTCATGTGTTGGATAGTTCTTTTCATGATTCTTGAGTTGCCTAGAAGCATAAGCTTTCACTTTGCCATGTTGCATTAATACACACCCAACTACGATTCTTGAAGCATAACAATATACCACAAACCTATTTGTACCCTATGGTAGGGTCAACACCGGTGCCGTAGTCAATCTTGATTTCAACTCCTGGAAGCTTCTTTCACAAGCATCTGACCATTGGAACTTAGCCGTCTTCTGCGTTAATTTAGTCAACGGAGAGGCAAGAGTAGAGAACCCTTCCACAAACTTCCTTTAATACCCCGCTAGGCCTAAGAAACTATGAATCTCTGTTGGGGTAGTAAGTCTTGGCCAATTCTTCACAGCTACAATCTTCTGAGGATCAACCTCAATTCCTTTTCTGGAAATGACATGACCCAAGAACGTGACAGATTCAAGCCAAAATTTAATTTGTCAAACAAATCATCTATCCTTGGTAGTGGGTACTTATTTTTTATTTTAGCCTTGTTAAGCTGCCGATAGTCAATACACATTCTTAGCCACCAATCCTTCTTTCTTACAAATAGAATCGGTGCGCCCCAAGGCGACACACTCAGCCAGATGAAACCCTTCTCTAACAAATCCTTTAATTGTTCTTTTAGCTCATTCAATTCTGTTGGTACCATTCTATAGGGTGGAATGGATATAGGCTGCATTCCTGGCATCACATCAATGTCAAAATCAATCTCCCGGTCGGGCGGGATCCCAGGGAACTCATCCAGAAAGACCTCCAAAAATTCATTCACAACAGGCACAGACTCAAGCGTAGGTACCTCATCATCGGTGTCCATAACCCGGACCAAATGGTAGATACACCCTTTGTTAATCATCTTCGTGTTTTTAAGGTAATAAATAAACCTACCCTTCGGCACCACATCATCCCCCTTCCATTCAATCACTGACTCGTTTGGAAATTCAAACCTAACGGTTCTGGTTCAACAATCAAGCTTGGCAAAACATGAATAAACCTAATCCATTATTATTATTACATCAAAATCAATCATCCCCAATTCAATGAGATCGACCATGGTGTCCCGACCATGCACCATGACAACACAATCCCTATAAATCTGCGCGGCCATAATAGACTCACCAATCAGAGTAGATATAGAGAACAACTCATGGAGTTGTTCCGGTTCTATCCAAAATTCCATAGAAACATAGGGAGTGACATATGACAAAGTGGAACCGGGATCAATAACAGCAATCACATCATGAGATTGGACAGTCAATATAGACGTGACAACATCTGGAGAAGACTCTGAATTCTGGCGACCCCTCATAGCATAGAAACGATTGGGTCCTCCCGAACTCTTTGCGCCACCCCTATCTGTACCACGCCCTACGGGTGCTGCAGTGCCTCGAGTTGGAGGAGGTGCTACAGATGTAGTAGTTGCAGAACTGGCTGGCTGTATTGTTCGCCTGCCCATGCTCTAGTGAGACGAAGAACAATCCCTATGAATGTGACCCTTAATACCACACCCGTAACATATGGGTTGGTCCATGAAGCAGGCCCCAAAGTGCATCTTCCTGCACCTAGGGCATGGGGGCCTCCGCTGCTGGTGAAATCTCCCACCAGAGCTTCCCTGCTTGTAGGATCCCTTATTGGCCTGGCTGGGCCGAAAACGGCTCCCCTGTTGCTGATTGGGCATCAATGGCGGTGCACTAACAGAAGACTGAGAAAACGACTGGGATAGCCCTGATGACCCTCCCCTGAATGCTGACCTACCACCACCTCCACTACCCCTGAATGTTGGGTCCCCTACAGACTGGACCGGGCCTTGCTACTGCTCTCACGCTCCATTATATTCTTCAATATGTGGGTCTCTGTGTATTGAGAAAATGCCACCATCTTACCATAGTTTATTTTAGAATTCAAGGCGGCTGTAGCGGCCTCATTAATAACCAAGGAGCTAAAGCCTTGCACAAACCGGGGCGCTCTAGCCTCTATAGTGGGTAACATGTAGATGGCACATTTGGAAAGGCGCGCGAATCTCATATGCACTCATTCTACCTTGTTTCAGGCTCTCAAACTCAGCGGAATGAGATACCTTAGTCTCGGCAGGCAGGAAATGATCAATGAAAGCATTGGCAAACTCACTCAAGCTCGCCGGAGGGCTTCTCTCCTCACGGGAGTCCTCCCATATTTCAAACCAAGAATAGGCCACCCCTTTCAGGCGGTAGGTGGCCAACTCTGCTCCCTCTGTCTCAGTAGCATGCATAACTCGAAGAGTCTTATGCATCTCATCAATGAAGTCCTGGGGGTCCTCCTCAGGATCAGTACTTGTGAACACTGGAGGATCCAACTGGAGAAACTTGTTAACCCTGGAACTAGTGGAATCCCCTGGCTAACTAGAAGCAGTGGGTGCAACATTTGATCTTAGGGCCTGGTAAGCCACTATCTTAGCCAACATTTGTTTGGCTCCCCCGAGATCCCCATCAGATACACCGGGACCGGAAGCTAGGACTGGAGGTGGAACTATAATATCAGTTGGAGGGAACGTAACACTCTAAGTAGGTGTAGGAACTGGTACAGTCTTAGCAGGAATAATAGATTCAGGCGGTGTCGTAATTAGGTGAATGTTCTCACCCCTCGGGTGCTCTCCCGCATCATCAAGTAAAGGATCAACTGTCACTCCTGGGTGGAATTGGCTCCTTGTCCAGTTCTTACTTTCTTCCTAGGTGCCATATAGTGAACATTAGAGCAATGCATGAGTTAAAGGAGGAACAATCTTACAATCAGCTTTATCGCACGATCTAGAACATCAAAAAAGGATGTTATTCCTAAATTCCCAAGTAGCCTGCTAATTATAGATGTGGTCGAAAACACGCCGATAAGAAGCACTCTACTAGACACGGCTCCAATACATCCTAGGACACTTTAAAATCTTAGGCTCAGATACCATGTTTGTCATGCCCCGACCGCAGGGAGCGCGACCGGCGCTAAACCGAAATACCCCGGTCAAGCAAAACTTTACAATACCTTTTACCCCATTCACCCATGAATAAAGAGAAGAATACATTTCATTAGTTTGACATTGCAGTTTGAGGTCATGTGAATAACACCAGTTCATTTCCATTAGTTACGTCATTAACAGGTCTCCAAAACAGTACATTGTACAATCATACTTAAAGTGGAACAGATAATATGATTACAACATTTTTAGTTTAACTTTCCCAAAAATAGATACAACCCATACTATGTCTATGGAGCCTATAACAGGAATAAAAGAGTGCAATGACAGTGCCAGAAAGAAGATCCCGGCTATACCTCAATACGCTATGTACAAAGGATAAGAGACACAGGACCCCAAAATGAAGTGGGGTACCGAGTCAACTGAGGTGAGTGTGTGCTGCTATCACTGAATAATACCACCTGCTATGGAACCACCTGCATCCATTAAAGATGCAGTGCCCCCGGCAAAAGGGACGTTACTACATATGGAATAGTACTAGTATGTAAAATGAAACACCCTGTCAATAGAACGGGCAACAGTAAACGGAGAATAAAATAGGAAATCAATAAGAGACTCGGACAGTAACAAGGTGTCAAGTTAGGGAAAAAGTATATTTCAAGTAATTTTCAGTAATTTAAGTTGGGAGATCTTTAGCACCGATACACCATTGTGTTAGGTTGCTCCCACCTACCCTTCCTCGGTGGATAAACGATACTCTCAGAGTATTTATTATTAAAAGGATTTACCACACATTTCATAATTTTTTTCATATCATTCATTTTATTAGCACCATTGGCCATAACGCAATATCATTCTTGGCACGTTGGCCGCACATCATATTTTATGTTCTCTTCTTTCACTTTCAAAATCATCATGGGTAATACACAACAAGGCCTTTCTAATTAAGACTTTAAACACATATTTGAACAATTTAGGGTCATAGGCACATGCAATTTCTTACACAATTGACATGATAGCTTTCATTAGAATCGCACTTTTAAATCGTAACGTAATAACACACAACCCATACTTAAATCACATTCTCAACATTGACCCAAAATAACAAGAATCTTTGGAACACATATTGAACGCATATATCTTTCAACACAAGGCTTATTCGAAATAATCAATTTATAATAAGCATCACGGGACTTACTTGGATATTGTGGGGTTCAATTTTAAGAGAAGGGTTTAGCCAACATTTTTCTTTGAGCTTTCCTTAATTCACTACACAGTTCTGAAATCCTAGCAACTTTGATCTATTTAGAGGTATAGCAAAATTGAACATAAATTAGGAAGGAGTTCACGTTTCCAGCTCATGTGAGCATTTTATCAAACGCTAGGTGGGAATTATTGTTACTAGATTCTCCTATAGAGGATTTCCTTCACTCCACAACCCAAAGTCTACCCATTTGAGTTCAACTACCTTTCCACAACTCATGAATGTACATGCATGCATAAACAACAACCCTCATCCTCAAAACCTTCCTCCCCATTACCTATTCCCAAACAAAATTTCGTAATTGAGGGTTAGGGCTAGAATCTTACCTCTTGGTTGAAGGCCTTGTGAGCTTTCTTGTTGAATTTCAAAGCTTGGACAAGATTTTGGAGGAACAATTAGCTTAGGGAATTCATCTCTCACTCTAAGGCACTCCCTCTCTCTTAAAATACCAGACACCCCCTTTAAAAATCGTCCCTTATGTCTAATTATTGAGATAGGGTCAGGTTAAAAAGTTTGAAAAATGAAGCCCCAATGCACATCTGCACTCAAATATGAGACTGCATAACGCTTCTACGGTCTACAAAATCGACCGCATAATTGCCCTCCGGAACTGGGCACCCATGCCTCACTCTGCGACCGGTCTACAGTCCGCAGACCTATTCTGCTGTCGCATAAATGCCGCATAACTACCCTCCAGAATGTTTTTTATGCTGGGTCTGCTAGGGGTTATGTGGCCTGTAAAATGATTATACCGCCACATAATGGTCCAAAAATTTTGGCCAAATTTCTGCCGCATTCTGCGGTAGATCTACGGTCCGCAGATCAGTTTTGCAACCGCATAATGGGCTGCAGAAATGCCCTGCATTTCCAAAATATTTCTTCAACTCCTCAATGCACTGTTCAACCCAAGAAGAATCTCTATTATCAACAACGCATAAGTCTACTTTGGCACCACGAAACTCCGAGTTTTAGGTAACATTTTATGGGGCCTTACACTTTAGTGAAATTACAAAAGGGAAAAAAATATTTACATTAATTTTTTTTTATTAGTAGAATCCGGAGAACGAGAAGTATCTACTGCATCTTTTAAAGGTGAAGGCTGCTCGGCGTCCAGTTCGACACCTTCATCCTTGTCCTTATCTTTTCTTCTTCAGCTTCCTCCTCGATATTTGATTACCTAGAACAAGTGCTTAAGAAGCTTGAAGCAGTGGGTCGGGCAGGAAAGTTCTCGAAGGCCGTTGTTACAAATTGAGAGCTTCGGCATTGCATTGATCTATATTTTATTACCTTCTATGGCATCCTTAAAAGTTTTCCTCCTCATCTGATAAACTATGTGAGTTTTCTCAAGTAGGAAAGAATCTTCTTGATCTTGTCTTTTTCTTGGAGTTTTTTTATATTGGACTGCAGCCGATCATTATCAACCCTCAAGATATCATAGGTCCGGTAAAAGGTCATTATTGGTCTTCACATGCTCGCGATTTTTCTCCATGACCCTTTTTAGCCTTTTCTCCATTCATGCCCTCTTCTCCTGGGCCACAATAGTTTCCTCGGTTTTGGAATATAAGCTTGCTTCCAAGGTGTTGATTTTTTCCATGGAAGCAGACTCACATTCCTTTGCCAAATTCACTACATCCTGCAGCTCAGCCCACTTATCATTCAACTCAGCAAGCTCAGTATGTAGCTGAGCTTCTTCTATTCTATGAGCCCTTTTTTCTTGTTTGGTTTGCTCGAACCGGGCTTAAAGTTCACCCAACTAAGCAAGCTTTTCCTATAAAGCTAGGAGGCACTCAACGAATTGGTCCCATTTAGCAGCAATTTGATCCCGCTCGACAGCAAGTTCCGCTTTGGCTAGGATTATCTTTTGTAAGCCCTTGGACGCAAGGAGGTTAGCCTGTAAAATTTGTGATTAAAGCAATTGAATATAATGGTAAACAAATGAAAAGAGAAAAGAGAATAATAAGATGATACCTAAGCAGCAAAGTGCATGTTGTTGTTAATCAGACATTGCACAGAAAGAGCATTCATCTTTCTCCGGTCCTTGTCCCCACCGGCTTGGAAACCAAGTTTCACTCATTAGAAACCGAAAAATTAACACTGCGTTTACCATTAGGGTTTTGGATGTTCCCATAATCGGGTGACCGGGGGGAATGTACGTCTTCTACTTGTTCAGTTAATGTTGAAGTAGGAGGCGGAGGAATATCATAAGTGGAACCCCTCTGATAGAAAGCGACAACCGGAGCCCGGAAGCAGGACTCAACATTTTTGATCATTTCCAACTCTGTAAAGAGTTCTCGAAGGTCTGGTTGAGCTGGGGAATATTATATTTTTTCTTCTTTGGAGAGAAATCGCTTCATCATCATTTTCGGTACATTTATCGTCAAGGACCACTGTGGCTGGTCCTACCGGGGTTCCCTATATGATTGGAGGCTTCTCCTGAGCCTTGGCCTGGGTGGTGGGTCTTCTTTTTTGCCTTTTCCCCTTGAGCTAGGGACTTAGGGAAGATGGGCCTTCACCAGAAGCTAAAGTGGCATCACGATCCCTCTTCTAGTCAAGGGCTTCTTGAATTTGTTGGTGAGCCACCTTCGGGTCATGAGAAACCTCGATGGTGGGATAGACAGAAGATCCCTTAAGAAGGCCTACATGTTATGAAAAGAAGTTAAAACATTTATGCTGCATAAAGTTGAAGATTAAAAAGGAAAAGCGGAAGTTTTGCTCACCATGATTCTTGGCCTTCCAGTTGAATATGTGTGAAATGTCCTTCCACTTACGGGAGTCTAGTGTGGAGATGTCTAAAAATTTTTGCAACCATTGGTTTAGGTTGCGAACCACTGGAGGAACCTAGCGGGTAGCTGAAATAAGAGAAGAGAAAGTTAGCAAAAGGGGAAATTTTCTTTAATAAAGTAGAAGAAGGATATTCAAAAATCTTACGAGTGCAGTTCTAGGATTCGGGGATAGGGTGTTCTGACGCTGGTAGAATGTCCCTGGTAGCAATGAAAACGAACCTCTCCATCTAACCACGATTATTATCACCGTCAACGCTGGTGACGATGGCATGGTGATCGTTTTCGCTGAGTTTGATCATGCCTCCACGAAAAGCTTTGAGGTGTAAAGGTTGATCAAATGAGCAACAGTAAGGGTTTCACCTGTCCGGGAACATAGAAATCGAAGGCAAGCTACCGTTCGCCATATTGACAAACCTATTTGAGCTAAGCAAACTCGATAATTTTTGCAAATTTATAAGATGATGGGATCGATGTCCTAGCCCATCCCAGCCACAATCTTCTTTCACGACGGGAATACTAGCAGGACAAATGGAAGAAAGATACATACTAATAGCTCTGTTTCTGTCATTTTTAAGGTTAGGGGGTTCATGTTAAACTTAGAGATCCGTATCACAATTTAGTTAAGAAGGGATGAGTGAGCTAGTAGAAGGATGAGCGACATTGGGTTCCTTAGATTTATTCTTCTAGAATAGGCCACCATCGACGTAAGTGTCTGAGTAACTGGAGGAAGAGATAGTAAGAGACATGGTGATGGAAAACGCGAATATGAATGTTTTACTGAAAAAGTGAGAATTGCAGAAAAGCTCTAAGAAAATTTGAAGAAGAAAGGTTTGTAAAAGTGAACAGTAAAAGATAAACTAGGGAGAAGTCTATAGGCGGCAGAATACAAGGCCATCATTACCTAGGTAACTAGCAAAAATATTTACCGAATCATGGAATAACTCGTGTTCGGCTCATTAAATGCAAGGAAATGTGCATCATTTCAATTGTCATAAACTGTTCGGGAACATTCCCACCAAGAAAATGAGACTTGTCTATTTCCAGGTAACATAAAGTTTAGTAGGGGGACTATCTGTATAGGGTAAAATTGATGAATGACAGATGGATGCTCGTCTAGTTGACACCTGACAGTAAAGATAGCTTGGATATGAGTTAGCAAATAGCTGGCACCGGTTACGAGCATGTGACCGGTGTTGTGTGAGTTTCGAAGACACTGAAACTGGTAAGAAAGTTTGAAAGGATGATATCGGTCGAAGAAGGCAGCATTCAAGGAGCGGTCATTAGAAAGAATCTTTACATTTATACTCAACCGTTATGCAGCTATCAAGACGGGTCTTTATTCATATTAAAGAAGAGCTTGATTTTGGGTTCTTGTCTCCCCGAATTTAGCTATAAATAGAATTTGTACTCATTGTAAACACGAAATATCTATACACAAAAAAAGGCTAAACTTACTCTTATTTTATTGACATTCTTTCTACTTTATACTTTGTTCTTGTTCTTGCTTCCGGAGAAGCTCGCTTCACAATTAGGCTTATATGTTTTTCAAGTTTTCTTAATTTATTTATTTTTGTTCTTAGTTATTTTACATTCTTGGATCAAATTAATCTACGTGTCTATAAACCATGTTATAAATTCAACTGTACCATGGATTCTGGGTTGTTCGACAATGACATTCAGTAGGTTAATGATAATGTTGATATTGGTGATATGGTATTTTTATTGAAAAGGTTATCATTTTGGTTTAGCCATGTGTTTCAAAGTATAAAGGGAATGAGGACAACGACTATAATGGAATAGCTACTAGGAAGTACAATAAGTTCTTTAGAATGACATGCTTCCTTAATCTAGTCTTGAGGATGGGAGCTTGGGGTACTGATTTTTAAAGTTGACCAGAAACGCACTTGAGCATTGAAATAGTAGGTGGATGGAATCTTCCTCTGCTAGGTAGCATTATTTACTATATTCCTATATGTAAGGAGAAGAGAAGTAGGAAGTCTATCATGAAGTAGCAACCAGAAAAAGTACTTGTGCTTATTCAAATAATTGCCTTTTCATATTTATTTACGCGGTGAATCTGGAATTGGAGTAGATTGGGGATTATTATTAAAGAATTTAGACGCAAATCTAGTATTGAGTGTGCCATCATTACTAGGACACCATAAGAAGGTGTCTTCTGTTGGTTTAGAGAAACGTAAATAAGAATCTTGAATCCACTATATAATTTGCTGGGGAAGTTCAAAGTTTATTGAGGAAAGATTTCATTGGTTATTAGAAATAATCCAGCTAAGTGTAAAGAGTTTGATTATTAATAACATTTGGAAGAGGCCTATTAATCAGTTGACGAGGAGAGTAATTGTAGTTAATCCAATGATCATTCCACAAACATATATTGGATCCATCCCCTTTACTCCAGGTTGTATCTTTGCTAAATAGAACATGAGCTTTTACCATGCCCTTCCAGATGTAGGTATCTGTTGAGAAGGCTAAAGGTTGAAGTTGGTTGGGACGACTGGAGTATTTTGATCGAAGTACATTGGACAAAAGATTATTTGAACCAGTAATTTTATTGTAGTGCCATAATAGAGAATTCATCAGCCCGTAATTATTTGTCTTCGCACTTGTAGGCCTGGTCCCTCACTATTTTTACGGACAGTTACTTTATCCCAGTAAATTTGATGAACTTTCTTTTTCATAGGGGTAGATCCCCGGAGAAATCTTCTTTGGATTCTGTCAATATGGTTACAAGTAGTATGGCTGAGATTAATTTGCATTGCATATACTGGGATAGCAGCTAGAGTGCTCTGAATTAGATCAGAGTGGCTCTTCTTACCATATTGAGGAACTTAGTTTTCCATTCTTTCGACTAGTTTTCAGGCGATCAAGAATGAATTGGCAATCTTTGCTATTAGGCTTTGTATTTGTTAGGGGGAAACCTAGATATTTACTAAAGGAAGTAGAAGTTCTAATATTTAGTATGGAGGAGAGATGTTCCTTATCATCCTGGTTTACATTTGAATAGAAGAATTCATTTGACTTACTAAATGTAACGGTTGGGCCTGTCGTTTTGAGTATTTTAGTCTCCTTTTCCCTATTTGATGCTTTACATATGTGTATTTGTGGTTATGTGACTTGTCAGGGTGGTTGGTTTAATTTCAGAGAGGTTGTGGAGTAAATTGGGACATTTAGTCCCAAGGTTGGGAGTTTAAGTTTAAGAGTTGACCGGAATTTGACTTTTGTGTCGACGGTTCCAGAATGGAGTTTTTATGGTTCCAATTTCATATGGTAATTTTGGACTTAGGCGTATGTCCGGATGTGGATTTGGAGGTCCGTAGATTGATTTGGTGCTTTTTGGTGAAAGTTGAAAAGTTGAAGGTTTGGAAGGTTGATAACTTTGACCGAGAGTTCACTTTGTTGATTTCGTGTTTGGATTTTGGTTTCAGAAGTTTGAATAGGTCTATTATGTCATTTGGGACTTGCATACAAAATTTGAGGTCATTCAGAGTTCGTTTCATACGATTCGACATGAGTTTTGAAAGTTAGAAGTTCATTAGGCTTGAATTGGGGTGTGATTCGTTGTTTTGATAATGTTTTAGGTGATTTGAGGCATCGAGTAGGTTCGCATTATGCTTTGGGATTGGTTGGTGTGACTGGACGAGGTCTCGGGGGCCTCTGGTGTGTTTCGAATGGTTTCAGACCATTTTCATCATTTTTAGTACTGTTGATTCTGAGTTTCTGGTTTCCTTCTTCGTAATCGCGAAGAGGGTGTCGTGATCGCGAAAGGTTGTTTTGTTGGCAGGGGTCATTTTTCATTGCGTTCGTGGATGGAAGCTCGCGTTCGCAAAGTTTGGAAGATAGTGGTCATCGCGACCACATGAGTGTAGACGCATTCGCGTAGAAGGGGAGTCCAGCTGGGGTGTCAGGCTGTAAGCCTTCGCGATTACGAGAGGTATCCCGCGTTCGTGTAGTGTCAGGATAGTTGTTCATCACGTTTGCGCCCGGATCTCGCATTCGCGAAAAGCGTTTCTGTGGCAGTGTTTGGTTGTGCTTCGTGATGGCGCAGTTGGTCCCACGATCGTGAAGGGTGTGCCTTGCCAAACCATAAGTGTTCTACTTTTCGAGGGTTTTAGTCAGTTTATCACATTTTGAGTTAGAAAGCTCGGATTTGGGTGATTTTCGAGAAATTTTTCACGGTTTAGACTGTCTTTGTTTTTAGTAATTAATTTATGAATATAAATGAAGAAATTTGGGATTTTAGTAAAATCCTTCCTAAAGTAAAAATAGAGGATTTGAAGGTCGATTTGATGTTGTAATTGGATGAAATTGGCATGGTTGGACTCGTATTCGAATGGGTGTTCGGAATTTGTATGCATTGTCAGGTTCCGAGGTGCGAGCCCGGGGTTGAATTTTTTATTTTGATTAAAGATCTTAGCTTTATCATTTGGAATCATTTCCTATGGTTTTATTGATGGTATTAAGTTATTTTGGCTAGATTCAAGTTGTTCGGAGGTTGATACACATGGGAAGGGCTTGTTAGAGGATTGATTTGGCTTGCTTGAGGTAAGTATCTTATCTAAACTTAGTTGAGGCACTAGTTATCTGAGTTATTTGTGATAGCTACGCGCTATGGGTGACGCACATGTGTGGATTTAAGCCCATGTGCGAGCACTGAGGTATTTTTCAAGCTTAGGGTTGTAACGACCCGGCCGGTCATTTTGAGTATTTTAGTCCTAGCATCTGTTCAGATAGAAGGATCTTAACTTGCGGCAACAGAGATGGTTAGAGTTGCTTAAGAAGTATGATATCACAATTCTATATCATCCCGGGAAGGCCAATGTGGTGGCCAATGCCTTCAGTCGAAAGGCGGAGAGCATGGACATTTTAGCATATCTATCGGTAGCAGAGATGCCACTAGCCCAATATGTTCAGGCCTTGGCCAACCAGTCTGTTAGATTAGATGTTTCAGAGCCCAATCGAGTTCTTGCTTGCGTAGTTTGCCGGTCTTCTTTATATGATCGCATTAAAGAGTGTCAGTATGACGACCCCTATTTGCTTGTTCTTAAGGACACAGTACAGCATGGCGATGCTAAGGAGGTTTTTATCGGAGATGACGGTGTGTTGTAGATGCAGGGCCAATTATGTGTGCCCAATGTGGATGGGTTATGTGATTTGATTCTCCAGGAGGCCCACAGCTCGCGGTACTCCATTCATCCGGGTGCGGCTAAGATGTATCAGAATTTGAGGCAACACTATTAGTGGAGGAGAATGAAGAAAGTCATAGTGGAGTATGTAGCTCGATACCTAAATTATCAGCAGGTTATGTATGATCACCAGGAGCCAGGTGGGTTGCTTCAGAGGCTTGAGATTCTCAAGTGAAAATGGGAGCATGTTACCATGGACTTCATTGTTGGGCTCCCACAGACTCAGAAGAAATTTGACGCAGTATGGGTGATTGTGGACAGGTTGGCTAAGTTGGCCCATTTCATTCCCGTAGTGGCTACCTATTCTGTAGAGCAGCTGGCTCAAGTCTATATCTGCGATAGTGTCTGACTTGATGGTGTCCCGGTATACATGATCTCTGATCGGGGTACGCTGTTTACATCATATTTCTGGAGAGCCGTACAGCGTGAGCTAGGCACACGTGTCGAGTTAAGTAACCATTCCACCCCAGACGGATGGACATTCCGAGCACACCATTCATATATTAGAAGATATGCTTCATGCCTTTGTTATGGATTTTAGGGGTTCTTGGGATCAGTTCTTGCTGCTTGAGGAGTTTGCTTACAACAACAGCTACCAATGAAGTTTTCAGATGGCTCCTTATTAGGCCTTATATGGGAGACGGTGTCATTCTCCAATTGGTTAGTTTGTGTCGGGAGAGGCTAATTTATTAGGCACAGATTTGGTTCGAGAGGCCTTGGAGAAGGTCAAGTTGATCTAGGATCGGCTTCGTACAGCCCAATCTAGAAAGAAGAGTTATGCAGATCGGAATGCCCGTGATGTTGCATTCATGGTTGGAGAGCAAGCTTTGCTCCGGGTTTCACCCATGAAGGGTGTGATGAGGTTCGGGAAGAAACACAAGTTGAGCCCTAGGTATATCTGACCTTTTGATATCCTTGAGAGGATTGGTGAGGTGTCTTACACGCTTGAATTGTCACCTAGTGTATCTGCAGTTCATATGGTGTTCCATGTTTCCATGCTCCCATATTTTAGATTTCATGTTTCCATGTTTCCATTCTCCTCACGACGATCCATCCCATATTTTAGATTTCAGCTTAGTCCAATTGGACAAGGATTTCTCTTACGTTGAGGAGCCGGTGCTCATCTTGGACAGGAAGATCCGAAAGTTGAGGTCAAAGAACATTGATTTAGTAAAGGTTCAGTGGAGAGGTCAACCTGTCGAGGAAGCGACTTGGGAGACCGAGCATGATATCCACTACCGTTATCCTCATATTTTCATCCCTTCAGGTATGTCTCTATACTCGTTCGAGGACGAATATTTGTTTTAAGAGGGAGAGGATGTAACGACCTTGCCGATCATTTTGAGTATTTTAGCCCCGTACTCATATTTATTGCCTCGTCTATGTTATATTGTGGTTATGTGACTTGTCGGGGTAGTTGGTTTTGGTTTCGGGTGAGTTTTGGAGTGAAATGGGACACTTAGTCCCAAAGTTGGAAGCTTAAGTAGAAAGAGTTAACCGGAGTTTAACTTTTATGTAGACAACTCCGGAATAATGTTTTGACGGTTTCGATAGCTTAGTATGGTGATTTTGGACTTAGGAGCTTGTCTGGTTATTGATTTGGTGGTCCGTAGGTCGTTTTGGCTTGAATTGGTGAAAGTTAGAAAGTTAAAGGTTTGGAAGATTGACAAGTTTGACCGGGAGTTGACTTTATTTATATCGGGGTCGGATTCCTATTCCGAAAGTTGGAATAGATCCGTTGTGTCAATTATGACTTATGTGCAAAATTTGAGGTCAATCGGAGTTGGTTTGGTATGTTTCAGGATTAGTTTTAGAAGTTAGAAGTTCATAAGTTTATTAGGCTTGAATCAATGTGGAATTCATGGTTTTAGTGTTTTTAAATATGATTTGAGGCTTCGAGTGAGTTTGTATCGTGTTTTAGGACTTGTTGGTATGTTAGAATGTGGTCCTGGGCCCCCCAGTTGTGTTTCGGATTGAGTTTAGACCATTTGTTCTTGAAATAGGATTGCTGGTTTTCTGAGTTTCTGGTTTACTTCATCGCATTCGCGAAGATTATACCGCGGTCGCCTAGACTCTTCGGTGACTGGTGGAGTTTTACACTTCGCGTTCGCAAATTCAGGGATACGATTGCGATGGTCGGGGAGCTTGTGCATCGCGAATGCGTGAGTAGTACCGCGTTCGCATGTAAAGAAGGAGAGGCAGTAGGGAGGCCGCATTTGCGACTGAGTTCATGCGATCACGTAAGAGGTTTTGTGAGCAGGAAGAATTTGTTCTCCGCGATCGTGAGTGTTTTTCTACGATCGCGTAAGGCAATAACTGAGCAGCAGTATATTATTTCCAAATCGAGGGTTTTGTTCCATTTTTCATCTTTTAAGATGGAGACCTTGGTTTTGGAAAATTTTTGAAAAGATTTTTAAGGAGTTGATAGGGGCAAGTGATTCTAACTCGGATTTGGCTATTATGCATGAATCCATCATTGTTTTTATAATTTAATTATTTTTTTAAGTTTGATAAATTGTGGAAATTTGTGAATACTTCATAGACTATATTTTGAGGATTTGAAGGTCGATTTGAGATCAGAATTGACTAATTTTAGCATGGTTAGACTCGTTATCGAATGGGTGTTCGTATTTTATAATTTTGGTCGGGTTCCGAACCCCGAGCTCGGGGTTGACTTTTTTATTTTCTTTAAAGAATGCAACTTTATTATCCTGAATAGTTTCCTATGGTTTGTATTTATGGTATAAAGTCATTTTGGCTAGATTCGAGTCGTTCGGAGTTGGATATTCGCGAAAAAGGCCTACTAGTGGATTGTGTTATCGGGTGCTGAGATAAGTATCTTGCCTAACTTTGTGTGGGAGAATTACCCCTTAGGATTGGTATTGTTCTCAGTTAATTGTTGTGCGTAAAAGTCGTGTACGCAAGGTGACGAGTGGGTATACGAGCTAAATATAGTAATTGACCGGTTTAAGCTATGTAAATTCTTTTCATTCCTTTAATTGAATTGTCATAACATGTTGTATTCATCATCGTTAATCTGTCCTTGCATGCTTCACTTGGCATTGTTAATACTTGTCTCATCTCTTACCTGTTATTTGCCTTTACATGCTTAGTTGAAGTTATTGTTTCCTCATGGCCTTGTTAAATATTTAACTGTTTAGTTACCCTACTTGAAGTTGTTATTTTTTGGAATATCTTATTGTTGAGTTTTGGTGTTGAGGTTGTAAAAGAGGTGATCACATTGAGGCAAGTTGGGAATTGTTGAAAATACCATTCTTGTTGAGCCATGGGCTATATATTGTGAAAACATTGTTATTGTTGACTTATTTGGCAAGTTGTGGTATTGGAAACTTGAGGTGCGATTTGTGATATATTGTGATATTGATACGCATGCGGTAGTATAAGGATAAGGGTTGATACGCATGTAGCGCTATAAGGTGGGCTTGATACGCGTGTTGCTAGTAGGAGAACTACTTGAAGCCATGCGGGGTGATAAGGTGGGCTAAAACACGGGTAGTTATTTCGGAAAAAATAATTTTCAAAATCTATATGTAAAGCTCCCGCGATGATATAAGAAAATATTATGATTGTGATTGTGAAATGAGATACGAGGCGGTACCTCAGATGTGATTCTTATTGTTGTCTTTCATTTTCATCACTTGTGTTTTGTTTGCATCATTTCCTTGTTGTTCTTATTATGTGTTTTCTTCCTTTGATGCGTTTATTGCCTTAACTTTCGGTGTATCTTACCTTGATGTATTTCTTCATTGTTTCTTTTCCTTGTTTCCATTATTATATTGTAGCATACTTGTTCGGCTTCTTTATTTATTCGAGTAGGTGTCTTGATCCGACCTTGTCACTACCCTACCAAGGTTAGGCTTGATACTTACTAGGTACCATTGTGATGCACTCATACTATGCTTTTGCACATCATTTTGTGCAGATCCGGGTACTTCATACCAGGCTAGGCATCCGTGAGTTGAGCTTGGATCAGAGACATCAAGGTATACCTTCCAACTTTCGCAGGCATTAGAGTCACCTTGTATCTTAGTCTCTATTGCATACTCATATTATAGACATTAATGTATTAGGGATGTTTTTAATATACTCGTGTAGAGCTTATGACTCAGTCTCACCAGATTTTTGGGGTTATTGTCAGTTGTATTATGGAATTATTTTATGATAGCCGGTTGGTTTAGGTTGAAGTTCTTTTAGTATTTCTGTTATTGTTTCATGTATATTAGGCTTACCTAGTCTTAGTGACTAGGTGCCATCACGACATCCTACGGAGGGGGATTAGGGTAGTGACAGGGGTAGTGCTTAGGCTATGATATGCCTAAAATAGATTTCTAAGCTTCATGCTATGATGTTTCTCCTATTTGTACCCTTGTTGTGAGCTATTTGAACCATGTTTGAGGTTGCATAGAGGTTAAATCTCCTTATTAAGCCTGATAGATGCTTTTTGTGATGTATTCACTTGATTTGAGCTATGGTATCACACTTTCATATGCATATACCTTAGCATATTACTTATACCAGTCCATGAGTATGAAATTTGATATTCTTTGATCATGTACATGTATTCTCGCATATCGGCTCTATGTCTGATATGGTTTGGACTTGTAGCCCATGACCACGCCAGGTGGATAGTGATATTGTGCCTGTGACTACACCAAGCAGATTGTGATATTTTACATGTGACCATGCCGAGCGATTTGTGATGTTGTGCCTGTGACCACACCGGGCGAATTATATTATTTAGACTGTGACCACGCCGGGCGGATTGTGATGTTGAGTCTGTGACAACGCCGGATGGACTATGATTATTGCACGTGGCTATGCCGTGCAACGTGTGGATACAGATCCATCCCCTAGGGTCACCCTCTCATGTGCGTTCTTTATGGTACACACGCAGATTTGTGAAAAACTGATCAGTGGTTAGTACGGTTAAGGAAATTCTGAGGAAAATCTGGCCAGTGTTGTTCGGTTATTACATTTCAGCTTTACTTACAATTTCTTTAGTTAATTACCTAATTAACTTGCATATCATCTTTATATGCTGGATCATTGACTAAGAAGAGTACTTGAGTAATTGTGTGCACCAAGATGGGTTTTTTTTGTGCTTTATGCCTTGATCACAATTTTGTTCTGAACATGTTGCATTTATGAACTGTACAAATCATAAAGAGTATCATCTATAATTCTTACTTTTATTACTTTGTCAATGTTAGTTATGACACTTGCCGAGTACATGGGGTCGGTGGAACTCATACTACACTCTACACTTAATTGTGTAAATCTAGGTGATGGACCGAGACACCGATAGCGGAGTTTGCTTGCAGATTTGTCTGAGAGACGAGGTAGAGCTACATTTTGATCGCAATCTTGACGTCTCTTTCCATTTGTACTGTTGTCTTTACTTCGGACAGTATTGTTATTTAGATTATCAGACTTGTATTTTCGTTTAAGAGCTCATGATTCCGTATTTACCAATTTTGCGGAATTTATTATTTATCGGCATTTTATGTCATATTTGGAGGCTTTAGACTTGTATCATTTTGTTAGTTCAGTTATTATGTTGCATCTTGTTATGTTCTATTTTCCTAGCAAGTGTGTTAGACGTCATCACGCCTAATTGGTGGTTTTGGATCGTGACACTAAAGTTAATAGTTAATACATTGATCCTATTGATGGTCAATGAAGTTAAGGATGTTAATGACAGTGCTAGCATTCTTAGAGTTGGCTTCTCCAAATAGGGTAAGATCGTCTGCAAATAGTAGATAGGATAATAATGTCCCAGTTTTGCTAAATTTAATGGGTTATCATATCCCAATATCAATTCTACATTCAATACAGTCCAGATGTTACCTAAATACCTCGCACAGCCATACAAATAGTTGGTAAAAATTAGTTCGGATGACCAGTTTTTGAACAGTCCATTAATTACAAGCGTTCGAAATTTAATAGGGATGTAGTTACTTTTTAAGGAAAAAATTATAGAGTATTTGGATAAAAATACCTCTAGAGAAAATATGAAACAACTCCAACATATGATACTGAATTCAAAAAAATTATGGAGTTACAAATGCAATTTGAACGCCATAAAATATTCTTGCAATTTTGAGCTGTCATTTAACTGCACAAACATTTTATGGAGTTTGAAATAAGTATTAACTAATGGTGGAAAAACGGATAAAAATATAATTATTTATTCATATTATCTAGTAAAATATGGGTTGGATAATGATTTTTTTAAAAATGGGCCAAATATGGATAAGATCTATATTATCCACTTAAAAAATGAATACTTAATGGATAACCAATGAATTTAACTTTTATATTTGGAAAGACTCAAATTAGGGGTTCCTCAAATTTGAGAGATTAGAAATTCTCCCAAAAGTGATCACATTCAAGAAACAATGGATAATATGGGTATCCATATTATCCACCAGTTAACCTATTTTCTATGTGTATTAAATGTGGGCGGATCGAATATTTTATATTTTGGTATTACTCGTTGTCGACACGCCCATATCTGACCCGACACGCCCATTTTCCACCCCTAGTATCAAGTTTCCCAACTAAATTTGCATGTCGTCGGTCTCTTTTTCAATTAAACAACAAACTAAACCAAATAAAAATACCTATCGATTTTTTATATCAATTTGCTTTGATTTCCCTATTTTTCTTGAACAACCCTGCTACCATTTTCACCAAATGATTCCCCAAATAGGCACCATATCCAACCTATGAAAAGAGCTCCTTCAGCCCCTACCACGAAAAGTTAAAATTTGTCACAACCCGAAGTCCTAACCACGGGGCTGTAATGACACGTAACGTCCACTTGCTAGGCAAGCCAACACTAGGTACATAAATATATTTTTTTAGCAATTTTAAAAGCAGATTAATATGAAGATAAGCTATAAAACTTCAAAATATATAATAAACTGCAAATATGTTGTCTAATATATTCCCGGAATCAGGTGTCACAATTATATAAGCTACTAAAGCAAATACTACAACCAAGGTCCAAAATGAAAATTAACCTGTCTGAATGAAATAAATGGTATAAAAGATAAGAAGAGGACTTCTGATATGTGAACGTCGTGCCGCTCTACCTCAAGTCTCTGCGTAAGGATAGTCCGAGCAAGCCTAAACCAAATGTCGGTGGGACCAAAACCAAAATCTGCACAAGAAGTGCAGAAGTGTAGTATGACTACAACCGACCTCATGCATTCCGTAAGTACCGAGTGTAACCTCTATAAAAGTAGGGACGAGGCTATAACAAGGCGCTCAATATAAACCTGTACGAGTATAAGTAACAACAATAGCAAAATAGAAAAACAAGAATTAACATGAAAATCGGAAGGGGTACATCTGGTATTTCATATTTCCATGCTTTGGAAGTACCGTGAGGATAGTTCACATGTTTTAGACTTCATCACTGTACATCTTTATGAGAATTTGACCTATGAGGAAGAGTCGGTGGCTATTCTAGACCGGCATGATTGAAAGTTGAGGTCTAAGAGTTTTCCTTCTGTTAAAGTGCAATGGAGATGTCAGCCGATTAAGGAGGCTACGTGAGAGTCCAAGTCTGATATGTGGAGTAGATACCCATAATGTTTTACCAGTCCAGGTACTTTTCTATATCCATTCGAGGACGAACGTTTCTTTTAGAGGTGGAGAATGTGATGATCTGATAGGTCGTCTTGAGTACTGGTCTTAATTTCTTCGAGACCTCTCATAGCTTCATTTTATGTTATATGACTTACGTGCGTGGTCCGTGTAATTTTCCTTAAAGCTTTTATGTGCAATTTTAAAGAAAAAATAATTTTTGACTTAAAATAAGGCTAGAGTAGACCACGGTCAACATTCTTAGTAAACGATCTCGGATCGGTATTTTGACGATTCTGGTAGGTTTATATGATATTTTTAGACTTGTACGCATGTTTTGTTGGGATCCCGGGTGACCCGAGCATATTTCAGCGCATTATGTGAAAGTTGGTAAAAATCGAGTTTTAAGTTGAAATCCTTGAGTTTTGATGACCGATTCTTGTTGTATGATATTATTTTGGTAATTTGAGTGAGCGAGCAAGTTTATCTGATGTTATTATACTTGTGTTCATGATCAGATAGAAGCCCGAGGGGCTCGAGTTAGTTTCGATATGTTTTGAGAAAACTTTGAACTTTGTTCAGGTCTGCAGGACTCGCAATTGTGAGTCCTGCGTTTTGGAAGCTGGGCTCGCAAATGTGATAATTAGGGAGGGACTATTGGCTTTGAAATTGCGAAGATGGCATAGAAAATGCAATCCTATGGGCTCCGCTTTTGCGGTTGTTGTGTCGCAAATGCGAATGTAGCTTAGTCGGGCAACCTTCTCAAATGTGAAGGTGAAATTGCAAATGCGAATGGGGGAGGTTCGGAAAAGCAAATTTTAGTCACTTTTGCGACCACTGATGGCTAAGACATTGGTCGCTTTTGCGATGGTCGAAATTGCGAACAAGAGTTCGCAATTACGACATCTGCAGCGGGGTAAAAGTTGGAAAATCGAGACTTAGCTCATTTTACACCATTTTCGAGCCCTAAACACTTTAGGATTTTCTTTTCAAATTCATTGGTAAGCAACTTTAACTAGTTTTAATCTATTTCACTTACTATTCCATGAATTGTAACATCAAATCCATGAATTTCAAACAAGAAATTAGGGGTTTTATAAAATTGAGATTTAGACCTCAAATTGAGGTCGAATTTTGAAAAAAAAACATAACTGGGCTCGGGTAAATGTGTAATTAGAATTTGATCCAATTTGTAATAGCCCAGTCCGCTAATGATATTGTCCGTTCTGGGCCTAGGCCCTCACGGGTTTAAAACGTGTCACTACTAACTTGTTTCTCTTTCTTTGCTATGAACACAAGTCGTTCATAGCCCACTTAGTCAAGATCACAAGTCGATCTTGACACACTAAGACCTGCCCATGCCGAGCCTTAGTCCCTCTTCGTCTTGGAGACCCCCTTCTTCATTCGAAGACCCTCTCCTTCTGCTCATATACCTAGAATATCTCTTGTGTTGTTCCAATATGGGACTCTATCTATATTCTGGGGTGTTACATATACTCCCTCTTATGGAATCAGTGTCCTCGATGAAGTTTGCCCCACCACATGGGATTCGTCTAGACTCAATTGAACTCTAACCCATCATTGGCAAGGCTGATACAAGAGTGACTCTGATACCATCTGTAATAGCCCAGCCCGCTAGTGATGTCCGCTGATGATATCGTCTGATCTGGGCCTAGACCCTCACTGGTTTAAAATGCGTCACTAGGGTTTAAGGCTTGTTAACTTATATACCCAGCTTCTCTCTTGAGTTTTGATGATGTGGGACTCTGTCGAAATTTTGGGGTATTACACGAATCACGGATTTTGACCAAGCGGGCCCAGGGTTGACTTTTGTAGACTTTTTTCAAAAGTGATCAAAATTGAACCTTTTTCATTCTTGGGTAGTTTCTAAAGCTTATTTTGAATTGTTTTATTGATAAATGGCTATATTTGGTTGGTTTGGAGGCTTGTTCGAAAAGAAAAGCCATGATTGACTATTGATTTGGTTGTGGAAAGAGGTAAGTGTCATGGTTAACCTTGACTTGAGGGAATTAGGACATGATTGGACTATTTGCTACTCGATTTATGTGTGAGGATGACGTATATGCAAGGTAACGAATGTATATACATTATCATGGGTTAAGCTTATAGGGCAGGCTACTTAGTTGTTTGTCCTCAGTTACTTCATGCCTTTATTCTTCCCATTACTACGTGTTAAATGCTTCAATTGTTATTTGCCCTTACTTGTTAAATTCATATTTTTGTTCGTTACATGCCTTAATTTGTTATATATTTTCAGGTATCCGTGTCTTTATTTATTGACTGCCTTTACTTCCCTTATGCTCTTGTATGTTGTTAGATAGCCTATTTTATCCATCTTATGTATTTATTTATTTAATTCTTTATTGTGTTTCATCATGAAATACGTCGTAGTTGGTTCTCGTTTTGTACATATATTTTAAATTTTTGGGATCGGATTGCACGCGGCAACAGATATTGAAATGATGCTTGGGATCGAGTTGCACGCCGCGATGGATATTGATATTGTTATTGGGATCGATTTTCACGTCACAATGAATATCGATATGTTATTTGGGATCGGGTTGCAGACCGCAATGGAGAAAATATGTTATCGTTGTTCTTGACTATTGGTTTCGTATCTATGCTGTATTTGTGAATTTGGGCATAGATGGTATTCTAGGGTCCTCTGTTATGTATTTTTATGTTCCGATTTTCATGTTAATTCTTGTTTTTCTATTCTGCTATTGTTGTCACTTATACTTGTACAAGTTTATATTGAGTGCCTTGTTATAGCCTCGTCACTATTTCGTCGAGGTTACCCATGGTACTTACGGAGTACATAGAGTCGGTTGTAGTCATACTACACTTCTGCACTTCTTGTGCAGATTTTGGTGTTGGTCCTACCGGCATTTGGTTTAGGCTTGCTCGGACTATCCTTACGCGGAGGCTTGAAGTAGAGCTGCACGACGTTAGCAGATCAGAAGTCCCCTTCTTATCTTTTGTACTATTTATTTCATTAAGACAGTTGAATTTTCATTTTAGACCTTGGTTGCAGTATTAGACAACATATTTGCAGTTTATTATATATTTTGAAGTTCTATAGATTACCTTCATATTAATCTGCTTTTAAAATTGCTAAAATAATATATTTATGTACCTAATGTTGGCTTGCCTACAAAGCGGACGTTAAGTGTCATTGCGGCCCTGTGGTTGGACTTTTGGGTCGTGACAAATTTGAACTTTTCGTGGTAGGGGATGAAGGAGCTCTTTTCATAGGTTGGATATGGTGCCTATTTGGGGAATCATTTGGTTAAAATGTTAGTAGGGTAGTTCAAGAAAAATATTGAAATCAAAGCAAATTGATATAAAAAATCGATGCCTATTTTCATTTGGTTCAGTTTGCTGTTTAATTGAAAAAGAGACCGACGACATGCAAATTTAGTTGGGAAACTTGATACTAGGGGTGGCAAATGGGCGTGTCAGGTCAGATATGGGCGTGTCGACAATGATTAATACCAAAATATAAAATATTCGATCCGCCCATATTTAATACGCAAAGAAAATAGGTTAACTGGTGGATAATATAGATATCCATATTATCCATTATTTTTTGAATGTGATCACTTTTGGGAGAATTTCTAGTCTCTCAAATTTGAGGAACACCCAATTTGAATCTATGCAAATGTAAAAGTTAAACTCATTGGTTATCCATTAAGTATTCAATTTTAAGTGGATAATATAGATCTTATCCATATTTGACCAATTTTTAAAAAGTTCATTATCTAACCCATATTTTAATGGATAAATAATTATATTTTTATCCGTTTTGCCATCATTAGTTGATACTTATTTCAAACTCCATAAAATGTTTGTGCAGTTTAAATTGTGCTAGTTTAAATTCCAGGAACAAATGTTAGAATTTCAACTATCACCGCTCAAAATTGCAAGAATTTTTTATGGCGTTCAAATTGCATTTGTAACTCCATACATTTTTTGAATTCAGTATAATATGTTGGAGTTGTTTCATATTTTTTCTAGGGGTATTGTTATCCAAATACTCTATAATTTTTTCCTTAAAAAGTAACTACATCCCTATTACATTTCTAACGCTGGTAATTAATGGACTGTTCAAAAACTGGTCATCCGAACTAATTTTTACCAACTATTTGTATGGCTATGCGAGGTATTTAGGTAACATCTGGACTGTATTGATTGTGGAATTGATATTGGGATATGACAACCCATTAAATTTAGCAAAACTGGGACATTATTATCCTATGTACTATTTTATAGACGATCTTATCCTATTTGGAGAAGCCAATTCTAAGAATGCTAGCAATATCACTAACATCCTTAACTTCATTGACCATCAATAAGATTAATGTATTAACTATTAACTTTAGTGTCAGGATCCAAAACTACCAATTAGGAGTGATGATGCCTAACACGCTTGCTAAGAAAGTCCAACATAACAAGATGAAACATAATAACAAAAGTAACAAAATGATACAAGTCTAAAGCCTCCAAATATGACATAAAACGGCGATACATAAAAAATTCCCCAGAATTGATAAATACGGAGTCACGGGCTCTAAAACGAAAATACAAGTATGATAATCTGAATAGCAATATTGTCTGAAGTAAAGACAACATTACAAATGTAAAGAGACGTCAAGACTGCGATCAAGATGCAGCTCTACCTCGTCTCTCGGACAACTCAGCAAGCAAACTCCGCTCCCGGTGTCTCGGTCCTACACCTAGATCTGCACAATTAAGTGCAGGGTATAGTATGAATACAACCGACCCCATGTATGCACCAAGTATCATAACTAACCTCGCCGAAGTAATAAAAACAAGAATTAGAAATGATACTCGCTATGACTTGTACAGTTCATAAATGCAATACGTCCAGAACAAAATTATGATCAAGGCATAAAGCACAGAAAGAACCACCTTGGTGCACGCAATTACTCAAGTACTCTAATCAATCAATGATCCAGCATATAAAGATGACATGCAAATGAGTTAGGTAATTAACCGAAGAAATTGTAAGTAAAGTTGAAATGTAATAACCAAACAACACTAGCCAGATTTTCCTCAGAATTTCCATAACAGTACCAACCACTGATAAGTTTTTCTCAAATCTGTGTGTGTACCATCAAGAGCGCATATGAGAGGGTAACCCTCGGGGATGGATCCGTATCCACACGTTGCACGTCATAGCCACATGAAATAATCATAGTCCGCCCGGTGTGGTCACATACTCAACATCACAATCCGACCGGCGTGGTCACAGGCTCAATATCACAGATCCGCCCGGTGTGGTCACAGGCTCAACAACATAATTCGCCCAGTGTGGTCACAGGCTCAACAACATAATTCGCCCAGTGTGGTCACATACACAACATCACAAATCACAATCTGTCTGGCGTGGTCACAGGCACAATATCACTATTCATATGGCGTGGTCATGGGCTACCAGTCCAAACCATATCAGACATAAAGCCGATATGCGAGAGTACATGTACATGATCATAGAATATCAAATTTCACACTCCTAGACTGGTATAAGTAACATGCTAAGGTATATGCATGTACAAGTGTGATATCATAGCTCAAATAAAGTGATTAAATCACAAAATAGCAGCTATCAGGATTAATTAGGAGATTTAACCTCGATGCAACCTCAAACATGGCTCAAATAACTTACAACAAGGGTACAAATAGAATGAAACACCATAGCATGAAGCTTAGAAATCAACTTAAGGCATATCATAGCCTAAGCACTACCCCTGTCACGACCCCAATCTCCCTCCGTAGGATGTTGTATTGGCACCTAGTCACTAAGACTATGTAAGCCTAACATATATGAAACAATAACAAAAATACTAAAAGAACTTCAATCTAAAACAACCGGCTATCATAAAATAATTTCACAACACAGCTGACAATAACTCCAAAAATCTTGTGAGACTAAGTCATAATCTCTACACGAGTATATTGATAACATCCCTAATACATCAATATATAATGTGAGTATGTAATTGAAACTAAGATAGAGGGTGACTCCGAGGCCTGCGAACACTAGCAGGTATACCTTGATGTCTCCAATCCAAGCTCAACTCACAGATGCCTAGCCTGGTATGAAGTACCTAGATCTGTATAAAACGATGTGCAAAAGAATAATATGAGTACATCACAATGGTACCCAGTAAGTATCAAGCCTAACCTCGGTAGAGTAGTGACAATGTCAGATCAAGACACCTACTAGAATAAATAAAGAAGTTGAACAAGTATGGTACAATATAATAATGGAAACGAGAAAATAAAACAATAAAGACATACATCAAGGTAAGCTACACCGAGAGTTAAGGCAATAAAGGCATCAAAGGAAGAAAACAGATAATAAGAACACCAAGGAAACGATGCAAACAAAACACAAGTGTCGTGGTTAACCTTGACTTGAGTAGTGTCGTAGTTAGCCTTGACTTGGTTAACTTTTGTAGACTTTTTTCAAAAATGATCAAAATTGAACCTTTTTTATTCTTGGGTAGTTTCTAAAGCTTATTTTGGATTGTTTGATTGATAATTGGCTAGATTAGGTTGGTTTGGAGGCTTGTTCGAAAAGAAAAGTCATGATTGACTATTGATTTGGTTGTGAAAAGAAGTAAGTGTCGTGGTTAACCTTGACTTGAGAGAATTAGGATATGATTGGACTATTTGCTACTCGATTTATGTGTGGGGACGACGTATACGCATGGTAACGAGTATATATACATTGTCATGGGTTAAGCATGTGGGACGGACTACTTAGTTGTTTGTCCTCATTACTTCATGCCTTCATTCTTCCCATGTTACTACATGTTAAATGCTTCAATTGTTAATTGCCCTTACTTGTTAAATTCATATTTTTGTTCGTTAGATGACTTAATTTGTTATATATTTTCATGTATCCATGTCTTTATTTATTGACTACCTTTACTTCCCTTATGCTCTTATATGTTGTTAGATAGCCTCTTTTATCCTTCTTATGTCTTTATTTATTTAATTCTTTTATTGCGTTTCATCATGAAGTACGCCGTAGTTGGGTGTAGTTTTGTACATATATTTTAAATTTTTGGGATCGGGTTTCACGCCGCAACGGATATTGAAATGATGTTTGGGATAGAGTTGCAAGCCGCAATGGATATTAGTATTGTAATTGGGATCGATTTGCACGCCACAATGGATATCGATATGTTATTTGGGATCGGGTTACAGACCGCAATGGAGAAGATATGTTATGGTTGTTCTTGACAATTGGTTTCGTATCTATATTGTATTGTGAATTTGAGATAGATGGTATTCTGGGGTCCTCTGTAATGTATTTTTATGTTCTAGGCTAGGAGGCAATGCAAGCCTATAAGCAACCTCCCCAACTCTCTCCAAGATCTCAAACGGGCCAAAAAACCTCAGGCTCAATTTGTCCTTTTTCCCAAATCGCATCACGCCCTTCATGGGCAACACTCGGAGAAGAACCTTTTCACTCGCCATTTAGGCCACATCTCGAACCTTCCGGCCTGCATAGCTCTTTTTCCCGAACTATGTTATACGAAGTTGCTCCTGAATCACCTTACCCTTTTCCAAAACATCACAGACTAAATCAGAACCCAATAATCTAGCCTCTCCAGGCTCAAACCAACCAATCGGTGAATGACATCGTCTTCCATATAAGGCCTTGTACAGAGCTATCAGGATGCCCGACTGATAGTTGTTGTTGTAGGCAAACTCCGCTAGATGTAAAAACTGGTCCTATTGACCCCCCGAAATCCATAGAGCATGTTCGCAACATGTCCTCCAAAATGTGAATAGTCGGACTGTTCGTCCATCTGAGGATGAAACGCGACACTCATCTCGACCCACGTACCAAAATCAGACTGCACAACTCTCCAAAAATGCAATGTGAACTGTGTGCCTCAGTCAAAAATGAACAATATATTTCTTCATTCTTCACCACTAATAGTGTTGTTTCAAGTCACAGTACATCTTCGTGACACCTGGGTGAATGGAATAGAGTGAACTGTGTGTCTCCTCAAGGATCAGCTCTCTTAACCCAGCAACATTTGGAACAAATCCGGCCCTGAAGTCGTATAACACCATCATATCCAATCACAACCTCCTTAGCACCACCCCGCTGCACCGTGGCTTTTAAAGACAACAAGTGAGGATCATCAAACTGGCGAGCCTTGATATGATCCAACAAAGATGATTGTGCCACAACACAAGCGAGAACCCGATTAGGCTTCAAAACATCCAACCTTATGAACTGATTCGCAAAAGCCTGAACATCCATAACTAGTGGCCTCTCTATTGCCGGTAAATATGCCAAACTACCCATACTATCAGCCTTCCTACTCAATTCATGGTGATATCATAGTCTTTCAACAACTATAACCATCTCCGTTGCCGCAAATTAAGGTTGTTCTGCTTGGACAGGTGTTGAAGACTCCGATGGTCGATATAGACCTCACATGGAATGCCGTATAAATAGTGCCTCCAAATCTTCAACGCGTCAACAATGGATGCCAACTCCAAACCATGAACATGGTAATTCTTCTCATGAATATTAAGCTATCAGGACGCGTAGGCGACCCTATCGTCTTGTATCAATAATGCACCAAGTCTAATACGTGATGCATCGCAATACACAATGTAAGATCCTGAACCTTTAGGCAATACCAACACTAGGGTTGTAGTTAATGCAGTCTTAAGCTTCTAAAAGCTCATATCACACACGTCGGACAATCTGAAAAGAGAACTCTTCCGGATCAACTTGGTTAATAGGGTTGAGATAGATGAAAACACCTCTACGAACTGGCGATAATAACCCGCCAAACCCTAGAATCTCTGAATCTCTGTAGCTGAAGTAGGTCTAGGCTAGTTCTGAACTGCCTCAATCTTCTTAGGATCCACTTTAATGCACTCGGAGGATACAACATCCCCCATAAAGATAACTGAGTCTTACCAGAACTCACACTTCGAAAACCTGGCATATAACTGACAGTCTTTCAAAGTCTGAAGCATAATCTGGAGATGCTGCTCATGCTCCTCTCTACTGTGAGAGTAAACCAGAATATATTCAATGAAGACAATCACGAAGGAATCCATATAGGGTTTGAACACCCGGTTCATCAAATATAAAAAGGCTACCAGGGCATTAGTCAAGCCAAATAACATCACTAAGAACTTGTGGTGACCCTACCCAGTCCGAAAAGCTATCTTAGGGATATTCGATGCCCTAATCTTCACCTGATGGTAGCCAGATGTCAAGTAATTAAGTCAATCTTGGAAACCGTTTTGGCACCCCGAAGCTGGTCAAATAAGTCATCAATCCTCGGCAACAGATACTTGTTCTTGATAGTGACCTTGTTCAACTGCCGATAGTATATACGCATCCTCATCGATCCACCCTTTTTCTTCACAAACAACATCAGTGCATCCCAAGGTAAGACACTAGGTCTAATGAATCCCTTATCAAGAAAATCCTGCAACTGTTTGTTCAATTCTTTTAACTCAACTAGAGCCATACGGTATAGTGGAATAGAGATAGGCTGAGTGCCTAGAACCAAGTTAATGCAAAATTTGATATCTCGGTCGGGAGGCATACCCGAAAAATCTATAGGAAACATCTCTAGGAATTCTCTCACCACCAGAACTGAATCCATGGAACGCACATCAGCACTAGAATTACGGATATAAGCCAAATACACCTTCTCGGCATACGCCGAGCCTTCACATATGAAATGACCCTACTAGTGGAGTGACAAGGAGTCCCTTTCCACTCTAATCGAGGCAACCTCGGCATGGCTAACATCAAAGTTTTGGCATGAAGATCCAAAATATCATAATATGGTAACAACCAATCCATGCCCAAAATCACATCAAAATCTACAATATCAAGTAATAGAAGGTCAACCCAAGTCTCATTGCCCCCGATAGTGATTAACAAGAATGATAGACTCGGTCCACCATAAAAGAATCTCCAACGGGCATAGACACATAAACAAGATCACTTAAAGAATCACGAGATATATCCAAATATGAAGCAAAATAGTATGATACATACGAATAAGTGGAACCCGGTTCAAATATAACAGATGTGTCTCTATGGCAAACCAGAACAATACTTTTGATGTCCGCATTAGACGACTCCGCCTTGGGTCTAGCTTGGAATGCATAGCAATGGGGCTGAGCCTACCAATCTAACCTTCGCCTCTTGAACAGCCTCTCCCTGGATGGCCCCACCTCTAATAGCCTGACCACTACCCCCGGCTGCCTGACCCCAGCCTCTAGCTGGCTGAGTTGGCGGTGGAGCAATCACTACCAAAATTATGGCACGAGTACTTGGCTGTGGTATACAGCTATGATGTCTAGGACAGTACCTCCTGATATGACCCATACCCCAACACTCAGGACGTGGTTGCTGAGTGTGGGACTGACCTTGATAGTCCAAATAACCGTTGTGATAGCTCTGAATTGGTAGTGCATTGATGAGAGCTGAAGGTGCACTGTAGGCTAGCTGCTCAGTATGAGACCTATAAGAACCACAACTACCCAAATCACCATATGATGCCTGCAGCACTGATTGAGCCGGACTGATAGGATGGCCTCTACCAAATGAACCCCTGACTCCAGATGAGGCACCACTGAAATCACCGAAATGACGAGGCCTCTTCTCAGATGCCGCCTCTCTACCCTAATCACGAATCCTCTTGATCCGCCTAGCACTCGCCACAACTCGAGTGAAGAAAATATCATCCTCAGTCTCTCTTGCCATTTGTACCCTAATACCGTATGTAAGGCCATCTATAAATCTCTACACCCTCTCCCTTTCAATAGGGATTAAGATGCTGGAGGCGCTCAAACTGGCTGCGGAAGTCCTCTCTCTAAGTGAAGGGGATGAACTTCTTCAAGAATAGTTGTGAGAACTGATCCTATGTTAGTGGAGGTAAACCTGCTGGTCTGCACCGAGCATACTCCTTCCACCATCTCTTGGTAGAGCCATGCATCTGAAATACTATAAAGTCGACTCCATTGGACTCCACTATACCCTTGTTGCGCAATACCTCATGGCAACGGTCAAAGAAATCCTGGGGGTCCTCATAAGGTGTACCACCAAAGCAAATAGGGAACAACTTGATGAACTTGTCCAACCTCTTCAACCCCTCGGACAATATTGTGGAACCCTCCTCGTACTATATAACAATAACAAGCTGAACTACTCCAACTGGCAGAACTTCCAGAATCTGATATCCACAATCCATCTGCTCTAGAGTGTGAGTAGCGGGAGTCTGGGCTCCTCACCCAGCATAAGAGATGGCTGGTGCCATAGGGAACACACTGATCTAGGCCACACTCTCCATAAGGCCCACTAGGAGGGCTTGGACGTCTTGAAGTACTAGGATGGCAATGAACCCCTTTGCGACCTGAGATAGTCCAAGTGGCATAGTCTAAACATATATCTCATCCTCCTACTCGATCTAAGGATCTGCTATAAGTGTTTCTGCACGTGCTCTAGGCTGAGCTTTGCCTTTTCCTCTGGCCCTACCTCAGCCCCGGTCCCTACCCCTAGTAGTGGCTGCAACCTATGTCTCTGACTCCTGATCAGCTATGGATGTCGTGCGTGTCCTCATCATCTATGAGCGAACAAGAATAAAATGATTCAAACTCAATGATAGAATAAAGTCGCACCATAGAGAGAGAAAGAAGTGTAATTTTCTAAAGCCTTATAGCCTCTAGAAGATAAGTATAGACATCTCTGTACGGATCCTCAAGATTCTACTAAGCTTGCTCATGACTCGTGACATCTAAAGAACCTAGTGCTCTGATACCAACTTGTCACAACCCGAGATCCCAACCACGAGGCTGTGATGGAACCTAAGATCCACTTGCTAGGCAAGCCAATATTATCTACACAAATATTATTGTTTACTAATTTTGAAAGCAGATTAATGTGAAGGTAAAGCTGCAGAACATCAAAATATGTAATAAACTTCAAACACGCTGTCTAATCTAATCCCGGAATCAAGTGTCACAAGTATATGAGCTACTGAAAAAATACTACAACAAGGGTCTGAAATGAAAATTCAACTGTCTAAATAAAATAAACAGTACAAAAGTAATGAAGGAAACTTTAAGGTCTGCGAATGCTGTGCAGCTCTACCTCAAGTATTCGAGAAAGGATAGTCTGAGCAAGCCTCTACTAAACGACGTTCGGGCCAACACCATAATCTGCACCAAAAAGTACAGAAGTGTAGTATGAGTACAACCAACATTATGTACTCCATAAGTGTCGAGCCTAACCTCAACGAAGTAGTTACGAGGCTATAAAAAGGAACTTGCTATAAACATGTATGAGTATAAGTGACAACAATAGCAGAATAGAGAAATAAGAATTAAGATGAAAACCAGAACAGAAAATACATAACAGAGGCCTCCAGAATATCATCTATGCCCAAATTCACAATACAACACATATACGGAACCAAAAGTCAAGAACAACCATAACATATCTTCTTCATTGCGGCGTGCAACCTGATTCACATATTATAACAATACCAATACCGTTGCGGCATGCAACCCGATCCTAGATAACATATCAATATCCATTACGGCATGCAACCCGATCCCAATCACAATATCAATACCCATTGCGGTGTACAACCCGATCCCAAACATCATTTCAATATCCGTTGCATTGTGCAACCCAATCCCAAATATATAACATATATGTATAAAACTATAACCAACTACGGCATACTTGACAATGAAACGCAATAAGGAAATTAAACAAATAAATACATAAGACGGATAAAAGCAGCTATCTAAGAACTTACAAGAATATAAGGCAAGTAAAGACAGTCAATAAATAAAGACACGGATATATGGAAACATATAGCAAATTAAGGCATGTAACGAACAAAATCATGATTTTAACAAGTAAGGGAAAATAAAAATTGAAGCATTTAACACGTAGTAACATGGAATGAATGAATGCATGAAGTAATTGACGAGAAACAACTATGTAGCCCGCCTCTCATACATAATGCATGACAACGTATATACACCTGTCACCTTGCATATACGCCGTCTCCACACATAAATCGAGTAGCAAATAGACCAATCAAGTCCTAATGACCTCAAGTCAAGGTTAATCACGTCACTTACCTCTTTCCGCAAATAAATCAATAGTCAATCGCGACTTTACCTTTCGAACAAGCCTCCAAACCAACTGAATCAAGCCAATTATCAATCAAACAATCCAAACTAAGTTTTAAAAATTACACACGAATGAAAAAAGTTTCAATTTGGATCATTTTTGGGAAAAGTCAACAAAAGTTAACCCCGGGCCCGCTTGGTCAATATCCGAGATTCAAACCAAATACCGATTACCCATTAACCTCCCAGCCCGATTATCTAATTTGTTTCGAAATCTTACCTCAATTTGAGGTCTAAATCCCTATTTTATAAATTTCCTAAATTCTACCAAAAACTCCTAATTTCTACTTTGAAATTCATGGATTTGATGTGAAATTAATTGAAAACTAGTTCAAGTTGCTTACTAATGAATCTGGAAAGAACATCCTCTTCGAAAATCGCCTCTAGAGCATTTAGGGTTGAAAAATAGTGTAAAATGAGCTAAATCTCGATTTTCTCAACTTTTACCCAGTTGCAGATGTCGTAATTGCGAACTTGTTAGCAATTGCGAACATAGCAAAAGTGAATCACTGATCACAAAAGCAATCAGTGTCCCAGCCATTAGTGGTTGCAAAAGAGACAGAAAATTCGCATTTGCGAATCTCCCCCCATTAGCATTTGTGAATCCACCTCCACATTTGCGAAGGTTGCCCGACTAAGATCCAATCACATTTGTGACACAACAACCGCAAAAGTAAAGCCTGTTGATGGTCAATTTTGACCCTGCCTTCTAAAATTAATTTATTACACTTAATAATTTACAATGAATGTTTTGAAAGTATTTTCTATCAATAAATACCTATTTCACAAAATTAATTAAGTATTAGTTTTGAAATTAATAACCTAGTACTAACGTTATGTAATTATAAATATACTTACCACTTTTATCGTTGAGAAAATTTCTAAAATAAACCATCTAGGCTTTATAATTAATTTCATGAATTATTTCTCAATTTTTGATTAATTAGATTATTATGTTCAAATTAGTGTTATGATTTAGAAGATAAAATATTTTATAAATAATTAATTATATAATAATTAGTAGTATGTTTGGTAATTATAATTTTACTATATTTTATTGAAAATAATTATGTTCATTTAAATTAATTTTAAAAGAGTTAGAAGACCAAAAGGCTACAATTACAAATCTCCAATTAAACATAAGTTGACCATCTTTTAAACTAATTTTGGCCCAACACCAAACCCAATCCAGAAAAAAGCACCCAGCCCAGACACCCCTCTCTTTCCATCTTGACGACCCACGTCTATCTCCCTAAGCCAATCAGAGCACGCCACATTACTCGCCTTTCTCACTCACAAAGAAATCACAATGAACGTGGACCATTGATCTATTAGATCAACGACCCGCATTCTATCCTCCGTTTTTCTTTAATTTTTAGTACTCCACTAGACTTGATCCCAACCGTCCAAATCTTACAATCCAACAGCCATGACTTTTTCACATTTTAATTCTTTAACGCCCAAAATATCAGGGTCGTTGATAAATAGATTCAATGGCCCAGATCCCATCTCTCTTTCTTAAACCTAGACACAATCCCCCAATACCCCTAACCCTAATCATTCACTCCAAACACTCAGCCGCCCCATTACCCCTTCTTCTCTCATCTCTCTCAAACTCTCAGATCCATCAATCACTTAAACCTTGCACTAATTAGTACAAGGTCATTAATCATGACCAGAAAATGTTCCTTCTGCCTTCATTACCCATGATTCTTGCTGAATCTTTGCTCATTCCGCCTTTGATACTCAAAACCCCAAATCCGAAAACCCTAACCTAAAGATGAAACTTCAAATCATCTGTGGTTTTCAAATCAGTCGCATGCATGGCCATCTGTTCTGTGTCTGTACTACGAAACTCATCACTTCCTTTCCAATTTAATCATTTAATCTCAATGGCCCTATTTGAAGAAGTCAGATCAAAAAGATGAAACTTCAACTCACCATATCTCCTCCTCCGTCTTTTCAAATCAAAGCGAGCCTTAAGCGTGAGCTGGCTTCAATGTTGATATTTGACACTCAGAGGTCGAATGCAATGACCTTTAGGTATTAGGGTTTTGACCAGTGGTCTCTCGTACCTCAACGGTTAGCTTCCCTCCTCTCAGGTAAAATCCCTAATGATTTCCGCCTCTATCTATATGATTTTCACTCGCATATGTTTGCATCATCTTATAGTCGTCACCTCTTTACTTATTATTTTTCTATTCCTTTGTTTGCAATATGTCATTGCTCATTGTTGTATTTTGTTGTTACCTCTCATTATGTATGTGACATGTAAATATATATTGGATTGAATGTTTGTCCTTATCTTTTAATTCATAGAATGACTTAGGCAAGCTTAAAGAACATAGGATTAAAAAGCCTTAGCAATCAATTCCATATCCACTAATCGTAAGATGTTATTAATTTATTATGCTTTACTAACTCTTTTCTTAAATATTTTGAAGCCCAAAGGCTTAACAAAGGCAGTTGTCCCTCTTTAAAAAATATCAGAATTGTCGCGAGTTTGATCTTTCTCAAAGGAATCAACTATTTCAAAAGATTAAGGTGTTGTCACCCTAAAACAAAGGCTTTAAAGTAGTTTTCTACTTCAAAAACCAAGGTATATCTTAGAGTCATTTGCATAACACATTTTTTACCACGTTAGAATGACTTGAACCTCCAGAATTTAGGACATTTAAGGCTTTAACTTGGTTTCCTTTTTCACATTTAATACAAATATTTCCATCTTTCAAAGTTCTTTTTAATCTTATATATACTAACACTAATTTTCCTAAAGACTTTTCTTTATATCTATCATCTTTTAACCGTACTCTCCCCTTATAGATATTATGTCCTAATATATGGTCAGCTAGGTATACCCTTAGAGCACTAGTTAATGCATAGTATAAATAATTAATTCCAAATCTAGTTTACGTCCTATGGAGCTACCTCAAGTAGATTTGAAGTGGTGCCTAACACCTTCCGCTTAGAAGAGCAAGAACCCTTACCCGTGATTTCACCGGTTAGTAGACCAATAAAGAATATAACTTTTATTAATTAAATAGGTACCCTAGTATACCTTTAAATATTAGGTGGCGACTCCCTTTGATCAACAACAGAAAAATCTCAAGTTGAATCTTGTTTTGACTAGCGCAAAATAGGGTGCAACAACATGGCGACTCTGATGGAGATTCACACTTAGGTCCTAACCTTGGCAGACTTAGGCTGAATTTGGCAGTTAGACTTATTTGTACATCGCTTTAATTGTAGATAAATTTACAATTACGTGCTTACCTGCTTTATTTGCTCTTTATGTTTATTATCATACTTATTGTTGCTACACCCTTATCTGTTACTGCTTTACATATACTGTCATCACATTTTTTCGTATCGAGTCTTGGCCGTACAAATCACACACAATGGCACGCGAGAGTTGTATTTTACACCCTTCCGAACCTTCTTTTCAAAACTCTGTAGTTTCAGATGATGGCTTTGTCAGGTCAACTGATAAAATTTCTCACAGCTTTCAGTCCAACTCAAAAGTAGGAAACACTCTACTCTAAAAAAAATAGGTCGTACTTCTGAGCACCTAAGTTTTCACTATATTTGAATTTTTACAACCTTCTATTTTGTAAATATTTTTAGAAATTTAATATATATATTTTTTTAGCTTTGTTATATATTTTTATATAGGGTAAGAATTAAAAATAATTTAAAAGGTCAAATTATTACTATTAGTATTTTTTTTAATCTTTATTTTAAAATAAAATAAGTTAAAAAAAATGAAAAAATGAAATATTTTTTAAAATTTTCGGATGGGAATAAAATAATAGGAAAATTAAAAGTATGGAATAAAAAGTAAAAGTAAAAGTATGTCGAAATTGTTTTTTAAAAAAGTAAAAGAAAGTGGAAAATTAAAAAAATAAAGCAAATGAATGTGGAAATTTTAAAAAAAATGAAAAATAAAAGAAAGTTGGAATTAAAACAATAAAATTAAAGGTAGCTGAATTTTGTTTTAAAAAAGTAAAAGAAGGTGGAAATTTAAAAAAGAAAAGTAAAATAAGTGAAAATTAAAGAAAAAGAAAAAGTAAAGTGGGAAAAAAAAAGTAAAATAAAAAAAGTGAGAAATTAAAAAAATAAAAGTAAAGGAAAGTGAGGAATTATTTTTTTTTAAAAAAGAAGAAAAATGGGAAGTGGGAATTCTTTTTAATTAAAAAACTAAAATAAAATAAAAATCTAAAAAAATTCCGAATTATTCTTTCTATAAATAGAGGATAAATGTGAGGAGAAAAGGGGGGATAAGGAGAAAAAAAGAAGGAGGAGGGAATTGAGAGGAATTATTTTCCTTCTTCTACGCTAAGGGAATTTCTACTCGTGTCATTTTTTCTTCGTCTTTCTTTCAAACAACTCAGCAAGTCATCACCCAAAACCCAACAAAAATACTTCATAACATCCCCTTTTATATGCCAAAAAGTGGAGTCAATAGTCGAGGATTCCGTTGGAGCTTTGTTCACTAGGTTTGATGATATTCGTCGCTTATGCTTGTTCGACGTTCGTTTGAGTTATTGTACCTGTTCTTGGAGAATCATTTAATTAAAAATTTTGCATTAAAGGTTTATTATTCCCTCTATTCTTTTTTATCTTATTTCATGTGATTTTATTTATTTGTCTTTAAACTTTATAAATAATAATGTAAGTTAGTCCGTAAATGCTATATGCTTAATCATGATTTTGGAAATATGGTATTCAAACTTACTTTAAAGTTGGGAAGATTTGGACCCTAATGAGTTTGGGCTTGAATTGTTGGGTTGTAGTGTATTGTTATATGATAGTTTATTTATTCAAATATCTAAAATCATACACTTCTTCCACAAGTAATTCCATAATTCATGTCCTTCACAATAATCTCAAACTTAGGAAAGAAACAAATCATGAATGTGCTAGAACGCTTTAGGCGTACTCTTAATTAATTGAATCATCGTGATTACGTATACGTTCGCGTGACATAATTAAGATTCCCAAAACTAAAATCAAGGTACGCGTTCGCGCAACTTTGGACGAAACAGCCTTAAATATTATAAAAATGCTATTAATTGCGTACACGTACACGTGACATGATTTTGGCACAATAAACAAAACGGATTCACACACGTGTCTTAATATAAAATCGGATATATAAAACATGAAAACCAATAAATCACAGTTTATTTAAAACTAATTCAAGTCAAGTTGTAGTCAATAAAGCGACCGTGCTAAAATCACGGGACTCGGGGAATGCCTTACTCCTTCTCCCCGTTCAACAGAATTTCCTTACCGGACTTTATTTTCGTAGATCAATAATAATAGAGTCAAACCTTTCTTTGACTAGTGATTCAAATAAAAGGTGTGACTTGAAAAACCCAAAAAAATAATTCTAAGTGGCGACTCTTTAAATAAAATAATGCCTATTCAAATTTGTCACTTTAATTGAAAAAACTCTTTAATCCACAACAATCTATAACATATATATCTTTTGGGGAAAAAAGAGGCGTGACACCTCTGGCGACTCTACTGGGGAATTCAAGAATTCAAGCTTCTACATTGACTTTATTTGGCTTTATTATATTTTGTATATATTGTGATTTATTTGGGCCTAATATGCTACTTGTCCACTTTTTACCCCTTTGATATTGTTGAACTATACATATAAATTGTATCCTCTCTCGCACCCCTCTGAGTCTTCTGATAGTTAGTTATGTTGTGTTTGCCTACCAACATCACAAAATTTCTATCTTGAGATAAACCCAATTAGCCTACCAGCTTCTGGCGAAGGATTTAGTCACACATGTTTAGGAGGGAGAGCCGTTAGCTAGCTAGTTTCTGGTGACGCTTGACGCTCCTCGGCTCAGGTTGTCCGCCCGGGTAAGCCAGGTCTAAAACACACCCCTAGGATTTAAACCTAGAATAACATAGCCTCATGCCGAATCTCTAGTAGGAATATTTATTTGCATCACGTGCATTTGACTTTGGGGACTCAAAACAAGGGTTGGGTCCGTCTAGGATATATAGGTATACTCAAAATAAAAGACCATCCTAATGCATCATATGTGCTACATGTCCATTTTGTTTGACCTGGTTTGCATGTTGACCGGCTTTTAGAATAAGAACATAAAATTGAGAAAAGCAAGAGTGATAGGTTGGAGAGAGAAAATTCATCCGGTTTTCAAAAATCACGGTATTTGAAAAATCCCGAAACTCTGCCCAAATTTTGAAAAACAAGGGCATTTCAAATTGAGCCAAAATTTTCAAGTATTATATTTCCCCTATTCTGTCAAAATGGACCGAACTACGCGGGTCTGATTCTCACCCGATGTGAGATACGTAGGCAAACCTCATCGGTTTCGGCCCTCAATTTATAAACATCCAAAACTATTTTCCTTCCAATTTCTTATTTTGAAGTCTTTCTTTCAGTCGTCAAATCCAAGAATCCAAAAATATTTTCTTCCTTTCTAAAAAGTCTTTCTCCAAAATTCTTTTAAAAAAAATCAAAATTCAATAAATATTTTCTTTCTTTTGAAAATTATCAAAACAAATCCAAAAATATTTTCTTTCTTGTTTAGAAATCTTTCCTTCAAAAATTTCGAATAAAAAAGAGAGAAAATTCAAAATCCAAAATATTTTCCTTTTTAGGAGTTTTTGTGGTATGATTTTCAAAAAAAAAAAAGATTGATAATTAAATTAGAAAAAGAGTTAGCTTATTTACTTTATTCCTGATCTTCCCTAAACTACGTAATGATCTGATTCATGCGGCGTCATGATACGTAGGCAATCCCCATCGGATTCGATCATAGCCATAAACAAATTGAGTGAAAAAATAAATCGAAAAAAGAAAAACATTGAGTGAAAAAGAAAGAAAAGAGTGACAAAAAATAACAAAGAAAAATAAAGAGTGAAAAACAACAAAAGGATAAAGAAATGAAAAAAAAATCAAAAAGAAAAAAAGAAAAAAAAGAGAGCCTCCCTAGAAAGAATCAGTTCACCCGTTTCGGTGAATCATACTAGAGCATGTTCCAAAAGCTAGTCAGGCTAGGTCTACTGCAGCTAGTAGCCCCGAACCGGCTAAACCCCGAGTCCCCAATACACTGGGCTAATACTAGATGTGAATACCACTCTGGAGCAGTGGAACATGATACGGAAGATTGTTGGATTCTTAAGAGAGCAGTGGAAGACCTCATCGAGGTCAAGGCAATAGTGCTTAGGGATGAAGAGGCCTCTAATATGATGAACAGTCCTCTGCCTACTCACACCAATGGGCCAGTTGTCGGAATGATCTGTGAAGATGAGGAATTTGATCAAGCACTGAAAGCCATAGTTGCCATTATCGCGACCGAAGAAAAACCTAGAAACGAGCGCCAAACCTAAAAAGTTCTCTGTCAGATAGGAGTCTCGGCAGCCGGTCATGCTATCTTTTCTAAGTCTGGATTATTTCAGGGTGTAATCCGGACGTTTTACTTTTATTGTCTTACTTTCTGATGTAAACCCTTCTATCTTTAAAAATTTAAAAATATCAAATCAAATGAAATTAATATTTCATTGTACAGGAATGTCTCTTTTCTTATTCTTGTCACCTTCCTTATTCTCTTTTTCAGTTCTGTTAATGCAGATTTTAATGGCGTGACATACTTGCGGACTTCATGCATAGATCCTAAAACGTTATCAGACTTCGAAATAATGAATCAAGAATCACAATGCAATGAAGATAAGTTTAAGAAAATAAAACAAAGACTCGTAACAACTAAAGGAAAATTGGCTCCAGATTGGAAAGGTCCATACATTGTAACAAGAGTACTGCCAAAAGGGAGCTTTGTATTTAGGAGATATTGAAGAAAATGTATCTGTGCCAGTTGTCAATACAGACGCGGTCAAAAGGTATTATGTTTGATCCTTTTACGCAGCTTTAATGCTCTCTGATTGGGATGACGAAGGCTTTCATTCTCGCTACCAAACACTATCAACCCTTTGCAAACCCTTTGGGCCGGTTACCTTTTCTTTGATTACCCTCGTTGGAACCTGAAAGTGTTATTGAAAAAAAAAAGAATAAGAAAAAAAGGAAAAATAAAGGAAAAAGAAAAAGAAAAGGAAAAAGAAAAAGAAAACAAAACAAAATAGAAGAAAAAGAAAACAAAACAAAAATCCAAACAAGTTCTTGTTACTTGAACTACGTTCGACTTGATTCGGAAAGGATATGTAGGCAGCCTCTCTCCAGGGTTCAGTCACAACAACATAAAAATCCATATTCCCAAAAAAAAAAAAATTGAAACTAGGGCAGATGTTACAATTGGTTCGGCGATGGTTTCGCCTGAAAGTTTCCAAAGTTGTAATTCAATCCAAATAATTTTTACCCAAATCCTTTTCAAGTCCTTCTGATCAATCAACGAGAATGTTCAAGAATTGGAGGATACAGTAACATGGATCTGATACAACCAAATGAGAGAAATAAAATAAGAGAGTCTTATAGGTGAAAACCTTCACGGGCACCGTAGTGCGATGTCGTGCAGAGAAAATAAAAATGAGAGAGTCTTGTTAGTGAAAACCTGCAAAGGGCACTATAAGGCGATGGTGATAAGAGAAATGAGGGAGGTCAGCTGGTGAAAACCCGCAAAAAGCACTACTGATCGAAAAGAGGATCTTCACATTCATTGGCATCGACACAGTCCTGGGCAAGGTTTCTCGGTTTCAAGGGAAAAGTTATGATGAATTATTGAGAGTCAGACGGTTTATACAGATCATGTATCCAGTCCAAAAGGCATGTCATGTTCATTGAAGTCCTTATGTACTCCTAGATAAGTCCTTTAATTTTCGTTCCCCGAAAAGGACACCTCTTGTTTAGACTCATTGTTCATTACATTGTTGTTTTTCTTCGAATCCCTTTTGGTATAACTTCGTGCCAAAATTAAGGCAAAGAAAGGATGGTAAGACCGATTATAGGGCTCTCGTTTGAAGCGAACAGATACTTTGAAAAGGCACCCAACCTCGGTAAGGGCATCAAGGCCACAAACTGACCACCACTTTGAACACTCATGAGTTTTTTTTTGTTTGCAGTAGGAACAAAGCAGTGCAGAATGGCGATTCCTAAAGGACGAATGTCGCCAAAGGTAAATTTCCTCCAAATCTCCACTTTCCTTTATTTTTAGCATGCATCACTACTGCTCATACCTCTCATTTTCGTAGCTTAACCTAGGTAGAACCTTTTCGCTTAGGGGGATCCAGCTCATAGTTCCGGGTAGAAGTACTCTTCGCTCAGGTTATTTTACATAGCTTAACTCAGGTAGAACCTTTTCACCTAGGAGGATCCAGCTCAGAGTTCCGGGTAAAAGTACTCTTTACATAGACTATTTTTCGTAGCTTAACCCAGGTAGAACCTTTTCGCCTAGGGGGATCCAGCTCATAGTTTCGGGTAGAAGTACTCTCCACCCAGGCTATTTTTCATAGCTTAACCCAGGTAGAACCTTTTCGCCTAGGGGCATCCAGCTCATAGTTCCGGATAGAAGTACTCTTCGCCCAAGTTGTTTTACGTAGCTTAACCCAGGTAGAACCTTTTCGACCTGGGGGATCCAGCTCATAGTTTCCGAGTAGAAGTACTCTTCGCCCGGGCTATTTTTCGTAGCTTAACCCAGGTAGAACCTTATGCCTAGGGGGATCCAGCTCATAGTTTCCGGGTAGAAGTACTCTTCACTCAGGTTGTTTTACGTAGCTTAACCCCGGTAGAACATTTTCGTCTAGGGGAATCCAGCTCAGTGTTCTGGGTAGAAGTACTCTTTGCCGAGGATGTTTTACGTAGCTTAACGTAGGTAGAACTTTTTCACCTAGGGGAATCCAGCTCATAGTTCCAGGTAGAAGTACTATTCGTTCAAGTTATTTTACGTAGCCTAACACAGGTAGAACCTTATCGCCTAGGGGGATCCAGCTTATAGTTCCACATATAAGTACTCTTCGCTCAGGTTATTTTTTGTAGCTTAACCCAGGTAGAACCTTTTCGCCTAGGGGGGATCCAACTAGTAGTTCTGGGTAGAAGTACTCTTCGCTCAGGTTATTTTTTGTAGCTTAACCCAGGTAGAATCTTTTTGCCTAGGGAGATCCAGCTCATAGTTCCGGGTAGAAGTACTCTTCGCCCATGATTGTTTTTCGTAGCTTAACCCAGGTAGAACTTTTTTGCCTAGGGGGATCCTGCTCATAGTTCTGGGTAGAAGTACTCTTCGCTAGACTGTTTTTTGTAGCTTAGACCAGGTAGAAAATTTTTGCCTAGGGGATCCAGATCATATTCCGTTTAGAAGTACTCTTCGCCCAGGCTCGCTTTTCGTAGTTTAACCCACGTAGAACCTTTTCACCCAGGGGATTCATTTTCATTTCAGTAATACAGGGCACCAACCCTTTGTTACATTTCTTTTCCGTAATACAAGGTGCCATCCCCTTGTTACATTTCCTTTCAGTAATACATGACGCTATCTCATGACTACATTCTTTTAAGTAATACAGGGTACCAATCCTTGATTAAATTCTTTTTCCGTAATACATGGTACTAACCCATGGTTATATTTCCTTACCAATATCAGGGTACACCAATCCCTAGTCGCTTTTCCAATATAGGGTCTCCACTCCCTAGTTTCTTTCATTTTAGACATAGGGTCTCCATTCCCTAGTCTCTGTTCGTTTTTCGGTGTACACCATTCCCGACCTTTTATTGCTTTCAATAAAGAAGTAGTTTAGAATTTTGTTACAACAACTCACAAAATTTTCCTAGTGCAAATTGGGGCAGAACAATTTCGTTCGTTTATTTATTTTGGTGTCTGAGTAGGTTTAACCTTGAGGCACATGGTTCAAGATGACCAAAAGAAGAAGTCTCAATTCAGAATAAAATAAAAAAGAAATAGGTGAATCCAAAATGCAAAAGTAGTTGAAAAGTTGTGGAATGCTCAAGACATGAGTGAAGCCACGAGCATTGGAGTCCTGTTTTTATTAGAAGAAGCTATAGAACAATGAACTAGCACCTACAGCTAGCAAGCATCAAGGTTTAGATCAGAGTACGCATGAAGAACCAGTCAAGACTTAAGATCAAGTTTCAGAAGACTCATAGATAGGAATCTTGTAACTCATAACTGATAGGCTTGCTTAGTTTCTTTTTTTATAATAGTAGGATCGCGGACCGGAGCCTCGATGGAACCTCACTTGACTCCTCAATTCATCATTACACCATTCTCCTTGAACTACACGTGACCCAATTCCCCTATAACCTGGGATATGTAGGCTGTCCAAAACTATGACTCGGTTGCACCCTATCTTTTATTTATTTTCCTTTTGAATAACGGTTTGGTCAAAAATTAGTCACATGGCTCACATAGTCATTGCATGAAAACTTTTCATGTTTTCAAGCAAAGAGGGGCAGCTCTGAGTACCTAATTTTTGACTATATTTGAATTTTTACCACATTCTACTATGTAAATAATTTTAGAAATTTAATATATATTCTTTTAGCTTTGATAAATTTTTTATATAGGGTAACAAATAAAAACGATTTAAAAGGTCAAATTATTATTATTAGTATTATTTTTATTTTTTATCTTTATTTTAAAATAAAATAAATTTAAAAAAACCAAAAAAATTAAATATTTTTTTTTAATTTTTGGATGGGACTAAAATAATAGGAAAATTAAAAGTATGGAACAAAAAAGTAAAAGTAAAGTAGGTGGAAATTATGTTTTAAAAAAAGTAAAATAAAGTGAAAAATTAAAAAAATAAAAGTAAAAGAAAGTGAATTTTTTTTAAAAAATGAATAGTAAAAGAAAGTTGGAATTAAAAAATAAAAGTAAAGGTAGCTGAAATTATTATTTTTTTAAAAAGTAAAAGAAAGTGGAAAGTTAAAAAAAGAAAAGTAAAATAAGTGGAAATTTATAAAAAGAAAAGTAAAATAAGTGAAAATAAAAAAATAAAAAAGTAAAATAAGTGGGAAAAAAGTAAAGTAAAAAAAGTGGGAAATTAAAAAAATAAAAGTAAAGGAAAGTGGGGAATTATTGTTTTTTTAAAAAAAGAAGAAAACTGGGAAGTGAGAATTCTTTTTAATTAAAACAATAAAATAAAAAATAAAATAAAAAAAATCTGAAAAAAAATTAGAATTTTTTTCTCTATAAATAGAAGAGAAATGTGGGGAGAAAAGGTGGGAGAAGAAGAAAAAAAGAAGGGAGAAGGGAATTGAGAGGAATTGTTTTCCTTCTTCTATGCTAAGGGAATTTCTACTCGTGTCATTCTTTCTTCGTCTTTCTTTCAAACAACCCAGCAAGTCATCACCCAAAACCCAACAAAAATACTTCATAACATCCCTTTTTATATGCCAAAAAGTGGAGTCAATAGTCAAGGTCGAGGATTCCGTTGGAGTTTTGTTCACTAGGTTTGATGATATTTGTCGCTTATGCTTGTTCGTCGTTCGTCTGAGTTATTTTACCTGTTCTTGGAGACTCATTTAATTAGAAATTTTGCATTAAAGTTTTATTATTCCCTCTGTTCTTTTATTTTATTTCATGTGATTTTATTTATTTACATTTAAACTTTATAAATAATAATATAAGTTAGTCCTTAAATGTTATATGCTTAATCATGTTTTTGGAAATATGGCATTCAAGCTTGCTTTAAAGTTGGGAAGATTTGGACCCTAATGAATTTGGGCTTTAATTGTTGGGTTGTAGGGTATTGGCATATGATGGTTTATTTATTCAAATATCTAAAATCATACACTTCTTCCACAAGTAATTTCATAATTCATGGCCTTCATAATAATCTCAAAGTTAGGAAAGAAACAAATCATGAATGCGCTAGAATGCTTTAGGCGTATTCTTAATTAATTGAATTATCGTGATTATGTATACGTTCGCGTGACATAATTAGGATTCCCAAAACTAAAATCAAGGTATACGTTCGCACAACTTTGGGCGAAACAACCTTAAATATAATAAAAATGCTATTAATTATGTGCACGTACACGTGACATGATATTGGCACAATAAACAAAACGGATTCACACACGTGATTCGTTTCGAAGATAATTCCATATTTTAATATTAAAGCTGATATACAAAACATGGAAACCAATAAATCACAGTTTATCTAAAATT